>NC_136058.1:71604695-72119695 GCF_964261635.1 Lissotriton helveticus | reverse complement strand
TGACAATTGCCAGTGTGCCGACTTCTCATCATAGGCAACTCTCTCTCTTTGAGTGAAAAGGAAAATGAGAAAAAAGGAAACGGGAGAGGACCCAGGGGAGGCCTGAAGAGCCGTGGCATATACCTCCATCTGGGCCCGAGACGCCCCCACAACCGGGAAGGGCGGATAGAGGGGGCGCGACTGTCTGGAGTGCACGTCCGTAATGCTATGGGAATTAGCGCCCCTGACAACAGAGGAAGGGAGGTCGAAGACCTCGGCAACAAGCGCCTCAACTTGACTTGACGGCGGAACCGGACAGAAGAGGGACCTGCTGTTGATGAAGGGGCCTGGGGGCAAGACGACTCCAACCGGGACAACCGCACCGAGAGAAGCTTCATACGGCGCTCCCGCCAAGACTTTGGCTTCAGGGGCTGGCAGGCTTCCCAGTCCGTGGACAGAAGGTGGACCCCCAGTTAATTAAAGGCAGGTATGTGGGGAGAAGGCAAAATGTGACAAGAGAAAAGATACCTGCCAGATAGATAAAATATAGGCTTCATAAGAAGGTCCTTTGATACATTAAGAACCACCGAAACCAAAGTAGATCAATTCAGCTACGACTATTATATCCCCGGTATCTCTCCATTAGATGGGTGGGATTGCGCTCTTTAGCCCCCAGGAACCCCCCGCTTGGTCTCCCGCATACCCCATGTAGTGCTATTTTGATAACACCTGGTGCCTGCTGGTATCGTTCCTAGTAAGACTGTAAGAGGAACCTTGTTGTTTCACCCAATTGCAATGTTATTCGATTGTGTGTTTGTGTGCATTACCTATTATGTAATTGTTACTTTACCATGTTGCCTCCCACCTTGTAATGTACAAGGTGTATGTGCAACATAGCGAGAATCACCGCCCATATCCAGGATGCTAGCCCCACACCGTCTGGTTTTCCGTTATGGATAGAAATCACCCTTACCGCTCTTCCTTTACCCTAGGGTATTTAACCCCACTGTTCTTATGCCGGGGTGTGTCCAGGTATTTCTTCTTTCCGGACATGTCCTCCCGGATTGCATTCTTTAACTTCAGGTGCCATTGTGTACTTCAGTGCCAATTGCTTCATATTGACTGACCCGCTTTTAAACCATTTCTTTAGAAAATGGAGAAGTCAGCCTGAACCGTATCCATTTGCGGAGAATATCTTCTGAACTATTGGCATGTTTTGTTCTTCGTCACCTTCGGGACTTGGCGCCATTGGACAGAACTTATTATGGGAGTCGCCCATAAGAATGATTTTCACTCTCTATAGTAGTTTTTTTTTTTTTAATACCTGGAACTTAACCCTCTAGGGTATGTTGGTGGAGAGCTTTTCTCCTTAGTGCCCCTATACTATATTGGGTTTAAGTAGTTAGATATACGTCTCCATCTTTGTCCTCCCTAAAGCATTTCCTGAAGTACCCTATTTGAGGACCCCTGCATTACTGGATCCCCCCGCGAGATCTGTTGTGTCTATAGTTTAGACTGGTATGAACCGTTTTGAGATCCTTGGTCGCCAAATTGCATGACGAAACCACACTGGGCGATGATCCTACCCATTCATATTTTCCTTTTCATCATCACTATCATCCTGGGCACCTTATATGTTTTGTTTCTAATGTTTAACCTTGCTTTTTACTTTATCTGTGCTACTTTTGTAAATCTTTCTCTCGGGTTTCCCCAATTTACATATAATGTATATTTATTTTGGTTGTCGGTTTGTATAAGACTGTAGTATGTCCGAAGCCCTTTACTTTCTCTTAACTTTTGAATATCTTTGCTCCTTATTAAACAACCCAAACAGCTATGTTAAATTAATTGATCATTTACTATTGATTATCTCTGAGATATATATATTTTTTGTCTACAGATTGTTTGTCCCACTGTGAACTGTACATCATCGCCCTGAAGAAGGTGTAGCCCCGTCTGGGGCCTTACACCGACACGCGAGTCAGCGATTTTTGTCATCTAGCGTTTACTTGACTGATCTCTTGTCCATCCCACTGATGACTGTGTTCCATCTATTACTATTAGATCACCTCATGGCTATTATGTACCTTTGTATTGGATGCCTGGTTGTGGTATGAGAGTTTTTGAAATGCTGGTATGCATGAAGGTATGAGAGTCTTTGTATGATGTTGATATGCAGGACTATATTTGTTAAATCAAGTGTTTTTTTTAGAAAAATCTCTGTGGTTTGTCACTAATATATTGAGAAAAAAATGTTTTTCTATGGAATAAAATGTATATCTATTTTTCATTATGTGCTGAATTGATCTAATTTGGTTTGGGTGGTTCTTAATGTATCAAAGGACCTCCTTGTGAGGTCTATATTTTATCTATCTGGCAGGTATCTTTTTCTCTTGTCACATTTCGCAGTCCGTGGCGTCATGGTGCTCGCCCAGACACCACATACAAATAAGATGCGGGTCAGTCGCAGATATCTGCCGCGAACAAGAAGTACAAGTTTTTAAGCCTGAAGGCATTGCACACTGTTCCTTGAAACAAAGCGTCGAAAAATGAGGCCTGAAAACAGGTCAGAGGAACCGCTCACTCCAGATCCGCATTGCACGCGGAAAAGAAGTAAACTGGCTTCTGCGCGCTGGGAGGGACTTCTATGACCTCGCTGATGTCATGCACGTGGACATCAGGGCGGGGTCATGTGGCGCACCCCAAAAGCTGCATCCATTTGGTTCTTCCTGCAATGGTCTGTGGTTAATGCCTGGTACCAAAAATCTGAGTTTAATTACATCCTCCTGAACAGATCTTTTACTATCCCCTTAGAAGACTCAATGTTCACCCCGTTTATATCAGCTAGTATTGCTCATACTTGAGCGAACATAAAAAAATACTGCTGGCTATGAAGCGTTCTACCTGTAAACAGCATCTCTGAGGATTTAAACCTAAGGCCCTCAAAAAAGTCACCCACCTTTGCTATGGCAAGAGCCTCACATTTACATAGAATTTCCTTGGTTAATCCAGGTGACAAAAAATTACATACGCGCAACTGAGTTTACGCAATGATACTGGGTATACCTGGACTGGAAAAATCTTCCTTCATAGCATCAATTGGAATAGCATTTTATATCCTACTTTTCTCGAGTTTAGGGGTCTTCACACACCAGGATTGGTCATGGGTTTTTAAGACTTTCAGCATTTGCAGAAGGAGCAAGTTATAAAACCTAGGGAATTCCTCTGACGTACTTGTAATACCAGGGATGCCAAATTATAATGCTGTAAATCTGGGCGTTCCAGCCCGCCCTTGTTCTTGGGCAATTGCTAAATACTCATTTTAACCCGGGGTGCTTCTGTTTCCACACAAACGAATGTACCAGCTAGTCAATTTTGGTGAAGAAAGATTTATCCAATTTATGTGGCACAGCCAAGAAAAGGAATAAAAATAAAGGGAGGATCATAATCTGAACAAGGGAGATCTTACCAATGATAGAAAGAGGGAGTTGACTCCATAAACCTTTTGTTAGTTTTGAACATCATCGGTTTCAATGGTAGCCTCAACTCTCTTGGTATCCTACTTGCCTTATGATACTGAATAAGGGTGGTGGCATGAAATCTTTGGTTAATCTCATGACGCATTAAATATTCTAATTGACGAAGCAGGTGGAAATACAGGCCAACAACGTTTTTCTCCTAGAACTCTTACAGTTCTGTCTCTTCCATAGTTACTTTAAGTGGCAAGAAAGGTACTTCTGGAACCTGAAATGACAAGAATCCCAGGATTCCGTTTACATACACGATGGACAAGCAGAACATCACATACTTAGATGTTGAATTAAGTGGTTCAGAGATCATCACAAAGGTTTTTTACCAAACCAACTGATCGCAACACCACCCTGTCATTCACTAGTTTTCATCCTGAATCTACAAAAAAAATCTTCCCTTTTCACAATTAAACACATTTCTTCTAATAACACCCAATATCAAACATCCTTACAGCGATTTAAGAAAGGTTTTCTAGAACGCGGGTATCCCAATGAGATTTTTTAAGCGGCAGCAAAACAAGCAGATGGGATTTCCAGATCTGATTTATTAACAAAAAAAGATAGGGTTCAGGATATAGAAGAGAAGTATTTGTTTCTACTTTCTCTACACAGGCGACAGCCATTAAAAAAGTGATCCTAAACCAATGGGAACTTTTACAAGCCGAACCTCATTTCGGCACTCTTTTCAAAGATCCTCCCATTTTTGCCTACAAAAGATCCAATAATATCAGAGAGATACTCAAGAAGAAAGATGTTACTGAATCTGGTGAACACAGAGGGATGCAAAAGTGTTACAAGTGTTCACATTGTAACAACATACTTTTAGGCACATTCATCGCACATCCTTGGACAGGCAAACCTGTTAAGCTAACTGTAATTCTCAAAATTTTATTTACGCTATACGATGTCCATGTGGTTTATACTACATGGGCAAGACAAAGATCGCTTTGCACACGTATAACATTATAACATAACACAAGAGTAGAATTAGAACTCGGCCACCACTTCTCCATTAGCGAGTCACTGGATTGAATTCCATCACACGATTGCTCAGCTAAGATTCACCGTATTGGAAATTGTAATGAGTTGAAAAGATAGGGACATGACAAAATTCATCACGCAGCTTGAGACATTTTGTATACGGTATTTGGATACTCTGACCCCGAAGGGTCTCCATGATAAGCTGGAATTATCCTGCTTCCTATTATACAGCACATATAGGGCATATTAACATAGTATTCTAGAGCGATGTATCTTATTAATTGTCAGATAGTATTTCGCTAGACAGGTCACACTTCACTGCTAGTAGGTTTTATTTCAGTGCACATTCAGGAGTTCTTATGGATAATGTCTATCAGGGATAATGGTTGACGTTTATTGACTGTACATGTATGTAGTCATCTTTGCATCATAAAGCATGTCGTTTATATCAGTATATATACATTTACAACGTTCAACATTTTGATGTTACAGGGAGCAGCAGTACTCTTGAAACATTTCATGATCATTTGATGATGTAGGCATGTTCTGGCAAACTAAAATGTTCATGTTCAGGCTACAGCATATGTTTATAATGCTGTATTACAGCTCTGTTTCCACTTTGCAGTGTACATATCATATTGGATATTCAATTGTGATGTTCAACTGTCGGTTTTGCAGTATTATGTAATCATCTTTTCACAGTAGTTCGTTAATTAGATACAACACAGGTTTATGGTAATCATATTATCGCTTAAGATGGTTTGATGACTTAGTGAGCACTGCTTGAGTACAGCATATAATATCTATGCAGTTTGATATACATATTTGGTCTTCTTCAAGCATTTACTATGACTAAGATGGCCACCTATTTTGCACTTTGTTTCTACGTGTTATTCACTTTTGTCCTACTTTCATTTTGTTTTCCTCTCACGTTTCTGAGCACATGACGTAATCAGACTGGGGACATAGCACGGTTTGAATTCACCGCGGTAAGGACACTATCAAATTTTCCAGGTCTATTGGCGTTGCTGGGACACGACTCACACTTCTCGGTAAGCCTATAACTTTTAGGGTCCTTACATGCTAGAAGCACAGGCTACTGCCCTCACCAACACTTCTTTTTTACAGTGAGCTTAGTGTTTCGGTGAAGAGGAGGTTTACCTTTTCTGACTGCCCGGGAGTGTTGGGCCCTCCTGAGCCCCTACATATTTCACTTATGTAAGCAGAGAACACTGTGGTTTACATTTCATGGTTTCACAGCAATTAGGGAGCAACAGCCAGCGTGCTCAACAGTGTTTGTCTTATATTTTAGGAGGAGGTGAAATTCTAATAACAGGGAGGTATCTGTGTCTGAGAGCCGCGCACAAGGTTATGAGAATTTTTTTGATTGATCACCTTTTCTTCACTTTATTGGTGAGTCAATTCAGTTATCCCATTTAGACCACTATCATATGTACAGTTAGTTAAGTTTATTATTATCCATTTCTTGCAGAAGCCATCCTTTTAACCTGGATTAGTGGCATTATTCTGGGCTGTGGTTCCATTTGTAAAGTTGGTCCTTAGGACAGCGACTATACCTCATTGAGCATTATCTTGCGGATTTGTCACCAGGTAGTTTTTTAGGTGTATCATCGTGAAGGTACATTGTTCTGCCTCACTTATCGTATTATTTTGGGGCTCTCAAATTTCAACACACGGGTCTCTTTTTTAGCTGATCTATCTAATATTATTCAGTGGTCGTCCTGGGATGAACTGTGGTGGGTTTAGATACACGTGTCTTGTGTTCTTGATATTTTCTTTCTTTCTCACCTTCTATGCATGTTTCTAGATATGTTAATCTCATGGCTGCTCTATATCATATCAGTCACCTACTTTAGAAGTCGTAAGCACTTAAACCGTTCAGGATGTTGAAGGCCAATTGCGCTCTAAAGTTTATAATAGTCTAAGCGAATTCATTACTGTATATATGTTCATTCTTAGATTTCCCCTGATGAAGGGTGATTGGTACACCCGAAATGCATTGGGAGTGATGAAAATCCACGTCAGAAGTTATAATTTAATTTGTGGACTAAAGAGCGTATTGTTTTGAAATCCTCAACTTCAAAACTCTTCGATTTATTGAAGACAAGCAGTTAGATAAAGTCACTATTTTATCACTGAAGATTTGATAAATAATCGTTTTCACATGATGTCAATTTTCTGTTATTCTTCATATATTGAGGAATTAACACTGTGCTAACAACACTCATTTAGAGTGCATCAGGTTGTGCGGATTCTATCTAAGACTCACGTCCTAAATTTGCTTTTTCTTGTTGATTAGGTGGTAGGGTGGAACCACCTCAGAACGCGCACACCAACTATGATAAACCTTGTGTTTAATGCGTATGGGTGTACTATTTGCATATCGAGTGCATCGTCGCTGCTTGATTCCAATTTATTTATAGACACAGCACATCCTTTCTCGAGTTGAATAGGACTATGGAAACGTGCACTGCAAAAATCAAGTTTGGAATCTGGAGGGTGTGGATGTGCCACTCTCCTGTTCCATTAACAATGCAGGAGTTAGAGGGTGGATTGCTGAATTGTAGAGATTAAAGGTTTCCCAGGGTTGGAGTGCAATAATCACTCAGCACATGACCTTTCACCTGCAGGATGACTACGTATAGAATAATACTACATGGATCACAGAATAAAACTCAGAGCAGGACTATACAAAACATCTCTGAAACTGAACTGATGTTCTATAAAGAATACTTATAGAGAGTGAGTGGGTTGCTAGTGTGGCTGCTTTGCACTGGGCATCGCTCTTTGAAAGGTCAACGGCACTGGACTGGCAAAGAAAATAAGTCAGTAGATGCACAGAGATTGCCTAAAGAGAATATCACTTCAATATGAAAGAAAGATTCCAAAAGGTGACTGGTGCCATGTAGCACATTTCCCTCGACGAGATCCACCATTCATAAATCTGTTTATAGACCTATGAGGATACGCAATATTTTTTCCTAGCAATAAGATTGTGGATCGTCCTCAGCATCAAAGTTCAAATTCAGGTTAGGCCTGAAAAGTAAAATTTTCTTGTTTAAGTAAAGTTCAAAAAGATCTTCCATTAACATTTTTTTAAATAACTGCCTCTGAAGGCTCATTCCAAAGGAAACTGGTAGAAGGTGCTTCAAAAGGAAGTATACAAACTTACAAATCCTTCTGACAACGAAAACTTTAAAAAAAGAATGATCTACACAGTGTAATCGCCTCAGTGGCTTAATGGGTCACTCCGGAGGCTGGACGATGTTCCCTTTGCAAGCCCTCTCTACTACAGAAACTGGTTTTCTGATCCCATTGGTCATCCAGGTCAGCCTGGCATTGGGGACTAGTAAAATGCAAGATGCCATCCATCCCAGGAGCGATGCAACCTGCCAAACCGAGGGCTGAAGAGCTTGAAGCAGACAATCACATTTCAGACGGATTGGTAATAGTCTCTCTTTCGAAGGATACACTCTTATTGGGCTGAAGTCTAGAGTAGCACCCAGGTAATGTATTCTTTGAGTGGGCTGATGAACTGATTTCTCCTGATTGACATGAAGGCCCAGCCGCTGTAGCAAATTCAGACAGATTTAATAGTGGTCTTTCACACTTTGAGGAGATGAGCATTTTAAGAGCCAAACGTCGAGGTATGGATGGATAAACAGTCCTTGGCGACATAGAACAGTGGCTTCTATGGCCATGCACTTGGTGAATACTTGAGGGGCCGACTTCATGCCAAACCGTAGGACTTTGTACTGATAGTGTTTGGACTCTACTATGAAGCGTAGGAAATTCCTGTGGCGTAAAGTAATTGGAACATGGAAGTACGCATCCTGAAGGTCTATCGAGCACATCCAGTCTCCTTGTTGGAGATATTTGGTGAAGCACCAGCATACAAAATGTCTCCCTTCGGATGGCTTGGTTGAGGATGCGAAGATCCAATAGAGGTCTGAATCCTGCTTTTTGGCATTCATTCTGTACTAGGAAGTATCTGGATTAAACCCCCTTTCAACGTTGTGAGGGAGGAACTTATAGGGCAGCTTTTGGTAAGAGACTGGATACCTCCTGCCGTAGCAGCGACAGTTGGTGAAAACTCATTGTTACCAGAGGAGTGGATTGCAGTGGAAAGGGGAACCGTAGAGCATATCCATTTTGCAGTATATTCAGTACCCCTTGATCTTTTGTAATGCGATATCACTCTTGTACATGGTAGGCGATACTCTTCCCCCGCCCCCATCCCCCAACCGGAGTGGGTAACGGCGACAGAGGAAGCGATTGCTCATTGTTTGGTAGTGTTCTTGGTGGTGGAGCAGGGTTTTCAAGATGCACCTCTACCACGGGAAGGCCAACACCCTTGGTAGTGCGTTTTGGTCTGGTGATACTGCATCTGAGACCACTTAGGGGTTTGAACCCTCTGATGGAAAGGCCTGTGGTAGTACAGCCTGTACCGACGCCGGAATTCCTTCCTCTTATCTAGACCCACTGTCGTTATAGTGTCCAGTGCCATTTTCATCCTGCCTATCTCTTCGTCTGTAGGCGAGCCAAGAATGGAATTCCCTGAAAACGGGAGGTTCAAATGCGCTGCTGGGCCTCCAGTTTCAGGGCCGTAAGACGTAACAGTTCTGGAGGAACTGTTGAAGAAGAGGCTACTGTGTGAGTATTCTTCGCAGCAGCAATGATCACAGTCTGGCACAGGATCTGCCCTGAGGAGAATAGGATCCTGCTCTAATGGTCTGTACTTCTTTAGGATCCGTGCAGGAGCAGTTTTGAGTGACGCTGGGGTGAGAAAGATATCCATGACCGGCTGTATAAGGCTCGTAACCAAAGGCAGTAGAGGTATTGACACTGATCTTTGGTGAAGAGTCTCAAAGATGACTGACTATGTCAGAGTGCCGGACATTTCAATATTCAGTTTCTGCCCTCCTCTTGACAGCACATCGCTAAAAGGTATTAATGTCATCCAACGGCGATATTCTAAGGGTGGTCTGTCCGTTAGTGTGAGAGAATAGTCCCTCTTGTAAGAGTGTGTAGAGTAGGAGGATCAAGAAGGTGATGTATGCCTCTAGCTTCAGCTTCCAGAAGCGGACATCTGACCTAATGGAGATGGAGTCCGGTCACGTTGTCTTCCCTTGGAAGGCGTGGTAGGAGAACGATCCAATGCCTGCACCAAATGAGCCAGAGGAGATCTATTAAGAGGGCTAGAATAGTTCAGAGGCTGTAGGATCTGTGTAGAGGTAGTTTGCTGCCAGTGGTGTACTGGAAGGAGCCATATGGGAGATAGGTGAATGGAAGGAAATCTCTGCCCTTCTTCCCGTTACGCAGGAGGAACAGTAGCCTGCGGAATGCTCTTCTGTGCTCGACGTTTGGAAACAGAGAAGCATAGCTTCTAGACATCAAGAGGGGTTCCTGAGGAGATCCTGCCTTCAAAACTGAAGACTCAGAGAGACCCTTGACGCGGAGCGGTGCCTCACTGATGGCAAGCAGGGCGTGTACATCAACAGATGGGAGTGTCTCGACGTTGAGCGGCTAAGCGCTACCAAGACTTGAGAAACCACCGACGGAGTCCCATGTCTTAATGCCGGGGCATGAGTACTCAACAGAGTTTGAAGTGCTGACATCGAGAGAGACTTCTGCTTTGAAGTCGAACAATGCACTGCCGACGAAGACTGCTGTTTCGATGTTGGGAGTGGACTGGCCAATGGAGACTGCGGCCTCGATGTAGTGCGGGGAGAAGGTGATGGGGAGCGTCTGCTTGACGTTGAACCTTTTATGGATGCCATTGTGGTTGCCCGAGGCGTCTATGTTGACCGCATCCGAGGGCTATGCCTCTATGTCAAACGTCGTATGGCGACAACAGAGTGCGATGTCTCAACGTTGGGCGATGAGCCGGCACCAACGGAGATAGACTCCTCAAAGCTGACCGTCGCTGAGTTGACTAATGGAGGATTCGACGTTGAAGCATGATGTCAATGGGTCGACGTACCTCCATGTTTTTGCAAAGTTTTCGACAACGATCGATGCTCTCAATGGTAATCTCGTCGAAGGAGGGGCTGCCGTAGCAGTTTCTTCGACGTTGGTGGCATTTACAATGCAGAGCCAGATGCCGAAATAGAACAGACCTTACTTTTAAAAGTCGACCTGTGTCTTTTTCTTCTTTTGCCTCACAGAAGATCTGCCTCTGGAGGTAGCAGACCATTACTTCTCAGAGAGACCACAAAAGTAGATTATTTCTCTCTAATTGCGAGTGTCTCTTCATTCTGGCAGCGGCGGCAGGTCTCAGGGGAATGAGACTCAGGAAGGCAGAGGATACAAACAATGGGAAACTGTCTTAGCCTTTTTTGATACAGGAGGGGCAAGGATAAAAAACAGAAGGCATTCTCTGACTGAAAAAAGCCAAACCTCCTGCTAGAAAAAAAGGCAACTCCTTAGTTCAAAAGATATAAAATGTCAAAATAACAGAAGTTACAGCAATAAGGGAGACCTTTTTTGACAAAAAAGTAAAAAAAAAAGTAAAAAAAAAGCGGAGACAAAAATCCAGGGTCCTGACTGAAGGAACCAGAAAGAAGAGCTGAACGGTCACCCTAAGGCATTATGGGAAGCTAGGGGTCATGGCTGTCGTAAAGGCACAGTGCCAGTTTCTATGCGGTTACGTTTTCAATGCAGCCTATGTTCTTTGCAGGACAACTTTCTGCTTTTCATTAAAGAGAGTTCAAGTGTCTCTTTGTCCTCCTGTGTTTGTTGCAAAAACAAGGTCTCAGAGCATTAGTTAGCCTTTTTTTTCTGGGAGGCTGCATGGTTTTGTGAAAAAATGATATATATATATATATATATATATATATATATATATATATATATATATATATATATATATAAATAAATATATACACACACATCTATCTATATATTTTTTTTTCAGCAGAAAAAACATAGGTTTCAGGGACGTTCTAGTTAGTTGTACATTTTACTCGTACAAAACCATAGAAATTCTCCCGTTATAGTTAGTTCAGCTGACTAACTCGCGCCCCCGCAATGCCCTGCTGATGACATCACATATTACATCATTCATGACATGGTCAGTGACATCACTGATGACTTCATCCAGTGACAGTGTTTCTATAAAGTTTAAATAGGTTTTATATATATGCCAAGGTGTATTGAAGAATGAGTGGGTGTACAAGTGTCTGAATGGAGAATTTAGTAGGTGCATGACTGACTGTATAAGTGAGTGATTAAATGTGCCTTACTGAATACCTGGGCAAGTCACTAAACTGTCTGTATCAGTAGGTCTGTTGTGGTGTAAGCTGCTGCAAGGGTTGGTCAGTAGCTAAATGAGTGTCTATATGGGTTATTGATTGGTTACCTGAGTATTTGTATGAGACGGAGTGTGTGTGTGCGTGGGTGGGAGGTGTGAGACTCTGCATAAGTGTGTGAGTGGTTGATTCACTGGGTGTATGGGTTCAAGACTGCATGTGGAAACAGCATGTATGGGTGGATTAGTGTGTGTGTGTGTGTGTATGTGTGTGTGTATGGGTGCGTTGGTGAGTGAATGGATGGATGCCTCATTGGTACATGTGCAAGTAACTACATATGTAAAAGGCAGTATATGTGAGTGATGGTGTATATAAATAACTATATGTGAGAGTGAGTGATTGGGAGAGTGGCTGTATGGATGAGTGTGTACTTGTATCAGTGATTGTATAAGAGAGTAAGTATGCATTAGTATATGTATGAATAAGTGAGGTGGTATGTGTATAACTGTATAGGTGAGTAAATGGAAGTGTGATTGATTCTCCGCATGACTGACTAGGTGTGTGAGTAACTCTGGATGAGTGGCGGGGTGTGAATGTCTGTATAGTTATATGAGTGCATATAATAGTGTTGTATTGATGAGTGACTGCATGTATGAGTGACTGTATGGGTGAATGAATAGATGTGTGTGTAGACCTAGGAATCAGCGAGTGCGTATGTAGTAACTGGTATTGGTGTGTCTATGGTTCCAAAATGGTAGTCTATTTTAGAGTGGGTGTATCAAAGGTTTTATTAGGGTGTGAGGAGGTGCATCAGATTTTCACAAGGATGATGTCATCAGTGATGTCACTGACCATGCCATGACTGATGTAATATGTGACGACCTCAGGTACCTCCAGTAAGCGTCACAGAGCTGCGTGGCAGAAAGGTATAAAAAGGGGCATGGCCTCAGACCACCTCTTTGCAACGCAGCCTGTGGCGCTTACTGGAGGTACCTGGTGGCCTAATTGGCCCCCAGGGACCCTCAGGTTTGAAGGGGAATTAATTCCCCAACTTAAAACGCGCCACAGGACTGTTTGCGCACGTCACATCAGGCCCGCACCCTCCCTTTATCACTGTGCAAACAAGCCGTGCGTGCGTTTTATGTTGGGGTATTAAGTCCCCTTCAATCCTAACGGTCCCTGGGGTCCAACTAGCCCACCAGGTACCTCCAGTAAGCACCACAGAGCTGTGTTGCACAGAGATGTAAAAAGGGGTATGGCCTCAGACCACCTCACTGGAACCCAGCCCTGTGGAGCTAACTGGAGGTACCTGGTGGGCTAGTTGGCCCCCAGGGACCCTCATGATCGAAGACAAATTAATTCCCCAACTTAAAACGCGCCAATGGGCGCGTTTGCATAGTGTTGCTGGGAAGGGGCGGGGCCTCCGACGCTTTGCCGGCTTTTTTTTGTTGGGGTGCTCTGTAGCCCCACTTCCTTTCCTATTTTTTTGGGCCCTAAGACCCCATCCCCCAAGGCCCGACCCCTATTTTCTTTTTCTTTTTAAATACCGGAAGGGGGCCGTGTGGCCCCCCTCCCAAGGCCATTTTCGGCCCCGGGGACACCATCCCTGGGGCATGGCCAGTATTAATTTTAAACATATTTGGAGGGGGGCCGCGTGGCCCCCCTCCTCAGGCCATTTATGGCTCCGGGGACCCAGTCCCCAGGGGTCTGCCTTTCCTTTTTTGGGGGGGGAGGTGGGGGGGGAAGGGCGCGTGGCCCCCCTCCCGGGACACTTCTAGCCCGACCCCCACCCCCCTGGGCCTGGCCACTCTGATGGTGACTTTGGGGGGAGCCCCAATGCCCCCCCAAGTCTCGCCGGCTCCCCGCGTCCTGCGGGAGCCGGCATTGCTCCTCCACATGGGGAGCTGCTAACATGCAGGTCCCCATGTGGAAAAGCAATTCTGCTTTGGATTTTGGAAGCGAGAGCAGGAAACCTGATCTCGTTTCCAAAATCCAAAGCAGGTTTGCTATGACAGGGCGGGAGCCGCGCGGCTCCCACCCTGCCATAGCAAAGAGCAGTGTCCTGGGGTGGGCACCCCGGGACACTGCAGGAGCTGGCCCGGGGTGTGGCGGCCCTCAGGATCAACAAGTGCTACAGCAGCGGGGCCGAACGACCCCCCCATCCCTTCAATTAGAAAGCCCCGGGGAGGTGATGGGGCTCGGGGGTTCGTAGTGGACCCCCGCATTTGCATCTTAATGCCCTGGGGAGGTGGCGGTCCCCGGGGCATGTGGGGGGGCCGAGACCCCCCCACAGGTTTATTTATATATTTATTTTTTAAAACCCCAAGGGTGGTGGTCCCCGGGACTGCGTGCCCCCATGAATATTTTAGAAAAGCCCTGGGGGTGGCAGTCCCCGGGGCTGTGTGCCCTCCCGCATTTCATTAACAGAGCCCCGGAGAGGTGGCGGTCCCAGGGGCCCCCGCTAAACATTTTTGGTATGCCCCCGGGACCCGCCCCACCCGGGGTCTTCATTTAAATGAAGTGTGGGAGCACGCACATTGTTTAATTTTTATTTTTCGTCCAGATTCGCGCACCCATCGCTAATTCGGCCGATTTTGTTTAAAAAAAAGTTTTTGGGGCCTGGGGGTCCTTGTGGGACCCCCTGAGCAGGGCTAGGGGGTCAGGGGGTTTTTACCCTGCCCCTTTTCTTGTTTTTCATACTCAATTCTCTGTTTTCTTGTGACTCGGTTTTACCGAGTCACAAGATGGCTGCCAATACTTCTTGGTTTGGCCTGTTGACAGCCAATTAGAATGAAGCTCATGTTCGGGAGGGTTTGCAAACTCACCATGCCACTGGATATCGATAATTTCATTTTTTGATTTTCTCAGCAACTACTGAACAGATTTACACCATTTAAATAAAAAGGTCGCTTTCTGAACCAAGAGCTACCTTTTTGCCAAATTTGATGTAATTCCATTCAGCAGTTCGGGCTGCAGCCTTGGCTAAAGTTTCCTATGGAAATTAACATGGAGAAAACACTTTTTTGGACCTCCCCCTTTTTCTCGGCCCCCGCTTGACAAATTAACCCCAAACTTTCTGGATAGGAGCTGACCTAGATAGACCCTCTTTTTGAGAATTTCGCGAAGATTTGTCAAACGGTGCCAAAGTTATTGGCAAAACAAAGAATGGCTTTTCAATAGAAACACGGTCCTAACTAGAACTACCTACTGGCAAAAGAGAGCCGCTTAATTAATTCTCGCTCTCTCTCCGTGTTTCACCAAGGAAGATAGGCACTCACGGGGGTCATTTTATCCATCCGTTTTTATTATGTTCGCAAAACATGACGCGTTTCAGCATCCGCCTTCATCAGATGTTTTACATGCGCGCCTTAAAACAGGCATTTTTGATACATAATCGACAATCATGGTTCTCCGATCACGTGACTTCCGAGGACATGAAAATGAAAACTGACTTTCTTCATGCAGCCGCCATATTGGAATGGTTTAAATCTACACAACAGATAATAACATTTGATTTCATTTATTTACACCTTATATTGTATGGATAATCATCATATTTATCCAACAATCTATGCAAATCAGATTCATGCCTCTTCGTTGCTCAACCTTTATAAATTCATTACATTACGCCGTATATCGGCTGTCGGGTGCCTCCAACTCTCGTTAATGACCTCTCCATTGCTCACTAATGCACATACATTGCTATACAAATTACACAGTGTATCGGCCTATCTCCATAGCAACACCTTACTGAAAGAATCCTGCCGTGAATCGGCTTTTATCATCCAAGTTGAGCAATATTCCATCATCATTGCTTTTGGTTTTATCATGATAGTCTTTTCTTTTTATTTCATAAAAACCTAAACATTTGTTAATTTCTGATACTTATACATCGCACTTGAGCATACACCACTCAGCTTTATTTTCCTATATATACCGCCATCTCCTCCCCACAGTCCATCCCTTTAGGATTTTTTGTTTCCTCTAGCCTCCTTAGCTTGCACCTGATCCAATCCATAGAACCGCAATAGATCCCTATTGCTTTGATGATGTTCCGCGAAGTGCCTCACCACAGGATAGGTGGCATCATTTTTGGAAATCGCTCTCATATGTTCTAAGATTACAATTTTCAATGGATAGATTGTACTCCCAATGTACTTTTGTCAACATGGGCATAACAGGCAGTATACTGCATGGGAGGAATTGCATGCCAAAAATTTATTTTTTTAGAAATGGCATCCCCACCTGGCTGAGGGTCGCACCCCAGTCCAGTAGGAACCCCACTCCCACATAAAGGAAGGGAGGGGCCCTTCCCAAAATGACGCCTGCTCCCCTTGGTAGGATGGTAGCTAGGGCAGGCAGGCTTATTCCCTAGTTAGCGTGCCAAGCATTTCGGACTGCATGTGGTAGTAGAAGAGACCCACTACAAAATTGACACGACACAGAGTTCTAGTAAAATATTGGCTTCTTCATATAACTCTCTCATTAGGTGTATAACCATACAATCCGCACCGTACCTCAAGATGAGGCCGTGGTTCTACTATCCAAGTTTGTGGCGCACCAGCGGTACGGCCCGGAGTATGCTTCGTACTCGCGGTTCGGTGCTCAAAGTTCGTGGCGCACCAGCAGTGCGTGCAGGAGTACACGGGGTACTCGTGGTTGAGTTCTCACAGTTCGTGGCGCCCTCAGCAGTGCGGGCAGGAGTGCGGAACGCACTCTACGTTGCTGCTGGTCAGTACAGGTGGAAGGCAGGCGTGAGCCGCGACAGCGTCAGCAGGGCTCAGGTGATGGTGAAAGCTTGGAGCCGCGACAGCGTCAGCAGGGCTCGTGGTGATGGTGAACGCTTGGAGCCGCGTCAGCAGGGCTCAGGTGATGGTGAACGCTTGGAGCCGCGACAGCTTCGGCAGGGCTCAGGTGATGGTGAAAGCTTGGAGCCGCGACGTGTCTGCAGGGCTCAGGTGATGGTGAACACTCTGAGCCGCGACAGCGTCAGCAGGGCTCAGATGATGGCGAAACGTTGGAGCCGCGACAGCATCAGCAGGGCTCAGGTGATGGCGAAACGTTGGAGCCGTGACCGCGTCAGCCGGGCTCGTGGGGATGGTGAAAGCTTGGAGCCGGGACAGCGTCAGCAGGGTTCAGGTGATGGTGAAGACTTGGAGCCGCGACAGCGTCAGCAGGGCTCGTGGTGAGGGTGAAAGCTTGGAGCCGCAACAGCATCAGCAGGGCTATGGTGGAGGCGAAGACTTGGAGCCACGACAGCGTCAGCAGGGCTCTTGGTGATAGCGAAGACTTGGAGCCGCGACAGCGTCAGCAGGGCTCTTGGTGATAGCGAAGACTTGGAGCCGCAACAGCGTCAGCAGGGCTTAGGTGATGGCGAAGACTTGGAGCCGCAACAGCGTCCACAGGGCTCTTGGTGATAGCGAAGACTTGGAGCCGCGACAGTGTCAGCAGGGCTCAGGTGATGGCGTAGACTTGGAGCCGCGACAGCGTCAGCAGGGCTTAGGTGATGGCGAAGACTTGGAGCCGCAACAGCGTCCACAGGGCTCTTGGTGATAGCGAAGACTTGGAGCCGCGACAGTGTCAGCAGGGCTCAGGTGATGGCGTAGACTTGGAGCCACGACAGCGTCAGCAGGGCTCAGGTGATGGCGAAGACTCCTCCCCTCTAATCTAAACGGCAGACAGCAGATACCAGAGCTTCCCCAGGCCCTGTCACTATCTCTAGACGGGGAATACACATCCTAGCAGTATCGTCCTGCAAGATTGTCTGGAGGACAGTCCCGGCCCAGAAGTCCTATTTCTAGACCTAGGAGGTGGAGAGCACTCTTCCTAAAGAGTGTATGACGTAATTCTGATTTTAGGGATGTCAGTCTCGTATTTTTCCTATGTTCCCTGGGTCAGATAAATAATAAGGGGTATGGATCAAAAAGCTACAAAAACAAAGATGGCTGCAAAACACTACGAGGTCATGCCACCCGCACCTGGGTAGGGCCTACCCTCTACTAACAATGCGCCCTGCCCCAAGGGTCGACCATAGGGGTGCCGGGTAGGTTGAAAATGGAGCCCAAATAGGCTTGAGAAAAGGGTAAATGTGTCGTAACGTTCAGGGGTTAGCTTTGGAAGAAGGGCCAGGTCCAACAGTGTTTTTTGCCCTGGTACTTCATATTTAAGAGTTCTCCTACTCCCTACACATGCTTTACACTTGCCGCATGGGTAGAACCCCCTCATTTCTTTGGGGGTTCCCCCTGCGTGCAGCAAGGTTTCCAGATGGCTATGCACCAGGGTATCTCTCAAGGATCTGGCATTTTTAAAAGGTGATCAGCGGTTGGACAGGTATATCTTGACCAATTACACTGTCTGTTTTCGGGATGTGCCATTTTTTTCTGAGAATCCTCCTAAGTTGGTTGGCATTACCGGAAAACAGTGTAATTAGTCTGAATTTGGTTTTCTCATAATTTTTCACTTCTTTAACTTTTACCTTCAACAGTTCTTTTCTAGGGATATTGGTAACTCTGTCCAGAGTTCTATTGAGCAAATCCTCATCATACCCTCTCTTGTGAAACCTTTGCTGGCTTTCCTGTGCTGCTTTCTCAAAATCACTTTGTTTGGTACTATTCCTCTTGATACGTAGGAATTCCCCATAGGGGATACTCAATCAGTCTTGGAGGATGACTGCTAGCAGCATGTAAAATGGAGTTACGTGCCGTGGGCTTGCGATAAAGGGACATGCATGGTTTCCCCTCAATTACATTAATTTGCAAGTCTAGGAAGTATACAGTTTCTTTGCTCATTTCCCCCGTGAATATTAAATTGACCGTGTTATTAAGATAGATGATGAACTCTCTGGCAGATTCCTCTGACCCGTTCCATATTATGCACAAATCATCTATATAGCGATACCAAGCTATAACCTTAGACATCCAGATCTTACCTTCCGGCGAGCTAGACACGTGTTTTTCCCACCAGCCCACGAATAAATTCACGTCGCTGGGGCAAAGCAGGTGCCCATCGCTGTGCCCGACGTCTGCAAGAGATATTCCTCCCCAAATAGTAGGATATTATTTTTCAGGCAGAGTTCTGTAAACTGTAGCAACATTTCATTATGCATACTAAATCTCATAGCCCTCTTTGCCAAAAAATGAGATATTGCATGTAAACCATGCTCCTGGTCTATAGAGGTATATAGATGAGTTATGTCTAACACAATCATTTTATATTCATCTTGCCATGATAGCCCTTCCATGCGACACAGAAAATCTCTTGAATCCTTTATATATGACGGTAACTCCTTTACCAGGTCAAATAAGAAGTGATCAATGATAATTGACAAATGTTCTGTGAGACTACCCTGGGAAGACACAATGGGTCTTCATGTGGTAGTAGAAGAGACCCACTACAAAATTGACACGACACAGAGTTCTAGTAAAATATTGGCTTCTTCATATAACTCTCTAATTAGGTGTATAACCATACAATCCGCACCGTACCTCAAGATGAGAAAATACCTGCCCTTGTCTGAGGGCTTGCATATAATAATTTTATCTTCTTGTAATGACTTCAATGCCTCTTTTTGTCCTTTCGTCAGATTTTGATCCTGTTTGTTGTTCGTCCTGGTTCTCAATGCCAGCAAGTCTTTAATTATTGCTTCTAAAAACACATCAATCACATCCATTGGTAATTGAGGTAGGAATTGCAATTCAGGTTTGAAGGGACTAGCGTCTCTTTCTTGTTCAACGTGAGGAACGTTAGAGCAGATAAGCGATTTTCAATCCAGAATCGCGTATTTGCTCCCGCGCAATTGGCAGAACGAGGGGGACAAGATTAAGTCATCTTTGGCAGAAACGAAGACATAACAATGTTTAACGTGTTGGCACGCCAGGAAGCGGCACAAAACACGATCAAGAAAAAGATACCATTGTAACATGTACAAATTAATAAAGACACTGGAGCAAACACCAACATAACAGCTAAATTTAATACACTGGAGCGGGTGTAAGAGAGAAATAAGAAAATGGTGGGAGGCAACCCCCCTCCAAAGCTATATTGATGTGGAACGGGTCCCAAGAGGACTAAGGATTTATACTATTCCGGCGTACGAAAACCCAGATCCACAGTTATTGGAAGCATGGGCGGAGCATATAGCACAATCATGCAAGGGGATGCTGGTGACATTTGTACAGTTTGCGGGAGTGACAGAGACAAGGCCACGCAAGAAATAGAAAAAAGGTAAGCAGAAATAAAGAAGAAGATAAGAAAAAAATGGAGGAACTTAGAGAAAATATGAAAAAACGCTTGTTGAAATATGAATCTAAAATCAAACAACGAAAACAAGAAAAAATTGAAAGGGATGCTCGTGACTATGCCCAAGGTCGAGTCCTAACGTTTGAGGAACAATTTGAAGGAGCTAGGAAAGAAATGGCGTCAAGACCACCCCCTGTGGCGACAGCAAGGGTGGAGACATCAGAGTCTGAAGTAACTGGTGAATCCTCTGGTGAAGATATCGCAACCACCTCAACCTTCATGAAGACCCCTTTTCAGGAGGAATTTCGGGTCATGCGTCAGACATGGCTAGAGGGGGGGAAACCAAACCTCCAGAAGGAACAAAAGGCAACCAGGAGGGGAGGATGGAAAAGGTGGTCAAAGCGCCCCGCAAAGAGTAACTCGCAGCAAGAGGGGCAAGAGATGGACCTAGAAAATCCGACAATTGTTAACTTAACATCTAGAGCACTGTCAACGGATGAAGAAACAGTGTTGAAATTGGGCCTCACGTTCTGCCCTTCATCCAACATGGAATACACTCAAACTAGAATCGATATATTCAAGATGACCAGGAAGCTGAAACTGCACAAATACTTTAGGACAAGACCCAAAGTGTGTGAAACTGAAACAGAGAGTACCCAAAGAAACAGATGGAATAACAGGTGAAGATCTGAGTACTTGGGAAGCAATGGTAACAATTGCTGATGAAGTCATGAACACTAACACGTCGACATTAAATAAGGTGGAAAGAGCATCCAGATTGGGGGTGGAACAAGAAAGAGACACTAGTCCCTTCAAACCTGCAATTCCTACCTCAATTACCAATGGATGTGATTGATGTGTTTTCAGAAGCAATAATTATAGACTTACTGGCATCAAGAGTCAGGACGAACAACAAACAGGATCAAAATCTGACGAAAGGACAAAAAGAGGCATTAAAGTCGTTACAAGAAGATAAAACAATTTGATATGCAAGCCCTCAGAAAAGGGGGGAAACATTGTATCACAAATGAGAGATGACTACTGTACGCAGGCATACAGGCAATTTTCGGATGTGACTTGCTATAAGAAAGTTAACAGAATGTTTTATCAAGAGAGTTTTTCTACGTATGAAGATCTTAATAAAATGTGGTATAACAAGCAGTTTACAGAATTCTGCCTGAAAAATAATATCTTCCTATTTGGGGAGGAATATTTCTGGCAGACGTCTGGCACAGCGATGGGCACCTGCTTTGCCCCCAGCTACGCACATTTATTTGTGGGCTGGTGGGAAAAGCAGGTGTCCAGCTCGCCGGAAGGGAAGATCTGGATGTCTATGGTTATAGCTTGGTATTGCTATATAGATGATTTGTGCATAATATGGAAAGGGTCAGAGGAATCTGCCAGAGAGTTCATCATCTATCTTCATAACAACACAGTCAATTTAATATTCACGGGGGAAATTAGCAAAGAAACTGTACATTTCCTAGATTTGCAAATTAATGTAATTGAGGGGAAACCATGCATGTCCCTTTATCGCAAGCCCACGGCAGGTAACTCCGTTGCACATGCTGCTAGCAGTCATCCCCCAAGACTGATAGATTATCCCCTATAGGGAATTCCTATGTATCAAGAGGAATAGTACCAAACAAAGTGATTTTGAGAAAGCAGAACGGGAAAACCAGCAAAGGTTTCAAAAGAGAGGGTATGATGAGGATTTGCTCAATAGAACTCTGGACAGAGTTAGCAATATCCCTAGAAAAGAACTGTTGAAGGTAAAAGTTAAAGAAGTGAAAAATGATGAGAAAACCAAATTCAGACTAATTACACTGTTTTCAGGTAATGCCAACTAACTTAGGAGGATTCTCAGAAACAATTGACACATCCTGAAAACAGACCGTGTAATTGGTCAAGATATACCTGCCCAACCACTGATCACCTTTAAAAAGGCCAGATCCTTGAGAGATACCCTGGTGCATAGCCATTTGGAATCCTTGTCGAAGGCAGGGGAAATCTTCAAAGAGATGAGGCCGTTATACCCATGTGGGAAGTGTAAAGCATGTGTAGGGAGTAGGAGAACTTTTACATATGAAGTACCAGGGCAAAAAATACCGAGGCTCATAAATACATTTTTGACATGCAATTCCTCCCATGCAGTATACTGCCTGTTATGCCCATGTGGACAAAAGTACATTGGGAGTACAATCCATCCATTGAAATTTCGAATCTTAGAACATATGAGAGCGATTGCCAAAAATGATGCTAACTATCCTGTTGCGAGGCACTTTGCGGATCATCATCAAAGCAATAGGGATCTATTGCGGTTCTATGGATTGGATCAGGTACTTCCCAATGTGCGGGGAGGCGATCGAACAAAAAAGCTAAGGAGGCTAGAGTATACATTTATCATCGATCTGGAAACAAAAAATCGTAAAGGGATGAACAGTGGGGAAGGAGATGGCGGTACATTTAGGAAAATAAGGCTGAGTGGTGTATGCTCAAGTGCGATGTATAAGTATCAGAAATTAACAAATGTTTAGGTTTTTATGAAATAAAAAGAAAAGACTATCATGATAAAACCAAAAGGGATGATGATGGAATATTGCTCAACTTAGATGATAAAAGCCGATTCACGGCAGGATTCTTTCAGTAAGGTGTTGCTCTGGAGATGGATAGGCCAATACACGGTGTAATTTGCATAGCAATAAATGTGCATTAGTGAGCAAGGGGGAGGTCATTAACGAGAGTTGGAGGCACCCGACAGCCGATATACGGCGTAATGTAATGAAGTTATAAAAGGTTGAGCAACGAAGAGGCATGAATCTGATTGCATAAATTGTTGGATAAACATTGATTATCCATACAATATAAGGTGTAAATAAATGAAATCAAATGTTATCATCTGTTATGTATAGATTTTATCCATTCCAATATGGCGGCTGCATGAAGAAAGTCAGTTTTCATTTTTATGTCCTCGGAAGTCACGTGATCGGAAAACCATGATTTTCGATTATGTATAAAAAAAATGCCAGTTTTAAGGCACGCATGTAAAACATCTGATGAAGGCGGATGTTGAAACGAGTCATGTTTTGCTAAAATAATAAAAACGGATGGATAAAATGACACCCGTGAGTGCCTATCTTCCTTGGTGAAACACGGAGAGAGAGCGAGAATTAATTACGCAACTGCACTGCCACGGCGAAGGATCCCGTGCGAGTGCGCGCCCAACCGGTGCAAATGAGCGGTATAAATATATGAATATATTTTTTTTTTTAACCAACCAAGTGCCCGGAGCAACGAGATGGCACTTGACTGTGCTCAGCCATCCGCCATTATAATGCAGCCTGCCTCTTTGATCCAACTTGTTTACTCCTGCCAACGCATTTCAAGGCCTTGAGCCTCTTCTTCTTGGGCTGCTTGAAAAACACACTGAATCTCGCATTTTCCTTATTTCCGGTTTAATTTATTTGCATGCTCGCCCCTAGTAGGCGTGTGCTAACTAGCAATCTGAATTAATGCATGCTGGACATAGATGTTCCAAATGCGAGGGTTGATATAAGCTTTTGGTAAGTTCAGTGTCTCATCCCCTTTAAGCAATATTTTAATCCTTTCGTAGGTGTGGGAGCAAAGAGAGAGGCTGCATTATAATGCCTGATGGCGGAGTACAGTCGAGTTCCATCTCGTTGCTCCAGGCACTTTGTTGGTTAAAATTATGCATGGTAGCCCTGCCGTGGGGATGGCACCATCTTCAGTTGGAAAAGGAGAGTCATCTCCAGCTGGCAGAGGCTTCGGTTTTGAACTGTTTGAGACTGGGAAGCACTGTGCTCAATATGCTAAGTGAGCCTGCAACGTTGCTGCAACACCTACTAAAGGATTCAAATATTGCTTTTAAAAGGGGAAGAGACACTGAACTTACCAAAAGCTTATATTGACGCTCGCATTTGGAACTTCTTTGTCCAGCATGCATTAATTCAGATTGCTCGTTAGCTAGCACACGCCCACTAGGGGCGAGCATGCAAATAAATTATACCGGAAATACGGAAAATGCGAGATTCAGTGTGTTTTTCAAGCAGCCCAAGAAGAAGAGGCTTAAGGCCTTGAAACGCGTTTGCAGGAGTAAACAAGTTGGATCAAAGAGGCAGACTGCATTATAATGCCGGATGACTGAGCACAGTCGAGTGCCATCTCGTTGCTCCAGGCACTTTGTTGGCTAAAAAATAAAATGTATATAATAAATGTTATACATGCTGTGCAATAATTAATCCAGTGTATAATCATGTTTATCTAATTATTAATTCAATGTGATTTATGGACTTTGAAGTCATGCTATTTTAATATATATGCATCTTAAACTGTAAATACATCGTACTTTTGCACTCTGTAAGATGGCGCTCACCGATGTTTGATGGTGAGCAGTCCTACCTCTTTTTCCCTTATTTTTTCACGTGTTGGGTCCCTTTAAAATAAGCTTCCGTGTTTCACTGCTTTGAACACATTGATAAAGGGGCTTCCCGAAACGCGCCTGTGTGAATCGTAAACTGTAAAATAAATCGAACCTTGTGAAAAGACCCCCCCATCCTTCCCGCTGGGAGAGGGGGGCTTTGGAGCGAATATATATTACCTACTGGCGGTCGCCAGTAGGTATATATAGTTAGGATCGATTTCCATAGGGAAATCGCAACATTCTGTTTGGAATAACTTTGGCGCCGGTTGAGCAATCAGCAACTTTGCCTCGCGGCTCTCCGCTCCTTCCCTGAAAGTTTGGGGAGGATTCGTCAAGCGGGGGCTGAGATAAAAGGGGGGTCCCAAAAAGTGTTTTCCCCATGTTAATTTCCATAGGGCGGTCTGTCGCAGTTTTAGCTCGAACGGCTGAATGGATTTTCACCAAACTTGGCAAAATTGTAGGGACTGGTAGCCCGATGTGCCTTTGCTATGTCTCAAGATATGTGCTCCAGTGGATTTTGAGTAATTTAGGTCTAAAACTTTTTATATATCTGTAAGCGCGCCCCGGTACGCGTACCGGGGAGCGCTCCGGGCGCGCCACGTGACTTGCGCACGGCAAGCTGATTGGTTCTCGGGTGTCTGTAAACATTCGAAACAGTCAGCAGCGGCCGCCATCTTGTGTCTCTGTAGGATTGAGATACAAGAGGTGGCAAAAATCAAAGGGGGAAATGAGCAAAAGGGGGCAGGGTACACCCCCCCCCCCCCCTGACCCCCTAGGTTTGATGTGGGGGCCATAAAAGGGTCCCGTGGGACAAAAAAAAAATGTTTCTTCGATTTTCGCGGGGGTGGGGGGTGGGGGGGGTTGGGAGAGCACCCCGTACGCGCACCGGGGAGCGTACTTAGGTGAAAAATAGTGAAAATAATAGTGTAAAATAATCATTTTGAGTGATTACAGGTAGGGTAGCTCTGAAAAGAGCTTTTTGGTTCTGTGGCTGTTTTAGGTACCTACAAGTGTGTCCCACACGCACCCACATGCACACACCCACACACTCCCCACCCACACTTCACACATGCACACTTCCACCCACAGTCAAACACCCCACACCGACACCTTCCACATCCACAGCTACAACCACATCCCACACACCCACACTCAAACACACACCTCAACCCCCTTCCACCATACACACACACATGCACACAAATATCTCACAGACACACCCCACACATCCCACACACACATCTCTCCCCCCCAACACACACAGAGACAACTCACAGACACATCCACACATCTCATACATACATACACATCCTAAACACATACCTCACACACCCACACTCCCACCTACACTCACCTCACACACCCACACTCCCACACACACACCTTACATACCAATATCCCCACCCATATGCATATACCCCACACACCTATACACCTCCAATATCCCCACCCACATCCATATACCCCACACACCTATTTTCGCGGGGGAGCGCCCGGTACGCGCACCGGGGAGCGTACCAGGGAGCGTACTTAGGTGAAAAATAGTGAAAATAATAGTGTAAAATAATCATTTTGAGTGATTACAGGTAGGGTAGCTCTGAAAAGAGCTTTTGGGTTCTGTGGCTGTTTTAGGTACCTACAAGTGTGTCCCACACACACCCACACACACTTCACACATGCACACTTCCACCCACAGTCAAACACCCCACACCCCCACATCGACACCTTACACATCCACAGCTACACCCACATCCCACACCCCACACTCAAACACACACCTCACCCCCTTCCACCACACACACACACACATGCACATACACACAAATATCTCACAGACACACCCCACACATCCCACACACATCTTCCCCCAACACACACAGAGACAACTCACAGACACATCCACACATCTCATACATACACATCCTAAACACATACCTCCCACACCCACACACCCCCACCTACACTCAAACACCCCACACCCACACACCTTACATACCAATATCCCCACCCACATCCATATACCCCACACACCTATACACCTCCAATATCCCCACCCACATCCATATACCCCACACACCTATACACCTCATCCCCCCTAGACACACAGACACACACATACACACCTCACAGACAACCCCCGCACATCCCCCACACACACCTCCCCCACCCCCACACATGGGGAAAACTCAGTGAAACACTAAATAATAATTTAAAGTCCTTAGAGGTAGGGTATCTCTGAATAGAGTTGTTGTGTTGTGTGGGTGATTTAAGTACCAACATGTAGGTACCAATGCAGAGTCTTAAATTCAATGTACACCGTTTACTCTGTAGATAATTTGCATGTTGTTATAGAAGTTATTGTGGTATATGGAATCCATACCATAGTCTGTCAGGAAAGCAGAAACAGATCCTTTAAGTACTCCCTGAGAAGACATACAGGATCATGGGTAGTCTACCCTGCTCCCTTATGATGTTTTAAAATTGCACAGTATATTGTAAGTTTCACTTTATACTATAATATAAACATAATTATTTTGGTAGTACTTCATGAATTAGATATAAAAATGAATAACGTCTCAAACAATTTTTAATTATTAAATAAAAATGTATTGGTCAGAATTTTCATAGTTCAATAAAACTTCCAGCATTACATCATCTGGAATCTCCTCAAACATGCATGTTTCTATGTCTTGTAAACATTCAATAAATTGTTCATCCAAAGACTGATCCATAAAATCTTCATCCAAAAAATCTTCATTTAGAATCTTCTCAGATGTAATCTCGAAGGAAATATTGATATTTTCTTGCTTCCCTTCCATTTTTTTGCTGTAAATTGCATAAAAAATAACTATATCAGTAGGTTTAGGGCAGTGTTGTGTTTAAGTTCAGACAGGTAGTTCTGTTTTTTTAACAGTTACTTTGGGTAGTGTATGGTAACAGGCAGGAAGTAGAAATAAAAAAAGTGCTTGTGAAGAAGCGTAAGTAAATTCATATTTATAGCAGAGAAGCCTAAGTCAATCAATAAATATAACAGAGGAGCCTATCTCTATCTACAACTATAGCAGAGGAACAGTAAATTATCAGAAAACGTTTTTACAAATTAACTTAAAGTGCCCCTTACAAATTATCAACTTACTTTAGAGAGAGGTGGAGAAGAAAAAATGCGAAAATCCTTTCAAGATGTACCTCAGGTAGTTGTAGTCAAAATGGCCGTGTTTCCCTCTCATTTTTCATTTATATTCATGTACATAACCAATCAAATGTTAGGAAAAAAAAATAGAAAATGAAAGTAACATTTTAATTGGTTGTCAATTCTAACACTTCAGATGTGTTTTTGTTATGTAATTTACCTCAGGATATTTAGACAGGGCTACAGGCCAAATGGCTGAATGGAATTCCACCAAATTTGGGAAAATGGTAGGGACTGGTATGTAGTATTGCCTATTCTATATTTGGTGAATTTTTCTAAAGAGGTTTTTATGTAAATTAACTTTAAAAAAAAATTGGGAGCGCTCACCGGTGCGCGCCCCGGTACGCGTACCGGCAGCGCTACGGGAGTCCTCCATTTTGTGTTTCGGTAGATTTCAGACAGAAAATGGAGGACAAAACGTTGGGAATAGGTATAAGGGGGCATCGTAGGCACTGCTTGACCCTCTAGGTTTTCTGAGGGGGTCTTAGGAGGCCGAAATAGGCAAACAAGAAAAAAAAGTTTTTATTTTTCGCGGGGGGAGCGCCCGGTACGCGCACCGGGGAGCGTACTATAGTGAAAAAAGTTAGAAAAAGATAATCATTTGGAGTGATCAGAGATAGGGTAGCCCTGAAAAGGGCTTTTGGGTTCTGTGGCTGATTTAGGTACCTACAAGTAGGTACCAATGCACAGTCTTAAATTCAGGAGGAATATTCTATTCCCTTCATCTGAGAAGTGCACACCATCTTCTCTGTAAATATCTTGCATGTTGTAACGCAAGTTGTTGTTGTATATTGAACCCATTCCATAGTCTCTCATGTAAGCAGAAACAGATTTATTCACATGTTTCCGTGCTTTTTCAAATTGTGGACAAAATTGGTTGGACCACTTCCATTTCTGCCCTTTGGCATATATTGGAATATACCAAGGCAGTTTGTGGAAAAAGTGCCATCAATTGCTCAAAGGTGTCCTTTAAAAGCATTTCCAGACCTACCCCAGTCAAAGTGCCCACGTCATTTCCTCCACAGTGCACAATTAACAGGTCAGGGTGTGGCAAATGCAAAAAGGTTTTCACCAATGGAATCAATTGGTGACATTTTAATCCTCTGTGGCCAATCCATTTTATGTTTACGTTTGATAAATCAAGGTTGTGTAAATTTCTGGTACTAGCATACCTTTGAGCCCAGTGGATATAGCTATGTCCATTAATCCAGACAGAATACATGGTCAGAGGAGATTCTGGTGCAGTTAGATGAAGTGTGGAAAAGAAATGGCAGTTGGAATAATAGGAGTTTGCAAAAAAAAACCTGTGGAGTTTCAGTGCTCTTGAATCACAAGCAATGATTGGTAGAATGAGATAGATGAAAACTGAAAGTTAGGGTGCATGGTTGTGTTCTGTGTAAGAAGTAATTTGAATGGTTGAAAAAAGTTATTTAAAGAAACCTTACACCAGATAAGCTGGTGTATTTGCAGGTCAAACATCCTTGCAGAGGTGATTTGCAACATTGTAGAATAAACTTTTAACCCTGGTAGCTCAGTGAGGAGGGAGTTGCTATGGTAACAGGTAGAAAGGGCTGAGGGGGGAAGGGTGTTGGTTTGAATATAGAGAGGGAAGAGTTTTAATTGGTTAACAAAAAGGGATATCTGTGTAGAATTAGAGGTTTTCTGTGCCTTTATGGTTTGCAGTGCTTGGAGAACATACCTTTTGCTCTGCTAAATAAATATTGGTGTGTGTATCTGACACTGTTGTGAATGTCCTAAAGCATTTGTAAAGGTGAGTTATGATTCATTTAATATACATACAGACTTGTATACTCTATGGAGAAGATTTGGAAGAAAATTGTGGTCTTTACATGTTGCTTTGTGTCATGCTTTTTGAGAATGCTTGGTAAAAAGTTTTTACTGCATAGAGTAATTGTATTTTGTAAAATTGTGAATTTTTAGTCGTGACATGGAATGCTTCTACGTAGGACTTGTGCTGTGTTTTGTAAATGTGATGTAAAAAACGATTTTGGGGGGAAAAAATAGTTTTTACATTTTTTAAAAGGAATACAAAATGTGTGCATGTTTAATAGAAATACATTTGACTCTTTACAATGATGTTACCTGTGTTAACTCAGTGTAGGAAACATATTGAGTTTGTTTGCATAGAGGAATTGTAATTTGTAAAATTGTGAAGCTTCATGTGAAAGCTTTTGCCTTAGTCTTATCCCTGCTGTGAGGCACATGGTTGTACATAGGATCTGTGCTGTGTTTCCTAAATGTGATGTTAAAAACGAGTTTGGGGAAATGAATGTTTTTTACATATTTGAGTATATTGTGGCACAGAGGTTTAAAAAGTGACGCATCTAATTACATGTGTCTCTTTTTAAATATGGTGCAAAAAGGTACATGTTTGGGCTTTCTTGGGGAGCGTAGGTGGTGAGGCTTGTGTCTAAGAGTGCAGTGGACTAGGCTTCATGAAGCCTATCCCTGACTGCACTGTTAGACACAGGTGTGAATTTGACTCTTTACAATGATGTTACATGTGTTAACTCAGTGTAGGAAGCATATTGAGTTTGTTTGCATAGAGGAATTGTAATTTGTAAAGTTGTGAAGCTTCATGTGAAAGCTTTTGCCTTAGTCTTATCCCTGCTGTGAGGCAGATGGTTGTACATAGGATCTGTGCTGTGTTTCCTAAATGTGATGTCAAAAACGATTTTGGGGAAATGAATGTTTTTTACATATTTGAGTATATTGTGGCGCAGAGGTTTAAGACGTGACGCATCTAATTACATGTCTCACTTTTTAAATATGGTGCAAAAAGGTACATGTTTGGGCTTTCCTGGGGAGCGTAGGTAGTGAGGCTTGTGTCTAAAAGTGCAGTGGACTAGGCTTCATGAAGCATAAAAATAGTTTTTACATTTTTTAAAAGGAATAAAGAATGTGTGCATGTTTAATAGAAATACATTTGACTCTTTAGAATGATGTTAGCTGTGTTAACTCAGTGTAGGAAGCATATTGAGTTTGTTTGCATAGAGGAATTGTATTTTGTAAAATTGTGAAGCTCCATGAGAAATTGTTTGCCTCACTCTTATTCCTGTTGTGAGGCAGGTGCAAGATTTTGCCTCAGTCTTATCCCTGCTGTGAGGCAGATGATTGTAAATAGGATCTGTGCTGTATTTCCTAAATGTAATGTCAAAAACGATTTTGGGGAAAATAAATGGTTTTTACATTTTTGAATATAATGTGGCACAGAGGTTTAAAAAGTGACGCATCTACCAACATGTGTCATTTTTTAAATATGGGGCAAAAAAAGGTACTTGTTTGGGTTTTCCTGGGGAGCATAGGTGTTGAGGCTTGTGTCTAAGAGTGCAGTGGATTAGGCTTTATGAAGCCTATCTCTGCTGCATTCTTAGACACAGGTGTTTTGAGGCAAAATCTTGCACTTGTCTCACAACAGGAATAAGAGTGAGGCAAACGCTTTCTCATGGAGCTTCACAATTTTACAAAATACAATTCCTCTATGCAAACAAACTCAATATGATTCCTACACTGATTTAAAACACAGCTAACATCACTGTAAAGAGTCAAATTGACACCTGCGTCTAAGAATGCAGACAGGTATATGCTTCATGAAGCCTAGTCCACTGCACTCTTAGACACAAGCTTCACCAACTACGCTCCCCAGGAAAACCCAAACAAGTACCTTTTTGCTCCATATTTAAAACTTGATGCATGTAGGTAGATGCGTCACTTTTTAAACCTCTGCGCCACATTATAATCAAAAATGTAAAAACCAATCATTTTCTCCAAAATCGTTTTTGACATCACATTTAGGAAACACAGCACAGATCCTATTTACAATCATCTGCCTCACAGCAGGGATAAGACTGAGGCAAAATCTTGCACGTGCCTCACAACAGGAATAAGACTGAGGCAAACGCTTTCTCATGGCGCTTCACAATTTTATAAAATACAATTTTATATAACTATATAACTCAATATTTTCTTGGGAAGCATAGGTGGTGAAGCCTGTGTATAAGAGTGCAGTGGAGTTAGACATAGGTCTGATCTTCTTTGTAGTTGTGGACAGAGCTGTCTTCCACTATATTTTTCAATACAGTCCTCACCTTTTGTGCACCACTGGAGAATCCTCACCTGATCTGAAACCCTGTATTGATCGTTTGCTTTTTGTCATTGCTTTGTTGTTTGGTAATAGTGGTCTATAATGTGCTACTGTTTTTCTTTAACACAGATTGAAATCGTTATTTGAAGAAAAAGCAAAGATGCCCACAAAGGAAAGGACAAAGAAACAACGTAACCGGGAAAAATCAAAAACAGCAACGGAATTACAGCATTCTTCCACAACAGATACTTCAAAAAACAGGAACAAAGCTCCTGGTAAGACAACTAAGTCTTTTTTACGCAACATATGTACATCCAGAAAAAATAATGGACACCATGTAGAAAAAGAAAATGAGAGAGTAAAATTGAAAAGGAAGGAGAGAACTTCAAAGAATCCTAAAACTGGAGCAGGAGAGAATAATATGTATAGGAATAGAAGGCAGAATCAGTTTAGAGACATTCGTAGACAAATGTTTCGCAATAGGGTGGTTTTAAATTTGTTAAAAAACATTAGGAAAGGTAAACAGAGAGCTGCTTTTTATAAGAAAAAGAAAAGTGTAGAGAAGATTGTTGATCAGGCTTTTGAAGTTAAGAAAAAATTATTTATTTTAATAATCAATAGAATTAGGACACTTAACAAGACAATTGATGTTTTCAAATCAAACAGTAGATGGAAAAGAGTAATTATTCGGACTAATTTTTGTAAAGTTTTTTCTGGAGAATGGATGCACAGTTCAAGTTGTGAGCCATTTTTTAATGAGGAGAGTTACTTCCAGGAGAATGATTTAGTGCATGCAGTTGACACCAGTGGTCGAGCGTATGAAGTGAAAGACGGTTGTCCGATTGAAAAAGAGAAACTTGTGCCTAGAGAACCAGAAGAGGTGTTATCTGATGGAGTTTTAGGGAGACGTACTAAGGGTCCAGTGTACACTTGGAAGTGTAGTAGTATTTGTAGTGTGCGACAGGAATCAATTGATTTGTTTTGTAATTTCTTACGTACATATAGTAAGAAAAGTCTAAAGCAGAAAATGAAGTTGTTGCAAGACTTAGATCCTTGCAGAGTGAGAGGAATCACAGGTTTGCAAGGCCATTCACTGGCTTGTCTTTCTAGAAAAGTCTGTCAGAGTGTTTTTCATCATTTTAGGATGTTAGCAGTGCATCATACCAAAATGAGGAAATTAGTGAGAATGTTGTATTATGCAAAAAGTCCAGCACTTAAGCTTAAACAATTAAACAGTGCTCTTTTGCATGGAACAGAATTAGATGTGAAGAAGATTTGTGAAGAAATTGAGATTTGTTATTTTCGTGAGCAAGAGGACAGTGTAGAAATTGAGACAGCAATTCAAGGTAATGTGGAAGACAATGTACAGATTTTAAATACAGAAAAGTTTGAGAAGGAAATTACCAGGTTTAAGGTGAAATCAAGTGAAAGGCCGAATTTTACTTGTGTGTGTTGTCGACGGACTCATTATAAGATTCAGACTAGGTTAGTTGATTTACATGCAAAAAGTGAAAAGATGGATAATTATGAGTGGAAAGATTTAGCAACTTATTTGTGGGTGGAGAATTCTTTTGATTTGAGTTCTGATCAGCGTATTTGTAAATATTGTTATGACAAATTAAATCAAAACAGAATGCCTGCTAGAGCTGTTCATAATAATCTGGAGTTGATAGACATTCCCCGTGAATTGATAGATTTAAATACATATGAGTCTATTTTGATTCAATGTGTCCATCCTTTTCAGGCAATTGTTCGCATGGAGCCTAAGATAGGGAAATTGCCTCCTACAGATTTGCAGAGAGGATTAAAGGGAAGAGTTGTTTATTTTCCCCTAGATTTGAAAACAAAATTGATACAATTGGTATAGAAAAAGTAGAAGAGGAACCTTTAGTCATTCTAGTTAATGGGGTTCCAACAAAGAGTAAAAATATCTGGCAAGATTTAGTGGATGTTAGGAAAGTCAAAAAGGCAACGTTGTATTTAGTCAAAAACAATGAGTACTACAAAGATGTATGTGTTGCAGCAGAGGAAACAGCTACAGATGAAGACAGTGATTGTTCAGGCGGCCAAATTGAAAAAGTTGATGTGTCTAGAAGTGAAGAAATATATGAACATTATACTGTTCATCCTTTACATTCCAAAGAAGTAATGGGGAATGCAATTGACTTGTTTCAAATGAAAACAGCAAAAGGAAGTCCCATTAGTGTATGGGAAGAAAGTTTGGAAGCTCGTTGTTTTCCACAGCTATTTCCAACAGGTCGAGGTGGACGATATGACGATCGACCACTTCAAATTCCTGCATCTGAATATCGAACTGTAAGATTATATGTTGAAGATGCAAGGTTTCGTCAATGCATTCCCTATTTGTTTCATCTACTGTATGAAAGTGACTTGTCTGGGCTTTCTTATGCAGTAAACCATATTCTGAAAAGTGGAGCACATCTACAAAATGTTTCGGCGAGGGACTTTATGGAGAAAGTGAATCTGCAAGATAATATTTTAGAATCTCATCTAAATCAATCTCATGGCATGTCAGCGTGGTACAAATGAGTATTGGTACCGTCGCCATGGGGAATTGAAATGTATGCTAATAAACTTAGGAACTCCTACATGGTTCCTCACTCTTAGCTGTGCCGAGTATGCATGGGAGGACTTACTTCAATTTCTACGAGAGGCCAATGCTAATATACAAAATATAGAATTCAAAACACCTGGAGAACTGTGCTCTTTGGATCCAGTGAATGTATGCAGATATTTTAATCATAGATTTGAAGCTATGATGTCTTTTATTACCAACAAAAAAAAATCCTCCCCTTGGAGAGGTTTTGGATTTCTTTTGGAGAAAGGAGTATCAAGCGAGAGGTGCTCCTCACATACATATGTTGTTGTGGATTAAAGATGCACCCAAATTTGGAACAGATTCGGATGAGACAGTGATGAGTTTCATTGAAGAGTATTCAAGATGTGCTGTTCCGAAAACTACGGAAGAAAACAGTTTAAGGCAACAAGTTTTACGCTTTCAATCCCATCGTTGTGGAAAGTACTGTAGTCGAAAATTCAGAAACAAGGACAAGTTCTACACAAAATGTCGTTTCAGCTTTCCACGACCAGTGATTTCTAAAGGAAGAGTAAATAATTTGATGTCTTCTCTGCGACATACTGTGACGAGGAAATCACCCAAAAATACATACAATTTAAAAAGAGACGAAGAGTCCAAGTACATCAACGACTACAACCCAGTGATTTTGTCCATGTGGAATGCTAACATGGATATTCAATTCGTTGCTGACAACTCTATTGCTGTGGCTCGATATGTGACATCTTACATCACAAAAAAAGAAACGACAGAACTAAAGGAAATGTGGGAGGACATTTCACATGAAAAGAGTCTAAGCAAGAAATTATACAGTTACAGTCTGAAGATGTTGTCGCATCGAGAAATTGGAGCGTATGAATGTTCTGATCGATTGTCGTCAGCAAGTCTCTATGCCAAATCTAGAACCATCATTTGGGTGAGTCTAGGTCTTGCTGCAACACGAAATCGAGTTTTGAAATCTGTACAAGAGATAGAGTATTTGGCGGAGAAAGAACCAGAAAGTACAGATATTTTGAAGACAAACATGTTGGATACATACTATCCAAATAGAAGTCATCACCTTGAGAACGCTTGTCTCTATGAAGTTCTGCAGAGATATATTTATAAGAGGAACATCAGAGAAGATATCAATAATGGAATAGATGGAGTCATTGGATGTGAAGGATGTCTAGTGAAACAGAAAAAAGGTCATTTGATTAATCATCGCAAATTGAATTGTGATAATCCAGATAAGAGAATTTTATTATTTGGCTCTTTTGCAACAGTTTAAACCATGGCGTGAAGAAGAGGAACTTCTTGGAGATTTTCTCTGTTATGAAGACTCCTTTAATGCAACGAAGGATACCATAGAATGTTCTGTTTTTCCAAATTATCTGCAAATGTTGAATGAAGAAATAGAGCAAGAAGCCACAATTGCTGCAGAGATTGCGAGAGACAGTTCTCAAGGCAGTCAGAGTTCTGCTTCATTGAGTCAGGATCCACTAGGAGGACCAATTATCCAAAATGAAGCTGCTACTGCCATGGATGAGGTGGAAAGAGCTATGGAACAAGGTCAAGATGATGAAGTTAACTTAGAAGATTTGGTGAAACAACTAAACCTTGAGCAGAAACAGATATATGACGAAGTCACAGAACAGATTGAACATGGATTCAGTCATGAGAAAAAAAGAGTGCTCATGTACATCATTTAAGCCTGTCCAACTGTACGTGAGTGGAGAAGCGGGAACTGGAAAAAGTTTTCTGATTAAAGCCATTGCAACTTATCTGCAGAAAAGGACTGAATCACCGCTGTCTTGTGTTGTTACTGCTCCAACTGGGCTGGCAGCACATAACATTAAAGGGATTACTTTACATCGTTTACTGATGCTGCCAGTGGAGCATGATAACAAATTGGAGTATCACAAGCTATCATGAGATGCGTGTTCCGAAGTTTCGAGAGTTCCAAAGAAAATGAAACTTCTTATTGATGAAGTAAGCATGGTGTCAAATATCATGCTTGCTTTTGTGCCTTTGAGAATGCAAGAAATTCTTAGAACAGACTATGATGTCTTATTTGGTGGAAAACATATTATTGTTTTTGGAGATCTTCTGCAGTTGACTCCAGTGAAAGGACAACCTGTGTTCAAAATGCTCACACATGAAGATACCAGGAAGTGCTTAGGGAGCATCGGAAACGTTAATATATGGTTAAACTTTAAATATGCAGAACTGCTTCAAAATATGCGGCAGGCAAATGATGAAGATTATAAAAATCTTCTACAAGATGTAAGGATCGGAAAAGTAAGTCAGCAAGGGAAAGAAGCTTTACATGCTCGATTAATTTCAAATTTGTACCCAAATGAAAACATTCTTCCAGAGAACATATTTAAGAAAATTAACGAGAAGAAATCTGGCATATGTTTGTTGCCAACTCTGAAAGAATGTTCCATGTTCAACAACAAAATGTTACAGTTCGAAAATGAAGAGATAGTGAAACTGGAAGCTATTGATAAAATAGAGCATATGGGAGCAACAATTATTTTGTCTGAAAATTTGAAATCAAAATTGGATCCATTAGAGAAGACTATATCTAAAACTGATGGTTTTGAAAAGACTCTGAATGTGTGTTTGAATTGTCGTGTCATTTTAAGAAGGAATTTAAATGTTGAAAGAGGTCTAGTAAATGGAGCAAGGGGTTATGTTGTTGGTTTTCTGAATTACAAAAATAGAGATGGAATTGAAATTTTAAAAATTAAATTTGAGGACATTGATGAAATAGAACAAATTTGTCGCTGTTCAGCTAGATTTTTGCTCGTGACTTATATGTTCGCCGAAAACAGTTTCCTATTTGTTTGGCATATGCCGTGACAATTCATAAGTCTCAAGGTTTAAGTGTAGATAGCGCTTTGGTGAACATTGGAAGTTCTGTGTTTAAAGAGGGTATGGCATATGTGGCATTATCACGAGTCAGAACTTTAGCAGGATTGTACTTGATTGAGTGTGATGAAACAAAGATTTGTGCAGATTTAGATTGTGTAAAAGAATACAATAGGTTAAGAAGAGAGTATACTCCACATTTGCCTCAATATCCTCTGATTGAAAAACGTGTGGTAGGCCGAAAAAGAAGAAATGAGAGTAATTGCAGTGAGGTATCAGCAAAAAGGCATAAAGTAGATAAAAGTGTAATTGTAAAGAGAAACAAAAAGGATTCTGTTGAAGATGTTGTTGGATTTCAGTTTGAAAACAGTTCTGGTGTCAACTGCTATGCTAATGTAGTAGTTAATGTTGTTTTTTTTCTTCAAAATTTACAAAGACAGATTGTTGAAAATCGGGAACAAACATTGTGCTGTCTAATGAATTCTGTGTTAGAGAAATTTAGTAGTGATGGAGCTAAAATAGAAAGTGTTTCAGAAATTAGAAATCTTCTAGATATATGTTGAGGTCAAAATCAATTTTCACAGAATATTCAGCAGGATTGTCAGGAATTTTTAATGTATATGTTTGATGTATTACAAGATGAAGGAGTAGATATATAAAATCTATTTGGCCTTTCTTATCAATGGCAACATGATTGTGATAACTGTGCTTCATCAAGTACTACTAGAATAGACTCAAAGATTTATATATTTAACTTTACCAGACTGCAAATCAGTGTCTTTCAATAATCTAGTTAAAGCAGCGGATCACAATATGGTGTGTACCCAATGTAAGTCTGCAATGCTGTCCACATTATTTCTACAAAATTATGGTCACTATGTTATTTTAATGTTCCAACGATGTAGACCTGATGGAACTAAATTGACAACTTCTATTAAAAATTTCGTGGCTTCTCAGTTATCGATATCAGGAAGAACCTTGGCAACTGTAGCTATTATTTTTCATGACGGTCCTTCTACAACATCAGGGCATTACACATGCTATTTAAATAGTTGTAAAGGTTGGACCCAATGTAACGACAATCATTTGACTTTCAAACAACGTTTGCCTTTTGGCTTTATAAATTCATATCTAGTGTTTTTACAGCCAAAATTTAGGTAAAGGTTATTGGCCTATGAAGACGGGAGGAGTACTGATATATACTCATACATCTGACACTATTTGGCCAAATGGAAAGGTGCAGGAATGAGAAAAGAGTCATGACTGAAAAAAAGGAGTATATGAAAATATTGAAAATATTTCAGATGTTCTTGGAGTTTTTCTTCTAATAAGTTGATGAAATGGATTTTTTACTGAACAGCAAAGTACTTTGCAACGAGAAAAGGACCTCCATGATATACTATTTGGCCTCAAGGAAAAGTAAGTCAATCAAAGATTAGCGTACATTTGTCGTTTGTCAGTATGTAAGGTTTTTTTTAAAACACAATCTTTTAGATTGTGTTTTTTTTTTCCCGCTGTCATATGATGACTAATTTGAACTCACTGCTTTAAGTGAAATTCAATATATTCTGAGAACAGCAAAAATAAACTATGTAACATGTTGTAGAAATTATTCTATACTTTGGATTGTGTAAATTAAATTGTATTCCCATTCTCTGACATCCACTCTCCCTCGCTTATCTTTGTTTGCTTCTTACTTTTGACCTCTTCTCTCTATTTTTCGTTCACTACTTCTCTGTGCTCAGTGCCTCACTGTACTTGTGTTATTTTCACTTGTGTTTATCTACCTTCTATCACTTCTTTTACAACAACTTCACTGCTCCTCTCTCGTCGTTCTTCATCCCATTTCTTTTACTCTGGTTCCGTTACTATCCATCATTTCCTTTCTTTCAATGTCCTTCTCTTTACTTTCATCACCAAATTATTTTTTCTCAGTAGCACTGTTTTAGTCGTGTTCTCCTCCCTTTCCTTTTTTTTGCTCACTTACTTTTTTTCTTTTCTCACTCATTGTACTCCACCTCACTCTGTTTTTCTCTTAGTGTGTCTACCTTATAACTTCCTCAGTCCATTTCCTTAAATTGTTGTATATTATTCCGTCTCCCTTCATCCTTTCACTCTATGACTGTTCTTCACTTACTCTCAGTTATGTTCTATTCCTCATTCTTCTAAATGCATCATTAATTAGACTGTTTTCTGTCTCAGTCATTATCTTTTTACTTAATTGTGTTTCCTGATTTAGTTTTGATAACTCACATTGTTTTAGTATCTTTCTTACCTTCAGTTCATTTCTCTGTACTTCTCTCTCTTTTTCTTAGTGAATCTATATGCCTTACTCATTGTAATTTGCTCTATTTCTTTTTCCCTTTTTTTGTCCTTCTACCTTAGTTTATTTCTCTTTGTGTTCTTCACTCTACCTTTATTTCTAAATAGAGTGTTATGATGTTTTTAGCTCTTCATTTGTATCTTTTAATTTAAAATACATATTTTATTAATTATAACTTATATATTTTTTCTCTCTTTCACAGATACCAACTGTAGTAAAAAAAATTATAGTTACATTTATTATATGGTAAGTATGACTAAAAAATGTAGTTTGTTATCACCCTTTGCTTTAAGGTCACTAACATTTTCTCAATCTACCTCTACTGTGTTTTTACTCTGCTTCTCTCACTTATTTTTATTCTCCATGTTTACTCCCCTTTCATTATTTACCCTCTCATATTCAACTTCTTTTGATCCCTATTTTTTACTTCACTTACCCTCTGTTCCCTTCCTTTGCTTATTTACTCAACCTCTTTTTCTTAATTATTTACCTTATTCCTACACATATACCTCATCTCCCTCTCAACACATACACACACCTGTAACATACACCCCACACACACACCACACCTACACATCATACACAAAAAAAACCTCCCACACACACTCCTCAAAAACACACACACATTCTATACACACACATACATCGAACACATATACACCCCACACTCATACACTTCTCACACATTTCACACACCCTCATCTCTACCCACACCAAAACACTCCACACAACCACACCCACAGACACACCTTACACACCCACACTTTGACCTACACCCACTAACTCCCTGTAAGTCACACACACTGCATTACTTATCTTTTTTTGCTGTTGTACTCAAGCCCATTCAGGTACTGTTCCCTTTACTCTCTTTGTCCTCTCTCTTTGTCACTCACCATGTGTTATCCTAATTCAATATTTCTCCCTCTATCACCCCTCTTTACTTTTACTATGGGTAGCGCACCGGGGAGCGTAACAAGGGGAAAACAAAGAGAAACAGTAAAATAATATTTTAGAGTGCTTTGAGGTAGGGTAGCTGTTGTGTTGTGTGGGTGATTTACTTACTGCACTCCTTCCACTCCTTTTCTCAGTACCTCTGTTCTCACAGTTCTTCATTCCCGTTCACTCAGTCCGTCTATCTTACTGTAATTGTCTCTGTCTCTTCACTCTTTCACTACTTGTTCATTATGCTTTCTTCCTGAAGTTCAAGCACACTACGTTATTTACATTTCTTTGCTGCTTCAATTATTCCCTTTCTGTTACTTCTTCTTTTAGTTTTTTTCTCTGTCAATCCACATGTTTTAACTTTATTCGATGTTATCCATCTTATTTCATCCCTCTTTAGTTATGCACACTACTTTTTTCTCTCTCTCCCTTACCAGTGTTATTTAAATCTGGTTCCGTTATTACCTTTTATTTGTACATCATTTTTTCTCTTTCCTTTTACTCTTTACAGCCACTCACATTCTTCATGTGCCTCTGCTTTAGTATTCTTCTTCTCTCTTTGTTTCACAGCCTTATATTTTTTACATTTTCTCTCTTACACTTTGTTATATCTTTTACACTGTTTTACTATGTATTACACAGTACATCTGTGTTGCTCTCTTGCTGTCTGTCTCTTAACATTACTCTCTCTTTCTCTTATGCTCTCCTTCTCTTGTTTTTTTTCTCTTTTTTTTTTTAATTGCGCTAACGGGGCGCTCTCCGGTGCGCGTACCGGGAAGCGCACCCATGAGAAAAATGAAGTGAAGAGTGCTAAAAATGTTAGTAATTTTTTTTAAATGGGAGGTAGTTCTGAAAAGAACTTTTTTTAAATGTTTTTGTTGTTTTATATTTTTTTTATTTTTCTGAACATTTTTTGTTGTTGTATTTTTTGAACAATTTTATGTTTTTTTGGGGTTTTTTGGGGGGGAACAACGAAAAACAGGCATTAGAAAGGGCTCAACAGGAGCAAAAACAAAAAATTATTTCTTGGGGCGTTTTGAGCACTTGTGGTTTTCAAATGCTCTGTTTATCAAATTGATACTCATATTTGCACATGAAAGTAGGTCACCACAATAAAGGCACACTATCTTCATGTGCACAAAATTCTGTTGGATATTTGGGACCGTCTCCCTCGCCTCTGGTCCCGATAGAGATACCTGTGCCGATGTACTGGCCACAGGAGTTGGTGGGTTATCTCGGAGGTGACGCATCTCTGCAACGCTGTAATTGAGTGGCTGCCACCTCTGCATATGGCGGTGCATAGTATAGTTACCATAACTATACTTTTTATCTGTACCTCTAGACAAAACATCTTTACAAATGAGGCATGTCACATGTCGGGCATTGACCTTTTTTTGGCCTTGAGGGTATGAATAAAATTGCCAAATAAAACTGTCTTTGTGGTGGGATTTCCGGGGCTCTTCACGTAAGAACTGCCTCCGCTCTACTTCCTCTTCCTCTTCTTCTGGGTTTGGAAGGAACTGCGCAGGTGGTCCTTCCTTCCTAGGTGGTTGTGGTGGGGGTCCACCAGCTGCAGCTACTACAGATGCCACCATTTCAACAAGGAGAAACAGGTCTTCCTCTCACAAAGATGAAAGTTAGAGTGAGGAAAGAAGGAGGGGTTTTCATCATTTGGGAAAAAAAAAAGTTCTAAACCAATGAAAAGTGTTATTTACAGGTCACATGACCTGTTACGCTTACGTTACGCGTCCCGCTCCGTGCCTCATTCGCGCACCGGAGCACTTCCGAGTGCGCGAACGCGGCGCGTCATAAGACGCATTACGCGGCAACGCGATAAGTCGCGCTTACGCGACGCGACGTTGTTCTTCAACGCGGCAGCTGTGCAAACGGTACGTTTCCCGGTGCGCGGACCGGGTCGCGGCATAAAATTAAGCTAACGGGAAGCTACCCGGTGCACGGACCGGTAGCGAAACTTTAAAAAAAAAAAAAATTATATACATAAAAAAATTATATTAAATACATATAAAATATATTTTTCCTTTAAAAGAAGAATACATTTAACAGCTTTTAATATTTGCTATTAAAAAACCATTGAAATTCACTGAAAAAACCATAGGTTATAGATCATATATAGTTAGGAATTAGCATTTACAAAACCTTGAAAATTCACTGAAAAAACCATAGGTTATAGACCATATATAGTTAGGAATTAGCATTTATAAAACCTTATTTTACTCACACAAAACCATTGAAATTCGCATATATAGTTAGTTGCACTAACTATATATTTCGCGCACCCGCAATCCACTGCTGATGACGTCACAGATTACATCATTCATGACATGGTCAGTGACCTCATTGATGACATCACTGATGACATCTCAAATGACATGACTGATCACATGACTGATCACATCATTCATGTGATAATACGATGAACTTCTTCAGACTCTAATATAACCATATATACACTCAGTGTAAACGGACACTCACAGACTGTCACTCATCCATGGAGTTACTCACACACCTAGTCAGGCATGCAAAGAATCAATCACACCTCCATTTCCTCAACTATACAGTTATACACACCTTACTTATTCAAACAGATACTAACACATATTTACACTCTTATACAATCCCTGATACAATTTCATAATGATCCATACAGCCACTCACACATTCACTGGCTCTTATGCACAGTTATTTATATATGTCAACTCTCACATATACTCTGGTTTACATATGTCTTTACTTTGACATGTAGCACTGAGATATCCATTCACTCACCAATACACTCATGCACACAGTCAACCGCCCATACAGCTGTTTCCACATGCACTTTTGAACCCATACATCTAGGGAATCAACTGCTCACACATCTGTGCACAGAGTCATACACCTCTCAACCACCCACACACACACACACACTCAGTCTCCCATACAAATACTTGGGCAACTAATCAATAACCCATATAGTTACTCATATAGCTACTGATCAACACATGCAGCAGTTTACAGAACAGACATAATGATGCACAAATTAAGACAGTTTAGTCAGTAACCCATGCACTCAGTGAGACATATTTAATCACTCACTCATACAGTCAGTCATGCACCTACTAAATCCTTCATCCAGACACTTCTACATCCACTCATTCTTCAATATGTAAGACATATTTAAACTTTACAGAAACATAAAAACACTGGATGTTGTTTTCAGTGATGTCATCAGTGATGTCATTTGAGATGTCATCAGTGATGTCATCAGTGATGTCACTGACCATGTCATGAATGATGTAAAATGTGACATCATCAGCAGTGGATTGCGGGTGCGCGATATATAGTTAGTGCAACTAACTATATATGGAATTTCAATGGTTTTGTGTGAGTAAAATAAGGTTTTGTAAATGCTAATTCCTAACTATATATGGTCTATAACCTATGTTTTTTTCAGTGAATTTTCAAGGTTTTGTAAATGCTAATTCCTAACTATATATGGTCTATAACCTATGGTTTTTTCAGTGAATTTCAATGGTTTTTTAAAAGCTAATATCTATATCTGTAAAATATATTCTTTATTACGTGACGTATCACGTAGCCACGTGAGACGCCTCATGACGCGTCGCATAACCGTGACGTATCGGCTCTGCAGCGCAAACAAAACCCGTAACGTAAGCGCGCCAGAGCACGCTTACAGATATATATATATTTTTTAACCTTAATTAGACAAAATCCACACGTGCACATATCTTGAGGCCTTGCAAAGGCACATCAAACAAACAGTCCCTACAATTTTTCAAAGTTTTCTTGATAATCTATTCCATTAATTTTTTTTTTTTTTACTGTTTCTCTTCTTACGCTCACCGGGACGCTACCCGGTACGCGAACCGGACGCTCCAAAAACACAAGATGGCAGACTCCCGTTACGCTGCCAGTTAGCTGCCCGGTTCGCGTACCGGGACGCGCCTCTATGGCGAAAAATCGCAAAATTTTTTTTTTGCCCCGCGGGGCACTTTAATATCCCCCTCAGCAATCCTAGGGGGTCAGGAGGGGTCTACCTTGCCCCCTTTCCTTCATTTCCCCCTTCGTTTTTCACCGCATCTTGTCTCTCGATCCTACCGAGAGACAAGATGGCGGCCACTCCGGACTGTTTAGTCCAGGATCCCCTGGAAGAGAATCACACTTTTCAATAGGGGTGTGCCGACTCTTGGTGTGGGTACCAGCAAACTGGGAATAATAATGTAATTGAAATTGGGGTGGTTGCAAGGGATTAGAGCGTGGAGTGGCAGACTACATTGAAAGTGAGGCATGGTTCTCACCCTTCTAGTGGAATAAAATACTTCCCGGAAGGGACATAGTCAGTTGAGAGCACATGATCTCCACCTGAACATTGCAGGTCCACTTGTCAATTGAGTCTGATGGACAATGCAATTCCCACATCGTTTGGATGAGCATTTCTACAGGGTTGTTCCATCTGGCATCAGGAGCAGAAAATGATCTGAGCTGTTGGTGATGCTTCCAAGGGATCAGTACATTGTGAATCTGTTCCAGAAACATATTTTGGCTCCGGGAGCATCTTAGTAAAACATTCAGAGGTTGGCAATGCTGGAACCCCTGGAGCAGCCACCTTTGTACCTGCATCTTCTTGCAAGCAATTCCTAAAAATTCAGGAGATGTGCAAGCTCTGGAAAAGTATGGCCACCAGTGAAGGAAACAATTCAAAGACCCTCTAGGAAGGAATACCCTACGCTTCAATTATGTACATGGTATTGTGGATCTAGGTACCAGTTTCTGGTCCCCAAAAACAGATGCAACAACTCAGTGGAAGGGAAGGAACTGAGGCATGGGTAAGCTCACCTGGTATAGAGGGAGCAGGTCTAGGCATGCGCAGGCCAGAAATAAGCAAGTGTTTCCCAGGATAATTTCTCTTTATGTTGCAAATTACTCTAGTCCTCTGGCAATGAGCTAAGTACTACAAGAGAGTAGGGTGTGATCAGATAGAGAAGTCAATCTCATTCCTGTGCTAGGAATTTCTCCTAAATATTTACCGATGTTGTACCATTTGCTACCCCGCATGTCCCATCAACAACAGAAAACAAGACAACACTAAGTTTTTACTAGTTATAAATTCCTTCCACCATGAAACGTACTAATACCAGAGGCTCACATTTTTAGTTACATGAACGGAGGGTTCTGAAAGGAGGTCTGGGCTTAGAGGAATTAGACAGCCTACACACATTCCGGAGCGATCTATGTAAGGCTATTGAAGTGGGTTCGATGTTAAAGCAATAGTCACTCCAGGAAATTAATTCCATGCCCTGAAGTGCTGTTTGGTATTATCGTTCGATTTTTTTCATTATTAAGCAGGACATACAATTATTTCTTTGTTCCAGTAAGTGGTTACATGACACGCTGTATAAGCACACACTACATTTCGCACAGAACAGGAGGCTCAAAGGAATAAGTGTCCCAACTGCTCGAAATAGAACATTAACTTATTTTTTGCAATTCAGAGTGTCACAAAGCAAGAGGCCCTTTTTTAAAAACGTGCTATTTTTTCTTTTTCCAAGATCTTTATGCTGCATCATAAGAAATCACTGGCATGGCTATGTTGGCGAACCACAAAACACACTGCAGCTGTATCAGAGAGAAGGCTACGATACAGAAAATAAAACCTTTCGAATGCTCTAACATAGGGTGAAATGCATGCAGCAGCAGATTACATAGACATGAATGGTTCAAGCCTAAACTTCATGCAATGATAAAAAGCATTCTTACTTTGCGAGCCATGGCAGCTTCGTGAGGTAAATGGCAGAGAAGAGGGTGCAGTAGAAGAGGTTTCTGCAAGCTCATTTGCGCTTTGGTATAGCCTTTTTGTGACAGAGGTGCTCGAATGTATAGGCTCGCTTCTCACTGAAGAAAATCCTTTAAATGTACTGTCCGGTTTCACCGTGATTTCAGCCACAGGAGCGTTAGTGCTGTGGAAACTTCCGAGACAATTGCCCAGACTTCGTGTTCTGCAGAGCGGTTTACTTTTTGGCTGATCGTAGTGCAAATCTTCTATATTAGCGGACAGTCTCCTTTGCTGTTCAAGGGCACTGCTGGGAGGACAGAGGTCAAACACAGATTCGGCCATGCACCCGGAATGTGCAACAGGCTCCGTCAAAGATGCCTGACCAGGTGTAACTGAGGGCTCTCGAAAACCGGACTCCGATGGAATATCCGCAACACCTTCCAAGGAGTAACATCTAGGCCGCAGTTTAGGGACTGAAACTGAAAGATTTCGACAGCTTCCTCCCACATAGTCGTCGGCACTTAACCTTCGCCTCGCAGGATGTCCCTGAACTCTTAGACTTTCTCCTTGAAGCAGGCGATCCTGCTTCTGCAGATTCTCTGAGGAAATGTCATCTTCGCTTTGCTCGTGTCTTTCTTCGTTTTGTTTGTGGATTAAACTTAGCAGCAGACATTCTGTTGACTTGAAAAAGTTGGTATTGCTCAGGTGAGGTGTTTTTGAAGGTTGCGGGCCACTTGACTCCCCTTGAATTTTTCGCTTTCCATTGGGTCTATTTGGAACGGTTATATACCCACACACAACTGTCACAAAACGAAAGACAAATTAAAGTGGACATGCACAAAGAGGAAGACAAGCAATTTCAAATGTCAAAAGTATCACTATTTCAAAGACGAATGTTAGAAGGAAAGGATTAGTCAACTGAAAGTAGCACTTTTAACAAGAAAGGAACGCAATGCAGCAACAAATGCAAAGAAAATTGCCATTACAAATCACTTAATTTAAAGTTAACCATTCAATGCCCAAGTTAAAACGTTAATGCGTGTGTATCACGTGCAAAGTAAATGGCATTACTGCATGCCATGATCATGTTTGCTTTTTACAAACTATCAGCATGACATGATAACAAGGTGCCTAAATTGCTCGGTTGGTCAACAAGGAAGGCGATGCAAAGCGTTGTAAGCATATGGCATGCAATGTTCTTTGGTCATACCTGCTTTGTGGTGCATGTACTGAACGTCTGGATAAAGTTTAGGATACATTTATTAATCCCCCAAATCTTACCTAATGCCACCACCAAAAATAATAAATAGCTGTAGGAGTGAGCAACGAGCACGATGCTTAATGAATGAATTTAAAATTGCCAATTAAAGCAAATTAGAAGGCAGTACCACTTGAGGTATGTTTTGTGCTTCGCTGTATATTTTACAACCACCATTAATAGCACGTGCGAGAGAGGACCATTCAATTCTTTTAGAAACGGTGAACAGTTCGCTGTACCCTTCTTTCATGAGAGCACATACAGCAATGCATGCGTGCTACATCAAGGATATACGGACCAAAGGAGCGAAAATAAATCCACTTAAAGCAAGCAAATGCATTTGTTATCAGACGAATCTCCACATGAAAAAAACACTTCATTTGGAAAAACAAAAACATACAATGCATAACATTATTCAGCAACAATCTTATAACGATTTCGCTATAAAACATCAGCTGGAGAAGGCCTACCAATGGACCGCCACTGTTAACTATACGTACTAGGATGTCGATGCAGCATGGCTCAAGTGGTGACTTTATAGGGTGTCGGGCTCTGAAAAGAGTTCTATTAAGTGTCTGGTTATTGAGCTGCAAAGCCTTTGAAGTGTTTGCCCCCACCCAGAGACACCAAATGTCTATGGTTACCGAAAGGATTGTTCCCTCCTCAGTTTATGGGCATGCCCTTTCCTTAGATGTGCTGGGAAGAAAACAAGTTACTTACCTGTAACTTTAGTTCTCCAGTATTGGAATCTTTCATAGATTCACATGCCTGAATCATTCCCCGTCGTCGAGACGGGAGTCTCCAGTATATAACAAAGCAGTGCTTAGTAGTATAGCAAACTGAAAAGAGGCCTAGGCCCATTTCCCTTTTGCAACCCATAGCCTTTGTTATGTAAAAAAGGCCCAAACTTTTCTCTGAGCCAATCAGAGCTCCTCACCCTCTAGAACACTCCTGAGAGAACCTTCTGCCCCTCAGATTTTTCGCGCACTTGTGCGTATAACACACTTCTTGTGCTAAATCCGAGGTGAGCCTCTCAGGGGAGGAGGGTGGGTGCATGTGAATCTATGAAAGATTCCAATACTGGAGAACTAAAGTTACAGGTAAGTAACTTGTTTTCTTACTCCAGTATTGGAACTTTCATAGATTCACATGCCTGAATCAGAATAGCGAGCAGTGAAAAAACAAAGCACATTTTCCTGATACATTATATAATCATGCAATACCATTAGAAAATGAAGCATAATATCATATACATATATGCATACTTATATAAAAAGTGACTTTGTAAACAAGAGAACTTATGGATGGAGGGATGCAAGAAAGGCTCACCGTTACTGGATGATGTTCCGCAGTACCGCCTCTCCCACCGCCGCCTCCGATTCTGCGGCTGCCTCCAAGCAGTAGTGCCTGGTGAAGGTGTGCGTAGATGCCCAGGTTGCTGCTCTGTAGATGTCCTGGATTGGCACTCCTCCAAACAATGCAGTGGATGTGGCCACTGCCCTCGTGGAATGGGCACGGACTTGTGCATTCAAAGGCTTTCCAGCAGCTTGATGACAGTAGACAATTGCACTGGAAATCCATCTGGCAATTCCCCTCTTTGACAGTGGGAAACCTTTTCTGGGTGCGCTGAAGCCGACAAATAACTGGGAAGACTTGCGAAACGCCTTAGTTTCTTTCAAGTAAAATTTCATACATCTCTGAACGTCCAGCGAGTGCAATACTCTTTCTGCCGCTGTTGATGGATGAGGAAAGAAACGCTTCAGCACCAATGGTTCGTTCAAATGAAAATCAGTTGGCACCTTCGGAATGAACTTCGGGTTTGTCCTGAGAATCATTTTATCCTCTTGAAACTGCAAGAAAGGCTCCTGAATCGTGAGCGCTTGTAGTTCACCTACTCTTCTCGCAGAAGTCAATGCAATGAGAAGAGCCACCTTCCAGGACAAGAACTTCAGGTCTGTCCTGTGTATCGGTTCAAATGGTGGCTTCATCAATTGAGAGAGTACAATATTCAGATTCCATACAGGAGGTGGAGGCTTTACTGGTGGAAAGACTCTGAATATCCCTTTCATGAATTGTTTGATAATCCTTGAGGACCATAAAGATGGGCCTGACGATGACCTCCTGTAGCGGGATATTGCAGCCAAATGCACCTTGATGGAGGCGTGTGCTAATCCTGACTTTGCTAACAGCAGAATGTAAGGTATAATTTGATGAGGTGCAGCAGTAAGAGGGTGAACACCATTTCTCTTACACCACAGACAAAACCTCTTCCATTTCATCCTGTCGGTTTTGTTGGTACTCTCCGCTCTGGCCTTGAATAGGATGTCCCTACATTCGTGTGAGATGTTCAGTTGGCTAAACTCACAGTGTTCAGGAGAAAGGCTGCTAATCGCAAGGATTTCGGGTCCGGATGGCGCACCTGCCCCTTGGACATTGTCAGAAGCGATGGAATCAGGGGCAACTGAACTGGACGGTCCTCCGACAGTAGCAGCAGTTCCGTGAACCAGTGCTGTCTGGGCCACCACGGGGCAATTAGGATCAGCCTGCACGGTTCTTTCTTGATCTTCACCAGTACGTGGGGGAGAAGAGGAATTGGAGGAAAACCGTAGGCAAAGATGCCGGACCATGCCATGGAAAACGCATTCCCCCAAGATCCCCTCTGGGGAAGCCAGCTTGCGAAGTACTGGCATTTTCTGTTTTCCTTCGTAGCCAAGAGGTCTACCATCGGTGTTCTCAATCTTCGAAAGATGCTGTCCAGGATCTCCTGGTCTAGCTCCCATTCGTGGCAGGACGATTTTAGCCTGCTGAGAGTATCCGCCTTGACGTTTTGATCCCCCGGGAGGTGTTCTGCTGTCAGTGATATTCCCTGCTGAATAGCCCATTCCCATATTTCGTGGGCTTCCTGAGACAGGGAGAGAGATCTTGTTCCCCCTTGCTTGTTTACATAATGCATCGCCGTGGTGTTGTCTGTTCTTATCAACACCGGCGCACCTTTTATCCTTGGCAGAAAAGCCAGCAATACCAAGCGAATCGCCCTGAGTTCCAGCAGATTTATATGTAATTGCTGCTCCTCTGCCTTCCAACGGCGTTGAACTGCAGGTCCTGAAGGAAAGCTCCCCATCCTTCTAACGATGCATCCGTCGTTACCACTAGCGGAGCTGCTCTCGCTAGAAACGTCAGTCCGTGAGACACATTTGCCTTTTGCGTCCACCACTTTGCTGCCTGCAGCATGACTGGTGTCACCTGTATTGTATCTTCGAAGGATCCCTCCCCCTGACGCCATTGGAGATAGATCTGTTCTTGCCATGGTCTCATCCTTAGTCTGCAGCAAGGTACCAGTGGAATACAAGAGGACATTGTGCCCAGTAAGGATTTGTACCTGCGGACTGAGAGAGACTCTTTTTCCCAAGTCTTGGAAGAGGGACACAATCCTCAGTTGTCTTTCCTTGGAGGGAAACACCTTGTTGCATTCTGTGTCCAATATTGCCCCCAGAAAAGTAATCACTCTTGCTGGGTGGAGGTTTGACTTTCCCTCGTTTAGAGTCAATCCTAAATTGGCGAATAAGTCTATGCAAGCTTGCGTCGACGTTCTGGCTTGTGTCTTCGATGGTGCCTTGATTAACCAGTCGTCGAGGTACGGAAATATTTGATGTCTTTGCTTCCTCAACACAGCCGCCACTGGAGCCAGGCATTTCATGAACACTCTTGGCGCTGACTGGCAGCACCCTGAACTGGTAATGTCTTCCGGCTACCCAGAACCGAAGGTACTACCTGTGTGCAGGATGTATTGGCAGGTGAAAATACAAGTCCTGTAGGTCCAATGTGGTCATATGATCTCCTGGGTTCAATAACGGAAGGATGTCCTGTAGGGATACCATCCTGAAATATTGTTTCTTGAGATAGGTGTTTAAGGATCTGAGATCCAGAATGGGGCGCCACTGGAGTTTGTTCTTCTTGATAAGAAAAAACCGGGAGTAAAACGCCTTGTTTTCCTGGGATTTCGGTACCGGTACTATTGCTCCCTTCCCGGAGCATTGTCCGAATCTCCTGCCGGAGTTGATGCAGATGGGTGGCTCTCTGATGCATCGGTGGCGTACAAGGGGGCGTCTGAAGGAATTCTAGGGAGTGACCGAATTGTACAATTTTTAGGATCCCTTGGTCCGTTGTTATTTTCCGCCAATTTTGAAGATGGTGAGCAATCTTTCCACCCAGGGGAGCATCTGACAGAGCCGGACAGATGGAGGTTGTCATTGCAGACGTGTGTTGTCCTTTCCTCGGCCACCATGTCCTCTTTGAGTTGATTTTGGGTATCCTCCTGACTGACGCTGGTTATATTGCTGACGGTACGGCTGCGATGAGGACTGATAAGAAGATGAATATCTCCCTTGTTGGTATCCTCCTCTATACGAGGATTGACCTCTACCCCTGGAGCCACGAAAAGGGGTTTTTCTGTACTGCAGTGTTCCCAGAGCCTTTGCCGTATCAGTATCCTTCTTGATACTTTCCAGCGTATCATCTATATGCTTCCCAAATAATTCTTCTCCATTGAAAGGGAGGTCTAATATTTTGTTTTGTACTTCCGGCCTAAATGCTGTTGCTCGCAGCCAACCCTGCCTGCGCAGGACAGCCGCTCCCCCCAGGGATCTAAAAGCCGTGGTCGCTATATCCATAGCGCAGTCTATGACTTCAGCCGAAGTCCTCTCTCCTTCCATGAGAATTTTCTTCACCTCCTGCTTCTATGGATCTGGCACCAAGTTAACGTAGGGAGACAGGTCGCACCACATCTGCCTGTCATACCTCCCCAATATTGCAAGGGCATTAGCTGCTCTTACAAGCAGAGCAGACATTAATGAGAAACGCTTCCCTGCGTTATCCAACCTTCTGCCCTCATTGTCTGGAGGTGTTGCAATCGGAGCAGATGGGTTCCTGGATTTCTGTTGTGCCGCCTGCGTGATAACAGAATCAGGTTTGGGATGACCTAAAAGGCAAGCTGGAGCATCGACTGGTGCTTTATACATTTTATCCAGACTGGCCAGAACCGGTGTTACCGTCGCTGGCGTCTCCATAACTTTCAATCCTTGAGACACTAAGGGTAGAGATCGCACAGATCTCCGATACGAGTCTTTAAAGTGTAGTGTAGTTCCTATTATCCCAATAGGCTCTGCGCATTGGAATAATATCTTCAATAGTATAGACCTAGGGCAGAGGTTAACTAGGTCTTCTACCGACGATATTAGACTTAAAGTTTTGTGTTTACCAGCTAGCTCAGAGTTCACTAGAAACTTTCTCGAATAGGCAAGGAGGATTTTAACCTCCCTGGATAGACAAGAAGGGATTTAGTTTCTGACAACCATAGAACATGACAACTTTGCTCTCCCCTAATCAAGAGTGTATCTCTAGAGTCGTGTGAAAACAAAAGACAACTTATTTTACTCAGTCAGTTCAGTGCATTCTTAGTTTCACCAGATTGTAGAGAAAAGGAAGAGACGGGCGTGTTCAATAAAAAGATGTTATTTATTGATCAGTCTCCTTTCTCATACAAGAGAAATGAATCGCTATTATTGTAATACTTCTAGTTAAGTAAAGTGCATACAGTAAAGACAGAATTATAAAATAATACTGTAAAAGCATTGATATGGTTTCTGAGCCATATGATACTTTAAAATGGATAAAATAGATACATACATATATACATTTGACTAATCATACTCAACTGGTGCTTCTAACCACGCCTACCCCAGTGTACCTGACCTAAGCCTAATACGTGGGCGGGAGTAGATAAGTAGCAGTTTAAGTTAAGTTTGTTTTGCCAAGGGACTGACTCGAGAATTCTCTGCAAGGGGTTATTCAGTTCTGTACCTGAGATCTAGAATGATGGAGGGCTGGTATCTCTTATCCCAGGTCTTGATATTCCAGCTGCCTGCGAGGGCTGCTTGGAAGCGCCGGAGCTGGATTTCTCAGCAGGAGAAAGGCAGCGTCTCGGTCTCAGCGCATCAGGAAGGCGGGGCAGCGCCTGTGGGCTTCGCTCTCTGCTGGGCTCTTCAGCACGTCTCGCTGCTCCAATCTCGTCACCACCGCATGTGTTTGCTTAAGGCAATGTCGGTAATATTTATACCTGAAAGGTGCCGAGATTGACGTAAGGATGGACATATATACGTCAATAAGGATGTCATATGAACGGGCTCGTTCGCACATTCTTTTGCTGAAGTTCTCGGTGAAATCAAAACAATGGCTATGGGAATTTCCCAGGTCGCTGTAGGTTTGATTTGTTTTGAGAACTCCGTATGCCTTATCAGGGGCTGGAGGAATATCGCTGGTCTAATTAGATGGCATGCGTTATGACCTAATCAGATAACGCGCTTCTGTGCCGTGGTGTGGCTTAATCAGATAACGGTTTTTGCACCGTTGGATGGCTGCTAGTTAATTATTAACCAAACCAGGGTCAGGAATAGGGGAATCGATACAGTACCTATAGGAATACATCACACCCACTCCATGTAGACTATGTCCATATTTACAAATCTAGGCATGGTGAAACCAGTAGCGTTTGTGTATACCGTACCACCCCAAAATACATTCATATGTATTCCGAAAATTGGAATTATAAAATATACGAAACACAATCACATGTACTATCACGTGTACTATATGCACAAGCAGTCTAATAATGCTAATCATATAATGCATATGTTAAATTCAGCATGAATAAAATGCGAAAACCACACATGAAATGGCTCTTAATACAGAAAAAAAAGTGCGAGACCATTTCATCACAATCAAAGTTTTGTATAAGAGTGCTAGAGGATAGCTAATGTCTCGTGACTACCTAAAATAGAAATTCAGTTCTCTAAGAATAATGTCTACTTTAAGCAGAAGATAAGTGTCCCAAAAAATCGTAAATGTTTTGGAATTGGGGAAAAAGGTTCATGCAGTCTGAACAAACTGATGAGAAAAATTTTCATATCGCTTTTCTTTAAAAAGTTGAAGGCCAAATTCAGGATGTGGGGAACTCTGAGTGCTAATTTGCTCAAAGTTATTCCTGCTGCTCTGGTGAAAACATCATATCATTTAGACTGTTGAAAAAACTGTCAACAGCTTCTTGCGTAAGTTCCACTAACTCGGAAAAAGTTGTTACCATGCATTCATGAGCCTGAGCATGATTGCCTCCATTGATGTTTTGATCAGCATAGCTGACTGAAGGTCGTACCTGATCGATGCTGCTTTCATCTTGTACTTCACTACCCCTCAATCGTAGTGGTGAAGTCTCCACGAATGCCGTCATCAGGATTGGTAGCCGCTGGGGACAGCACAATGCATGAGCCGTTACCGGACCCAACAAGGTATCTGCGTCCATTGGCACATCCGATTGTAGTGCCAGACAGGTGTCCAACACGCATTCTTCGCCGCATAGCAAGCACCTTAATACAGGCATAACACAACTTTGCCACATTGGTCTAAATGAAAGAGACCAAGTCATGTTCAGGTCTCTAAGCCAGGATAGTCCAAGGATTTTAGTTACCCGGTCCCATAGCCAATGGCTAGGATCATTTCTTCCCTTGTCGCAGGTGTTTAGTCTGTGACATGGTTTGCCATAGCGAAATAACAGGATCAAAAATAGAATACCCGCTACTAGTCCCAAAAGGAGCGGAAGTCCGCCAAAAATGGAATGGACAAAGTCTGGAAAAATACCCAGGATGGCTTTGAATGGAGTTAAAGCACCCGAAAACACTGCTTTAAATACACTGGAGACACCAGTGGTATCAGAAATATTTAAGATTTCGTTCAGTATTTCTGCGAAATGTATGGGGGAATTAGTTGATAATAATGAATGAATCTCTTCTGTTGTCCTTGCAACTTGGAGATCATACGTTTCTTTTGATGACGTTAGCCTGGTCGGCGTCTGTAGGAGCACAGTCTTCATTCTGCTTAAAGTATCTATTCGAACAGAAGCAATTTTCAAATCGGGCCATAACCTTGCCTCCCTGTCTGGAGAATCGTTCGGGAACAATACTCGTTCACAGCACATGACCTTCCTAGTCACGGTTATGAGATAAGGTTTTCCGGGCAGCAAACTACAACATCTGCGATCTACTATTAGAATGTAACTCCCGTTCGAGAGTCTCCTAAAGAATGGTTCTATTTGTGTTGCAGGTGTGCCTAGCTGGTAACATGAAAGGTTATTCGAAGTCCCTTCACAGGCTCCATGCAAGCTAATACCCTGACACAGAAGTGTACCGCTTAGTGATTTTGCACAATTATTGCCACTGAGAAACACTTTCTGGCCTTTATTACTGACACATTCGTGTGTATAGGGCAAGTTCCATATTGACTTAATGTACCCTTTACCTAACCTTTCATACTGGCCTGCCTGTATATATTTTTGGCAGAATTGAAACTGGAAAGTAGTTATCGGAATATTTATTATTCCATGTATTATCCATTCAATGACAGGTCGTTCTGACATTGTCAATGGTAATCTCTCAAGTCTTTCAATGCTCAGAAATGTATAGTCAGCACCCTTCTGTGCCAAACTGATTTGTTTATCAGTAAGGTTAAAGATATTAAATAATGACGTTGTGTTGATTAAACGCCAAGGCACATAGCCAGAACGCAGATTTTGTAACGTCCAGCCAAGCTGTACAATAGAACGCAATTGGGACTGACCGTGTTGTAACATCAGTAAGTCTTGCGATATTATATCGATTGCTGAAGACACAATGCTGTCCAGAGAATATATTCTGGAGGACAGAGTCATTAACCCATTGTCCACCACAGAAAGTGATTTTTCCAAATTAATACGGTCAATTTCCCGTATTTTTTCTGCTGTTTCAATTTGAGTTACTTTCCAAACTTCGTTATAAGCTGCATATATAGAGGCCGCTATGAAACGTTTTTGACGCTGTTTGCGTGGTCCCAATATGAAATCACGCAAGTCAGCACCTTCTGTAAGTAAAGTTAGGTGTTGCTTAATTTCAGCCAGTGTGGACGTTTGTAGCCATTGAAGGCAGAGCTTGCCCACGCTGTAGGTGGTTACTATCCCTGGAGGTTGTCTTTGGGAATATCTAGGGTCTGGCCTAGTCAATGTGAACCCCTGTATTTTGTTCAGGAATCTGTCTTGACAGTTATTCGTATCTATGGGCCAGATCAACCATTTTTTCCATTCAGGATGTGTTCTGTTTTGGTTTAATATATGGTTTACGTCTATCTCATCATCTATAGAGCTATTACTGTTCACTGTTGGCTTTGGAATAGACGGTTTGTTCAAATCTTTGATTTTGGCTAAGCCAAGACAGGTAGTTTGTTGAATAGTGTCATTCAAGAATATAATTTGTTCTGGGATCATGCAGGCTCTAAACAATGATTCTATACCTTGTACTTGCCAATCTCTTGTACCCCAAACAGTTTTTGCTTCAATATTATTGTTCCAGAAATCAAACCCAAATGTATTCATTTGTTCAAAGAATGAATCGGAATATATCAATTTTGTGTTTGTAAGCATGGTCTTCATACCGGTCTTATTTGACAATTTGAAATAAAATGTTTCTGCATTACTTGTGTTAAACCCTGAAAAGTATGAATATTTATCATAAAATGTTTTCGAGCTATCTTTTGGAGGAGTAGCACAATGTTCCCATTGGTTATAATTTAAAACGTTTCTAGGTTGTGCAGATTTATGTAGATAATGGTTACCATAGTGGTTGTAGCAGAACATCTGATCATAATTAGACGAACCCTGCAAATAATCATGTTCTGTGAATTTAGCAGACATCACAAGATCAGACATCATATCATTAATACTTTCAAAGTCCCAATCATCAGCAAATGAGCTTGGTTTTTACAAAGTCACTCAATGAGATCTTGAATTGGTGTGGACACTTCAGGATTTCAACCGGACCATAGATTTCATAATCAGTTTTGTCCCATGCTACACCGCCTGGTATGGGATTGGCTGTGAAGTTCACTGAAGAAAGTTCTCTTTTCTCGATGTGTGAAGATGTGTGTGGTTTAAGGACCAAGTTGATTTTCTGGCTTGCGGTGTCCGTTTTAGCATATTTTCCTTCAATGAAATGTCCCAAGCATAGTACCATGATGAGCCAAAGAATGAGGATAAATGCACCGAAGGCCACCCAAAATTCAATCCATGGAGAGATCAGATAGGTTTCTTTCAGCTGTTGAAAAAGTTCCTTAGCTTTGTCTTTAAAAGTTTTTGTTGATGGCTGTACTTCTGTTTCACTTGGATCTTCAGAAAAATCATCGAAGTTGATGAAGTAGCCGGATGCCGTTCTGTCAATTGTTCCAATTGCTTTTGGATTTTGCTTTGTTTCATTAGCAAAGTCTGCAGATACATCATCATAGGTTGTTGTTTCTTGATGAAAAGCTTTGATTTGGGTTTTAAGAGGTTCAAGTTCCATTGCTTTGTTGCATAGTCCTTGTTGATTCACTGTAGATTTTCCAAATGTGATCAGTCTTCCAGTTTGAGCCTCTGTATTCGTAGCAAACATTGGTGTTCTGCTACTTCTTGGGAGTCCACTTGGCCTACTATTTGTTATCGGCCACATGATTGTGGTTTTACCAGGTCGATGGATATGACTCGGTTCTCCTTTTTACCAGCAAGGGGCGGTAGTACTACTGATCTTGTCCCGTTGATAGACAAGACAGGAACTGCTTTTCTGTAAGAAGGCCCAAATTCCTTCTTTACCGCGATCTTTTCTCTGACCAGATCCCCGACTTTTGGAATCCAGACAGGCCTTGCTGGGACAGGTGGTTTCTCTTCAGTGGTTGTTGGCTGTTTCAACTTTATGTTGCTCAGGTCTTTTCTTGTTTCATTTAAGTCCTGTAAAATAGCCAAACGATCTTTGATATCAAAGCTTTTGTCTTTAACCACTGAAGTCTGACTATCAAGATCTTGGATCATCATTCTAGTCCCGAACAATAGTTCGTATGGACTGAACCCTTTCAGAGAATTCCTTGGCAGGTTATTTAGACTACGTTGGACACTTATTAAATGTTTGACCCACCCAGCTCCTGAACCTAATACCTTTTCCGTTATAGATTGCTTTATGTCTTGGTTTTTTCTTTACACCATCCCGTATCCCTCAGGAAGGAAGTGAGAAGAGTCCCGCTATGCAATGCTCATTTGGCCATGTTTCCCCATAAGCTTGAGGGCTAAAGGGAATACATTAGTCAAAACGTAGCATGCTCCTAGCGTATATGCCATTATAGACTCGCAAATCTTTTTATAACATTCCAGACGTCAGCCGAGCGCTGGGGTCTACATTATAAGTGAAAATTAGTCTTTTTATGTTAATATGACGCTTTTTCATGATGGGTACTTTCTTATTGTTGTTGTTTATCTGGAGCGAAATGCCATGGCAATAGTCCTCCTCGCTCGCCACTGCGATCTCTGTTGCAGTCTGGGCAGTTTTTTACAAAAATGTGATGATGCAGGCTCATGCCTGGCCACCAGTAGTACACTGATTGTAATTCTTCCAGAGAATCTTTTTGCTTAAGGTGTCTGAGACCCTCACCCATATGTGCGTCTGCTATTAACAAGCCTCTCCTGTCCGTGTTTGGAATTACTCTATCCCCCACTCCAGGGATTCGAGCAAAAGGGACTGAGTTTGCATCGATTATGTATGTATAATTGAGTGGATAATTGATCGGTAGCGCTGAAAAGTCGCCTTTTGATGACGTTTTTACTGCCAGTACTGTTTCACCGTCAATGTATTTTACTGCACGCTTTTTTGTAGCTACGGAGGCCGGTTTAGTTGCTACCGCTGTGGCTGTCTCAGCCAATGAATTCCCTGCAACGTGAACGCCATCACGCTGATGACTCACTGAATGTATCACGTGAGTTTTTGGTAGTTCTTTCTTTAAAAGAACTAATTGTTCCCAAAGCGCTTTCTGCTTTATTGTGGCACCTGTGTCATCTTTGTAACCGTTTTGAATCCATTTCTGCAAATCGTTATTGTATGATTTGACGCAGTAATACGAATCGCACACAATAAGTGTCGGGAATTCGCGATCGGCATTATCTAGCGCCATTTTTAATGCTATTATTTCAGTTTGTTGTTCTGAATTATTTTCCACTGAGTGTGTTTTTGTAAGTAGAGGTCTTAATTTACCTCCGCGCCACACTTCTTTTACAATTTCGCACGTGGCGTTGTAAGCCAGCTCTCCCCAAACTGAGGGTTGAGCATGACCGTCTGTATATATTACACAGGCGTACTGTCGTAAAGGCAGAATGTCGATTGGCAGAGGGTATTCTCTCTCATATTCTAAATATTTCAATTCTTTCATTTCCGGGTCAAAATAGTATTTTACTTTGTCTGTAGCAACAGAATTTACCCATTGTACCCATTCTGGATTTAGTGCAGTTGTCTGTAAATTACATGGTGTTGTTAATGCCTCAAAAGCTGATTCTGCTGTTCTGACTGTAACCTGTCTACCGTCTGCTTGGCATTTTTCCTTTGCTACAGCTGTTTGAACCGCATGAACAATGCTTTCCTTAATGCTGAACCATTTTTCAGCTTCTGTGTACAAATGTGATTTGTATGCTATTGGTACCTTCTCTCCCTCATTAGAGGTCAGGTATGTGAATCCGCATCTTCCTGGGATGACTCGAATCACAAGGTTGCGTGTATTGTCACGTGTTTGTAATTTTGTTTTAACTAACATATCTGTTTGTAAAGATCTCAAAATGTCTGTGTGTTTTTGAGTCCAATTGATTCTTTTAAAATCTGGTTTTATAAGATCATAGAGAGGTTTAATTCTCTCTGCATAATTTATAATGTAAGTTCTTCCGAAATTTAGGAAGCCTAGAATTGATTGTAAGTTTTTCAGTGTCCTAGGTGCTTGGATTACAGCACATTTCTCTAGGAAATTGTCAGCCAGGCTTTTGCCTTCACTTGATAGTTCATATCCTAAAAACAGGACTGTTAGATGGGCAATCCTTGACTTTTTAAAGTTGAATTTGTAACCCTCTGCTGCGAACCCAAGTATTATGGTGTTCACTCTTTTCAAGTGAGTATCCAAGTCATCATCTGTTAGATAGATGTCGTCGACATAAGATAATGCCTCGTCATCATATGTTTGTAGTAATTCTGTTACTCTCGCTGAGAATAATCCTGGGCTGTTCTTGAACCCCTGGGGCAAACGACAGAATTTTTTTTGCGTGCCATTTATTGAGAACGCCGTCAAATATCTGCTCTCTGGTGCTATATTTTGACAAAAGAATCCATTAGAAATGTCTAATGTGGTTTTGTATTTTTTGCGCACTATGTTATTCATTAGTGCAGCACTATGCGAGTTTTGTACTGCAAATGTTTTGCAACATGAGTTAAGGTGTCTGTAGTCCAAAACAAGACGATATGAATTGTCTGGCTTGGAGACAGGAAACAAAGGGTTGTTCATTTGTGAGGTGCAAGTTTCAATCACTCCCTGGTATTCAAGTTGATCTAGGATCTCTTTTACCTGTTTTTTAGCTTCTTGCTTAATCGGGTACTGCCTCTGTGCAGTAGGTTGTGATTTTAACTGGATTTTATGAGGAGGGGAGTCCTCATCCCATCCCACATGATTTTTATATAAGGCAGGGGCTTGAGCTACTGCCCACTTTCTTGCAAGTGTATATTTTTTATGAATTGGAATATTGTTTGAGAAGGCAGGCATAATTATTTCTTCGCCATGTGGGCACTCCCTGACAAACTCTGGAGGCCAGTCTCGTTCAGCTAGAAGGATGTCATAGCCTTTGGAGAGATTATCCCAAAATAGACCCCTTATTTTTCTAGTCTTATCCCACTCTATACGCAATGTTATTTCATATATTTTATGAGGTTTGCTAACTCTGGTATCTGCAGTTTCCACCTGAATGTATTCATTCGTGTCCACTGTCTCCACATGATTCATAAGGACTTTGCGAGCTATGCTCACTTCTGCTGCGCTGTCTAGCATTGTCTGAGCCCATTCTCCGTTTTTCAGCTGTGTCCTCAGTATTCTCGGCATTGTTAATTACTTTAATACTGGCTACCTTCTTTTTTGGAAATTGTAATTTTTTATTCAGATGAGCAGGTTCTTTGTCTTTGGACTTGACGTGCTCTTCCCTGTGTTCTGATCGTCCTCTTCTTTCCGATTTCTGCGAGGAAGTCTGAAAAGATTGAGAGGGACGTGTATCAATATCTTGATATCTATCAGGTTTTTTTATATTATCCCCATTTCTAAGGTTGTATTTTTTCACAGAGGGCTCCCTTTGGGGAGACTTGCGTCCTTGGTCAGGAGATCTTTCTCTCCGCCGAGGAGACCTTCCTCTGGACTGGAATCTTTTTTCTTTAGGATTGGATTGTTTATTTCCATCCCAGCTCTTTTTTTGAGTGTTTAAATTATTTTTAATAAATACCTTTTCAGGACTTTCAACTAGTTGGGGTTTCACTGGTATTCCACCCAAACTATCTCTTCCTAGTTCTTCATAGGATTTTTCTATGATTCTGGCAATTTCAGATGGTTGGTCTGCTATATTTGTCTCTTTTAACCTCTGGCGAATCGCCACATTTGCTGCTTCTCCCTTTATGTTGGCTAATAATATTGCAGAGACCTGCTTGAAGTCTTTCAGTAATTTCATACCGAGAGTTAAAGCGGGTTCTGGACCGTATTCATCTTGAATCTGTTTTAGCACATCTGGTATTACTGACATGGATGGTACACCATGTCTTTTTGTGTAAATGGAAGCAAAGACTGTTCCCCAAGTGTCACAGTCCTCCACATGTGGTGCGATTCCCATTGGAAGACAGATAGTCAGAATCCTATGTTTCTCAACAGGCGTGGTATCTGGAAACACCGCCTCTATTTGAGTGATTTTTTGTGCTAGCCAGGAAGGAATTTGTTCCCGTTTTGCGGGTACTTTACCTAGACAGGACTGTATGTTCTGAGGTGTAATTTTATTTGTGTTCCCCTGATGACTGGTCAGCTGTGGAATTTTGATTGCTGGTTGGATTGTTGAAGTCCGCATTACATATTGGACTAATTGTCTATGTATTTTTATTAATTGTTTTAGCTGTGCTAAAAGATCTGGTGCAGGCATTTCTTCAATGTCTGGATGTGGTGTGTATCCGGCTTGGACCGGCCACGTTGCTCCTGGTCTACCTAGTGGACCGAGCCTGGTGATGTGATTATTATGTTTTAGGGCGCCATTAAACAAGAGCAGGTGCTCTTGGAATTTGAGTGGTATTTCCACCTCCTCGAAAGGAGTGTACTCATTAGGAGGTTCCTCTATTTTGTAATAGTGGAAGTCCTTTGTTACAGCGTTTGCTGCTGGAAAGTTTATCCATGAATAGAATACCTCTGTCTGCCGATATTCGTGTGCCTCAATTACGAATATGACTGTACCACCTCTTGGTGTCAGTCCATTTTCTATAAGTTTTAGGGTTATAGATTTCCTTATGTTGACCGGGAGGAGTATTATATCCGGGTCATTTTGCAGCAGAGTATTGTCTGCTACTAGGAGTTCCACCATCGTTTCAGTCGGGAGTGCTGTCCCGGTTGCTGGCATCTTTTCTGGCCGTTAAGCCACGCCTCGCAGCCCCCGCTCCGCGGGTGCTGCTCGCAGGCTGCAGACTTTGGCTGTGTTTGTTCCTTTGGCCCCTTCAAGTGCACAGGAGCACCAACGCCCTCGGAGCTATCTTCATTCCTCATCCAAGGCCAGAGGCGGGACTGCGAGGACCAGCCTGCTCAGCGGCGCTGATCGGCCGCAGCTGGTCCTCTTCCCGCCCCCCACACCAGTCAAAAGGATTGCGGAGGGAGTGCTGGCTGGGTTCCACCATCGTTTCAGTTGGGAGTGCTGTCCCGGTTGCTGGCATCTTTTCTGGCCGTTAAGCCACGCCTCGCGGCCCCCGCTCCGCGGGAGCCTCTCGCAGGCTGCAGACTTTGGCTGTGTTTGTTCCTTTGGCCCCTTCAAGTGCACAGGAGCACCAACGCCCTCGGAGCTATCTTCATTCCTCATCCAAGGCCAGAGGCGGGACTGCGAGGACCAGCCTGCTCAGCGGCGCTGATCGGCCGCAGCTGGTCCTCTTCCCGCCCCCCACACCAGTCAAAAGGATTGCGGAGGGAGTGCTGGCTGGGTTCCACCATCGTTTCAGTCGGGAGTGCTGTCCCGGTTGCTGGCATCTTTTCTGGCCGTTAAGCCACGCCTCGCGGCCCCCGCTCCGCGGGAGCCGCTCGCAGGCTGCAGACTTTGGCTGTGTTTGTTCCTTTGGCCCCTTCAAGTGCACAGGAGCACCAACGCCCTCGGAGCTATCTTCATTCCTCATCCAAGGCCAGAGGCGGGACTGCGAGGACCAGCCTGCTCAGCGGCGCTGATCGGCCGCAGCTGGTCCTCTTCCCGCCCCCTACACCTGTCCCTCCCCTTGATAATCTTTGACAGTCTCGCGCACGCGGGACGCGCGCGGAGCGACCGGGGCGAAGACCGGGCAAAGAGCGGGCCGTTTGAGGCCGTTCGAGGACATAGAGGACTGGCTTGGCCCACCCCCTTGGTCCGTGTTATCTGACTTGTCTCTTTTCCAGCAGTAAGTACATTGTTGGTACTGCAATTCAAATATATCATGAGTACACGGGGCAGTCGCAGCAAAACTGCAATGGGGCTGAGTAAGCCCAGCGGGACATTGGATGATTTCCTTGTGAAAACTAATCTAGCAATTGATGCTGAAATTACTAAATTGCAGAACAGGGTGTCACTTGAGCTTGACGCAGCACGTAGGCTTTCTCAGACCTTTGCCAATTCTAAAAAATCTTCCCTAGGGAAAATCGCGTCTGCTGCATCTCCACAACATGCTTCTTGCCCTCCCCCACTGATAATTCATGCCGATGTTCACTATGTTCCCCCACCTCTTTCCCTTCCATTAGAGTCTGTACCCATGTTAACCACTATGTCCCCTAAAACCTTTGTGGGAATCGCGCCCACTGGACCTGGAACGGCTATTATTCTGCCGGACAGTCCTGACCCCGTCGACCTTCCTGCCCCTGTAGTAAAAAATAAAAACAAAGACGGCCCAATTCTAAAACAGAAAAACAATACAAGATCTGCTTATGCCCGCAAAAAAGCAAAAATTGCAAGGCTGCAGTTCTTTAACAATAGGCGAACATTACCCACTACGGGGGGAGACCATACAAGCGCCAAACTTGGATAACCACCTAAAAGGGGGGGACAGGGAACACAGTAACCTCAACGTGGTCCTTGACCTAACTCAAGGGCCTTCCCCCACTTATGGTGAGAAACCCAAAGAGGGAGGACAAAGTGAGACATGGAAGGGCAGTGACAAGGGGGATGACGACGAAGATTTTCTTAAGATAGTCTGGGGCACACTAAAACAATTACTGTCACCTCTGGAACTCAGACTTTCACGTATCGAGAATAATCTTCTCGAGATGGACAAGACCTTAGTCTCCCTGGCCACCCTTAGCCTAAAACAACTGGAAGCAAGTTATCCTCATATCGCTGAGGGTACTCCTCAGGATGATGACGATGGTATCCACCCGGCTCCAGAAACTAACGTTAGTTCCCTTGACCCTGAAATGTTGCCCCCGGTCTTGCCCCTACCCCCACCAAAACCGACCCCAATACCTAAACCCCGGTCTAAGTTAAACGTTCCTTTTCCCCTAATACCAAAACTCCCAATACCAGTGGCAAAAGGCCCCGAGAATCAGACCTTACCCAAACTTATCCCTAAGGCTGTCCACAAGCCCAACAAGATTAATATCCCCCCTACTGAGCGTTTAACCAATCAGTACCATGGTCGCCAGAATTTTTGTGGGGGCTATATTGATCTCCCTCCTGACGCCGGGCCCTATGTTGCCATACTGGCTGGTGTACCACCACTTGACCCGCATTCTATGGAGACCCACTGGTCCCTAAAGAATAAGGTGATTCACTGGCTCAACATCAATAGACAGCTTCCCAATTCTGGTAGGACCGGGGTTCTAATGGTTAGGAGAGTGCCATGGGTGGGTCGTACCCATAAATCCATTCCTGGAGACTGCATAGTGGTTTCATTCGCAGACCCCCACAAAGCCCAATATATCACTAGATGGGAATCACAGGATACTGACCATTCTATTGTCACCAGACCCCTTACTTTCTTCTATCCTCCAAAACAGTCCGTTCAGCCACCTGGGGCCTGGTCAATAGCCCATAATTGTAGATGGAAAGGACATGGGGATGGTTGGCAACCCATTAATAACTGGTGGGAAGGAGCGTCCACTATGAACAGGTTTGAGTGTCTGGATCAGGTGGATTGACTGGGAATTAGTGCCGCTCCAACCCTTACCAATGCCCAAAACCCCCCAACAGAGACTGTTCCGAGCAAAAAACTAATGCCCATACCCCAAGTTCCAAGCTATATTGGGATAGATTTAAATCCACCTGAACAGCACGCTCTCCCAGCACAGGCCAGACGACAGGCAGACCTTACACACTCGCAAAATCTGAAAGGTACTACGGGGAATGGAGGGCATCATCCACATCCACAGGAAATTGGAAACCCAATGCACTCTCTCCTTTCCTGGAATGTAGCAGGCCTCGGTAGTAAGATCACCCACAAACCTTGGCTGGAGATTGTGCAGAAGTATGGCATCCTATGTCTACAAGAAACCTGGCTTATAGAGGAAGCCCACATGTTGGGCTACCGAACCTTCCATTCTCCAGCGGTGCCATCAGCCCAGGGTCGCAACAAGGGGGGTTTGGGCACATACATCTCGAACACAGCGGATGTAAAAGTTTGCAATTTCCAATCTAATCAGTACTTCCAAATTATACTATTTAAATGGGGCACCTCGCAAAAGGTGATTCTTGTGAATTTTTATAATAATTTGCCAACTAGCGAGGTAGAATCAAATTTGAACATTATGATCCATTACATCCATAAATTGAGAGATCAAGGTTCGGGGGATCATATAATGTTGTGGGTGGGTGACTTCAATTGTACCGTCTGTCCGTCCTCTGAGTCAGGTTTGTGCGGCCTGTCAGATCTAGGGGAGGACGGTCCCTTGCACTTCTCCCACTCCAACATGGGGTCTTTTCTTAACAACGTTATATTCACCTTTGACCTCACTTTTATCAACCAGGCATGCTCCCCCCCCCGGTTCCCTTTGCCCCAACGTACAATGGAAGAGGCTGTAAATCTACAATCGATTTTGCCCTTATATCATCCACTTATCCTAACTTCATAACCTTCTGGGAAACGGGGGATGACCCTATGAGCGATCATTATCCCATCACTTTCGGGGTAAATCTCATGGAGGGCAAGGTAAAGGAACCTAGTAGGGCTCTATATCCATTCGAGGTTACCCTAACTAAGACCAATGGGTATGTAATTAAATGGGAGAAAATGAACCCAACATCCTTCTTTCAAAACTTCATACGCTCTTGCTCCACGGACATACTTGCTTGTTTAGAGGAAGATACTGACCCAAAGAGCATCATGGTTGCTTTTTCTAACATTCAGCGCCATTTAAAAAATGCACTGACCAGGAACTGCAAAGACAATGGGAGGCATACTCGGGGGTGGTTTGATTCTAGATGCACATCCACACTGAAAAACTTAAAGAAAGCTTTGTCCGCTGACCCAAAAGATAGGGTTCAAATTCGTCAAGCGAGACATGATTATAAGCTGGCAATTAAACAGCGGAGGGCGAATCTGAAGCAGGAGGCCTGGGAAGCTTTGGGGGAAGCTGCCAGGATCAAGGACAGCAATGCCTTCTGGAAAGTCATAAGATCTGTTTATAACTCAAAAGATAGAGATAACTCTGTAGAAGTGGCTATAACGGCTGAGCTCTGGGTAGAACATTATGGTAATCTTTATTCCAACAATACACAGGGTAATGCCCCGAACCCGTGGAAGCCGACCTCACCCACAGACAGTATAACTCAGGATAACCAGCTTACCATCTCTCCAGCATCTCCTTACCCGATTGAACTGGTATTTACCACATTAGAAGTGGAAGATGCCCTTAGAGAAAGTCCTTTAGGTAAAGCCCCCGGCCCTGATCACACCCCAGTGGATGTCTACAAATCAGAACCGGACTTCTGGGTTCCCTTGTTAACCAACGTATTAAATATGGGAAATAAATGTGGCTTCATTACCACCTGGTCGGACGCGATCGTAGTTCCCATATTTAAAAAAGGGAATAGGGACGACCCGGCTTGTTACCGTCCAATATCTTTATTGGACGGACTCATGAAAGTAGCTGGAAGGATTGTCCTTAAGAGGATACAACACTGGGAAGAAGAGAAGAAGGTTATCTCGGAGTTCCAATATGGGTTCCGAAAGGGACTAGGGGCATTGGAGCAATGTCTAAACTTGTCCCTATTAGTCTCCAAATACACGCAGGCCAAAAAAGGGGACCTTTTTGTTACCTTTGTCGACCTCAGCTCCGCATTTGATTGCGTGGACCACGCGCTGCTTTGGTCGACACTGGAAGACATCGGGGTGGACTTAACTATCCTCACATTCATTAAAGAACTATATAGAGATGCAGGGGCTAGAGTAAGATTTGGGACCCAGGGGCAATGTTCACAAAAATTCGCCATAAACAGAGGGGTGAGGCAAGGCTGCATACTTGCGCCCTTGCTTTTCACATTTTACATAAACTCTATCGCTGAGAGCTTAATAACCCTGTCAAGCGATTTCCCGGCTGTCAATGGTAGGCCCGTACCCATTCTTTTATACGCCGATGACGCGGCAATCATGTCCAGGACTAAAGTAGGTTTGCAGAGAGCAGTAAATGAATTTTCATCCTACATGGGTAAAAGAAATTTAAAGGTGAACATTTCCAAAACTTTCTCCATGCCCTGCTCCCAAAACAACAACAGACCATCATGCTCAATATATTTAGATCAGCAAAAGATTGCCATTACAGATTCTTTTTGCTATTTGGGCATCGTGTTTGACAGGTGGGGAAGGTGGAAACACGCAGTGTCAGCTAGGAAACTCGCCTTTACCCGTGCCATAGGTGCTTTAAGAACCTTTGCAGCCAAAATTGGGGGTAAACCCACTCGAGAAATGCTACAGATCTACCGGGCAAAGTGTATAGCTACGGTCACATATGGCGCAGGTATTTGGGGTTTCGAGAATGTGTCCGCATTACAAACCTGCGAGAACATTTACATTTGTTACTTACTAGGTGTGTCCAAAACCACGTCGACTTTTATGACTCACATTGAGACCGGCGTTAAATACCTTAGCGACATTATAAAAATATCACCCTGCTTGCTTTGGCATAAGATTTGGACCACAGAAGAGTGCAAACTGAATAGAAACCTCATTAAAGACTGCATGGCTCTGGACGGGGCAGCAAAAGTCAAGTGGTTGCGATACGTACAAATGATGTTTTCTAATATTGGACACTCTGAATTCTATGATGAACCAGAGACCCTACAAACCTTGACCAGACCTGCCCTTAAAAAACTATTATCTATTCACTTAGAGAGTGCAAGATGGGACACTGAGAAACTCAAAGGTACAACCCTGAGCTATCAGCAAATTACTCCCACTGAAGGCCTACAATTTTACCTTGGGATCGAAAAAGCACCCTATGCTCGCATGCTTTTAACTAGGCTGCGCCTAGGGATTTTCTTCCGCTTTGTTACTTTGCCGAAACAGAATGACTGGGCCTCATTGAAATTAATAAGTCCATGTGATGACCACTCAATACAAAGTAACATTCACATCATGTTCTTTTGCAAACTGTATACCAGCCCGAGGAAATTATTCCTTTTACCCTTACTTAAACGCTGGGGGATAAGAACATGTAAACCTGCATATTCCAAATTATTGCTTTTAGAAGACGTGGACGTTATCTTTGCTGTTTCTCGCTTTTTAATGTCAGTGATGAAATTTAGAAATACGATGAGTTAACTAACACGTGTCAACATTGACCGATCAGGGTAAAATGAGGCTATTTGCTCATATTACTGCTGTAGATTTTAACCCTTGGAGAAATGTTTTATCTACTTTTGTAACTTTGTTCATGTGAAAATTGCTCTTAAATTGTCTGTATAAATTGCATTTGCACGCTTTTATGATTTCTTGAAAATCGAATAAAGCTTTATTTGATTTGATTACTAGGAGTTCAGCTGCTATTCTAACTGTCTCCCTTTCTTCTTCACTTTCTGTCATTTTACTGACAGGAAGGTTATTCTGTTTTTTTGCAGATCAGGTTTCTATGGAAACAAAGATTAGATGCACAATATTTTGGAACAGTGTATCCTTCAACGTTGAATAAACCAAGAACCATACATAGGAGTCTCCTCCTGCGAGGTTTGGCGGATATGACCTTTCACCCACTCCAGACGTCTTTGAAGTATTATGGGAAAAAAGGGGTTCTGTGTGAAAAAGCACGAAGGAGTTACTCTAATGTCTTGCGTTAGTTTTATCGCCTATCCAAACGTTGGGCGCCATGTAGTGTAGTTCCTATTATCCCAATAGGCTCTGCGCATTGGAATAATATCTTCAATAGTATAGACCTAGGGCAGAGGTTAACTAGGTCTTCTACCGACGATATTAGACTTAACGTTTTGTGTTTGCCAGCTAGCTCAGAGTTCACTAGAAACTTTCTCGAATAGGCAAGGAGGATTTTAACCTCCCTGGATAGACAAGAAGGGATTTAGTTTCTGACAACCATAGAACATGACAACTTTGCTCTCCCCTAATCAAGAGTGTATCTCTAGAGTCGTGTGAAAACAAAAGACAACTTATTTTACTCAGTCAGTTCAGTGCATTCTTAGTTTCACCAGATTGTAGAGAAAAGGAAGAGACGGGCGTGTTCAATAAAAAGATGTTATTTATTGATCAGTCTCCTTTCTCATACAAGAGAAATGAATCGCTATTATTGTAATACTTATAGTTAAGTAAAGTGCATACAGTAAAGACAGAATTATAAAATAATACTGTAAAAGCATTGATATGGTTTCTGAGCCATATGATACTTTAAAATGGATAAAATAGATACATACATATATACATTTGACTAATCATACTCAACTGGTGCTTCTAACCACGCCTACCCCAGTGTACCTGACCTAAGCCTAATACGTGGGCGGGAGTAGATAAGTAGCAGTTTAAGTTAAGTTTGTTTTGCCAAGGGACTGACTCGAGAATTCTCTGCAAGGGGTTATTCAGTTCTGTACCTGAGATCTAGAATGATGGAGGGCTGGTATCTCTTATCCCAGGTCTTGATATTCCAGCTGCCTGCGAGGGCTGCTTGGAAGCGCCGGAGCTGGATTTCTCAGCAGGAGAAAGGCAGAGTCTCGGTCTCAGCGCATCAGGAAGGCGGGGCAGCGCCTGTGGGCTTCGCTCTCTGCTGGGCTCCTCAGCACGTCTCGCTGCTCCAATCTCGTCACCACCGCATGTGTTTGCTTAAGGCAATGTCGGTAATATTTATACCTGAAAGGTGCCGAGATTGACGTAAGGATGGACATATATACGTCAATAAGGATGTCATATGAACGGGCTCGTTCGCACATTCTTTTGCTGAAGTTCTCGGTGAAATCAAAACAATGGCTATGGGAATTTCCCAGGTCGCTGTAGGTTTGATTTGTTTTGAGAACTCTGTATGCCTTATCAGGGGCTGGAGGAATATCGCTTGTCTAATTAGATGGCATGCGTTATGACCTAATCAGATAACGCGCTTCTGTGCCGTGGTGTGGCTTAATCAGATAACGGTTTTTGCACCGTTGGATGGCTGCTAGTTAATTATTAACCAAACCAGGGTCGGGAATAGGGGAATCGATACAGTACCTATAGGAATACATCACAAAAGTCATATAGAAAACATTCAGTTTTCTCCTCTGTCATGGTCAGTGCAAACCTCTTAGTGGCTCTCTCCATCAAACTATGAAATCCACCAATGTCCTCCGGTGGAGAGCTCACTGGTCTCTGCGGAGGAGTTGCAGGTGATGGGGCGTTATAATCATGCCATTCGGCATTTGTGTCCGCAATCTCACCATCCTCCTGATCTTCATCGGAGGTATTGTGGTGTGCTGTCGGTGGTGGTGACCTAACAGTACGTTCCGGCACAATCTCTCTCCTACGAATTGGAGTTCCTGGAACCGACCGTGGACGTGGAGTAGCCTCCATGGTCTGTTGAGCGACTGGAGCCGCTGGGTATCTATTCCTATAATCCTCCAACATTCCCTGGAGATCCTTCAACAAAGAGGATGGTACACTGGTCATCTCTTCTCGTTGCTGTTGTCTATATCGGTGTTGTTCCTGGGGTTGTTCTTGATAACCCCCATATTCTTCCTCCGAATCTTCTTCCTCCAGTAAGTGAGACGGTAGCAATGGGGAGACCTTGCTTGGAGATGTAACCTCGGGTGCTATAGGTTTTCTCCAAGGCACCAAACCCTTTTCTGGTGTTTTTTCCCTCGTCGACGAGATTCCCATCGCCGCCGTCGACCAAGTCATTGTCGTCGACGCTACCGTCGACGTTGTAGTGACCGTCGACGCTGTCCTCGTCGACGTTGTCGTCCTCGTCGACGCTGCAGTCGTCGGCACAGTCCCCGTCGACGCTGCCGTCGTCGACGCTGTCGAACACACAGCCGTTGAAGCCTTCGTCGACGGTGAAATCGTCGACGGTGAAATCGTCGACGCTGTCTTCTCACCAGCCTTCTCCTTCGTCGACGACGGAGGTGTTTGTCGTCGTCGATGGCACCTTTTTAGTCGACGGTCCCGTCGACGGAGCTGATTTCTCCTCAGAAGGCGCAGAAGATCGTTTGATGGTTATCTTGATCTTCTGAGGTGACTGTGGTGGATCTGAGGTGGATTTTGCTCCTTTCACCTCACCAGCAGATCCCTTCTTCCCCTTAGATGAGACTGAAGGGGATTTTGAGGGACTGCGCCCTGAAGACCCTGGGGTGGTCTTTTTTAGGGCCTTCTCAGGTCTTTCCCCTGAGGGATGTGTCTGAGGAGATCTACTTCTCTTCTGAGATCTCTTAGACGCCACAGATTCCTCCTCACTCTCACTTGAGAGGATTTCCTTCCTGGCTTTGACTTTCTGAAGCCAGATCAGTACCCTTCCCTCACGATCTCTCAAGGTCTTATTTGAAAAGGTACGACATACCTTACAATCTGCTGCCTTATGGTCTGGGTAGAGACAGTAGATGCAGTCCTTGTGAGGGTCATCTGTATAAAGCCTCTTCTTGGAGCAGGTTGAACAAGCTCTAAATAATCCTTTTCTCTCTTTATGAGACATGGTTGATGTAAAAACCTCAAATTCAAGTCAAAATACTGTAGAAGCAAAGAGTTTGAGCAGAGCTCAAAGGAGACTCCCTAGCACAACGTGCGGTAGAAAAATCTGAGGGGCAGAAGGTTCTCTCAGGAGTGTTCTAGAGGGTGAGGAGCTCTGATTGGTTCAGAGAAAAGTTTGGGCCTTTTTTACATAACAAAGGCTATGGGTTGCAAAAGGGAAATGGGCCTAGGCCTCTTTTCAGTTTGCTATACTACTAAGCACTGCTTTTTTATATACCGGAGACTCCCGTCTCGACGACGGGGAATGATTCAGGCATGTGAATCTATGAAAGTTCCAATACTGGAGTAAAACAGATTCACCGTGTACAGGAGGTCCAGAGGATGGCAACTTAGAATCCATTTAAACTATTTATGAACAGTGAGACGGTCATCCATTAGCTATTCCGTCCTTTCTTTGATAAATGAAATATTTCTCCCTCCTTCATTCACACTAGAAAGATAAGATAAAAAAAAGTGCATACTGCCATTCAAGATTACATTTGTCTAGGGCTTTCTCTCAACAGTAGACTCTTAGTAAAACGGCAATAGACAGGGCCACTGGAATTATGAGTGTGTGAGCTTGTAGAGAATTTTGCTAAATTTAAAATTTGCCGCATTTGCCACATTATCCATCATCTGCTGCATTGTGTGCAGATTTTAACAAAAATGTGTGTTTCTAGCACAAAGGGTTCAAAAGTTACTAGAAATGCAGCGACACGTGTTGCTGCGCAGAGGAAGGCCCTTTGCAAAGTTGTACTGGTCCCCTTTCTCTTGCTTATTGCTATATTTGGGTGCTAACTGGCACTAAAATGGTGCAACTAATGCCCAGCCAGTGTTAACAAATTTAAACTTGAGAAAATAATAATGTCATTGTATCAAAAAAGTTTGCCGCATAATTTGCCTTTTCTTGCCACATAATTTACTCAACCCGGTCACTTGTTACAATTGTCGCAGAACAGTTACGATGATCAAGTTACTTATCTTCAACAATGCTCTTTCTGGTCTATATTCTAGCTAAGCATAGATACCTCGCGTTAAGAAAATATCCCATGTACCAAATTGCAGCCGTAGAATTCAGCAATGCTACAGGGCACCCACAGGTGTTAGCATGTGGCTCTGAAGTGGCTTTATACGGCCTGGAAGGGAGAGGAGAGCCGCATATAATCACCAACACCCTCAGATTCATCACACTAGGAAAAAACAGCAGGAGACAGTGTGCCAAACCCTAACTTGAAACCGTATCAGGATGTTCATGAGTCCACTCCATCATGCGACTCCGCCCCTGCTTCGTTCGCACACATGTCAGAGAGGTCACATAAGCCCCACCCTGGCGCGCCTAGGTCAGTTTTCTTCGGAGAACTTTTACGCGCCACGACGCGGAGCCATCATATAAAACTGAGAGTACAGAAAAGTGTGCGAAAAGGAATGGTGAAGAACACCACCATAAGGAACAGTGCTAAATACTGCAGTATCCCATGCAGGGAAAAGAATAAGAACAGGGCATAGCCCTTAACAGCAACCCTGCCAGCACAAAGATAGCCCCCCTGGAGACAAGATCACATGAAAAATGTAATGAAAAACTATAACAGGACACAACCCCAACCAATTACAATTAAGGAGAACCAGTTTGGGACAAACCAGGCACGACAAGACTCCCAGACAGCCCCAACACAGAATGTGACAACCCCTATAAGGAACAAGGGCAGAGACCCAACCAAAAGACCCCAACCTAAAGGATAGCAGAGGGGCCAGGACCCCTAGCAATGAAAGGGGCAAGTGAAGGAGGGGGGGTTAGGGCCCAACCTAGGGCAACTAGAACACAAAGGCACAGAAGTAAGTACAGGCTGATCCTTCAAAGAGCCAAAAGGGGAGGAAGGAACAAAAAAACAGGACAAACATCCTGCCAGAAAAGAACGACAGAACGCACGCACTGAAGACATAGCCACCTACAGGGAGGTGAATGCAGAAGACCAAACCAAAGGGTCCTCGCAGAACGAGGAGGAAGGGCAGGCTGTGAAGGAATCTGCGGCTAGAATCGTCTCTACCAGATACATCGTTACCAAAGGTAAGTAACTTGTACATCTGATAGAGACTACTAGCCGCAGATTCCTTCCCATAGAATAGATACCCTAGCCATAACCAAGGGGAAGGAGGGTCTGCAAGAGGACCCCACCAGCCTGGTCATAACCGAGGGTCCCACGGAGGCCGAGTCCCAAAGACAGGACGAGGAACCCCCTCAAGCAGAACACAACCAACCCCGAAGGGGATGCGGGAAAGTAGAAGAGAAGAGGCAGCCCATCCTCGCTCGGCAGAGGAAACAAGGCAAGGAGAAAAGAAAGCCAAAGCACCCCACGCCCATACAGGACAACGAAACGTCCGCCCAAGGCCAAATGAAGAGGAGCACTGAAGGAGAAGAGTAACCTAGAGACTCCAAAGAGAAGAGGCAGAGCAAAGGCAAGTCTTCCTCCACCGGAAACACACCCAGCGAAGAGGGCAGTCAAGCCTAACACAGCCAGAAGGCAAAGTCCAGACAGAACGGCACCATCGCAATAAGCAGGTGGAAGCCGAAAAGGGCAGCTCAAGGTCACCCAGGATGAACCGTCCAGCACCCAGCAGGGACAGACCCGATTTGAAAGGGAACAAGAACTCAGGGCCCACCTCATCCCACAGGGAGGAGAGGTAGAACTGAGTGCAAGGCCCACTGGAAGAAGCGGACAAGGCAAGGACGACTGTCTCACCAAAGCGCCAGGAAGGACCAATGGTGCAGCAGAACAGTAGGTCAGCACCAGCAAGTGCAGCCAGACGCAGAGACCCCCGCCGAAGGATGCTCGCAGGTAAGCCAGACGTCAGCCAGCCGACAGAGTAAGAAGGCGAGAAGGGTCCGGACGTGCTCCAGGGAGGAGTCCGCACCCACAGTCCAAAAGAAAGTGGAACCAAGATGCCCGGCTGCAGACAGCAGGCCAGACCAGGCGAACACCGCAGTGACCCCAGAGAAGGATACTCTTGGGCAAAACTCAATCCATCAGCAAGAGGATTGCATCTGCAACATACCTTAACGCCATGGAGAACAGAGGCCCAAAGGCAAACAACTCCTCAGCGCATAACAAAGCTATATAACAGCTACTACTGCCCCACATAGGACATGTTACGTCGCAAAACCTGGGAAACTCTTGGGAACAATGTCCACAGCAGAGGGCAACAGAAAATACCTGCAGAAAAACCCGCAGAAGGCTTGTCAAGCAGCCAGAGAGAAAAAACAGCAGACCTAGTCTCAGGACCAGCAATGTGTAAAAAAACTCAAAGCAAAAACAAACAGTCAAGAAGGGCCGACCAGCGGCCAACAGAACCACAGTCCCAACAAGGAGGACTCGAGTGGCCATGAAGCACAAACACACAACTTGGGCTACCTGCCCCAACGGAAGAACACCTCCAAAAACCAGAGCAAGTCACAGGTCACTGAGGGGGAGAAGAAGGAGGAGGAGGCTGAAGCCACACCAAGAACCTCGGGATGGCCGAGTCTGCCGGGACGTGGAACAAAAGAGTGCCATCGAAGGTAAGATCTACCAGCCGTTCCCGAACATTTTCCGGAAACACACTGTACCGGAGCCAAGCATGGCGCCGAAGGGCAACCGAAGCAGCCATGGCATGACCAAGCACCTCCGAGATGTCCAGAGAGGAGCGAAGAATAAATGCTGCCAGCTCCCGGCCATCTAAGGTATGGTGCCACAAATTAACTCCAGCACCCTCCTGAGAAGCGGCAGAGCCAAGGGACTCCTCCAATTTTACTCCAAAGGCCGCTACCGCTTTCTGGATGACCATGTTATAGGCCCCAATGTCATCTGGTGGCGAAGGCCTCGAAGGATAAGTCTCCACGGGCTCTTCCGGATTTTCGGATTCGATGTCCTGCCATTTGAGGTCTTGTGTTATCGAGGATGCCAAGCCGAAAGTCGTTCGCTGCTCATCGTCGCCTTCTTCCTCATAGTATAGGACCTCTTCATCGAGGTGTTCCTGGGGCTCTGGAGTTTTCGGCGGCCCTCCGGCTTCGAACTCCTCTTCCATCTCGACGATCGTCATCGGCGCCTTAAACAGGATAGTGTACCTTTTCATTTTCTCGTCAAACTCTTTCTTCCTTTGCAGGATGTTCTCAATTTCGGCCTCGAGCCTTCTTTTTTTCCTCTCCATCTCGGCGACATGCTCGGCGTCTAGCGTATCAGCCGATCTCTTCGACTTAGTCGACGTCGAAGCGACATTCGGGTCCTTCTCCTTTGAAGTCGAGCGGTCCTTTTCGGGGACATACTTCGATGACCGTGGCTTTTCGCCGGTCTTCGCCACCTGGGAGTCCTTCTCGAAGGATCCGCTGGGCTGTTTGTCCTTGGATGCAACTGCGGCCGTCGAGGTTTTCGGAGCCAGTGCTCCCTTCGAGGACTTCGACTGTTTTTTGAGAGTCCTGTTCAGGCTTTCGAGAGTCGGTCGGGGTTTTAGGGGACGACATCTCTCCTACCTCTTTAGATGCCTTCTTATCGGTCTCTACGACCGTGTAGTCAATCTGCTTCTTCGGCGAGGTTGTCCTCTTCGTCACTGGAGAGGCCCAGGTCCCGAAGCGACATAGGTTGGCCTTTTCCTTGCATGTTGTAGTTGGCTCTTCTCTGTCTCTCTCTAACCCAGAGTGTCTTCGGGGTGAAGGCGGAGCAGGCGTTGCAATCCTTGCTCGCGTGGTCGACCGGTAAGCAGAGGTTATAGACCGGGTGCTGGTCCTTCGGCGGCGTATTTGTGATGGCAGTTACGGCAGAATTTAAAGGGTGTTTTGTCCATTCCTGCGCTCAGGAGGCACCCTGTGTGCGCATTCTCTGTTGGACATCGAAGATCTCCTCCTTCTTCGTCGTCCCGGCTTGGTGATCTTGTTCTTCGGTATAATCTCCCAAACTTTTCTGTGAAAGTTTCGCCTTTTCTTCTTCTTTTCTCCAAAAAGCTCTGGAGCCTCTCTGACGATCTAGACCCAACTGCGGAAAAAAGAATCTGAAGATGGCACCCAAAGGTGGGAGCCTCCGCAGGAAGCGTGCAGACGTCACAGAAGAACACCAAAAGGTGGGACATCGACGCCCACCCGGGCTACGGAAAAAAAAAAAGGAAAGAAGAGACTACGATTCCGGACCCAACCACTAGACCGCGGAATAATGCACAGCATAGTGAATCCAGAAAGATTCACGCTGAAAAACTTGACACTTGCATTTGCTCTAATAATCTTCAACTAAACTCATTTAAATTTGAGGTTCTATTACATAGCAGGCAAAACAATCTGTGGATGAATGAGTGATAACCTGCAGAGCTGGGAGCTTCTCCAGTCCTTGTTCCCTAGGTCAGAAATCTTAGAGTCTTCATTCATTGCAATTTATTTTGATCCATTTTTCGACTGTGAGCAGCTGTGCTAGGCAGCAGTTTTACCTGCACTGCCAGATTACCTTTGGGTGCATGAATTGCACAATCGAGTTGTGAACGGAGCCAAAGCACTAAAGGCACACAGAGGAGGTGATTACATAAAGAGTCACTCCATCACGTCTGGGATGGTACAGTCACTGGAGCGCCACAAGGCACAATGTACCTATCGGCACGTGGGAGAATTGCGGAGAAAGCAGTTGGGGTTCAGCCTTGGGATATTCTTTTGGTGAGGAATCTACAATTAGGAGTATTGATCACAAATATGCAACAGCCACCGAAAAATACTGGAGAAGTTGTGAGCCTAAAAGGTTTTTACCACACACCTGGTGACCTGCCCTGCGGTCCATCCTTACTGGAGAAATGTCTTAAGCTGGATTAGAGAGGACCCTAGTAGACTTAAGACTTGGAGACCAGAACCTGCTTCAGATGCATAGGAGAATATGCCAATATGCAAATCGACAACTCTTTCATTTCTAAATTGGCATTTGTGTTGACGTGAAAAGGGGGAATTGTTCTACCTACAGGGATTAAATAGAGGACAATAAAACGCAATAATAAAGAAAGACAACAAACATCAAACAACATGGTTTGCCTTTCAATTCAAGTCTTGAAAGTGGGCACAACACACAGTTTCATTTACATTCTTCACAGGGTAGGCTGGCTTTTACGGTTTTATTTTAAGCCAAGAAGTTGAAGATACAACAGTTAATAACACACATATGACACAAAAGAGAAACATTACTCATTATCAAAACTATATACATACCCAAAATGTTGACAAAAAGTTCATAATACTGAAAAGTAACCAAAGGTTCAGGAAGATTTAAAAAGTAGTCTGCAATAGTTCTGAATACATCTCGTTCAAAGCCAATATAAGTTGGTTGACTTAGGTCATTACTTCTAGGCCCTAAATTCAGAAAGAAAATGCCCCAATTAATACGACTTTTTAATACGCGTTAACATTCTTTAAAAATACATTCAGGCAAAATAAATCACCTTACATTTTTATTTTTTAAGTGAGATTGAAACAGACATAGATCTAGAAAAAAACAAACACGAATATATCGGGTTTCAAGGAACAGTGGAAACACTTGAGCATGTAATGCTTTTTTGTTGTTTGTAGGTTTACTAATCCTATTAGGAATTGAAAGATCTCATATTCCCGGTCCTCCAGTCACACTCTCCCTCTTATCGGTCTATTGAATGCATGCGATTCTTGCAGGTTATGTGGAAACTGTCTGGTGGAGGCTGGGAGTAAGAGATGATAACATTCAAATTAATGATACAGGCAAGGCAAAAGAGGGAGAAAGCAAAGGCGAAAGGGGGAGAAAGCAAAGGCAAAAGGGGAGGATGCTCTCCATAAAGCCTAGTAACACCTTTTCAGATCATGGACAGAAGTAAGAATTCCCCCAACATAGCCTGGCCAGTAAAAACCTTGTGAGGTCAACACACACCCAGGGATCGTCAGAATACTACTTCAAAAACTCAGAAGCTCCGGCTCAACCATTTTTCCATCAGAGATCGATAAAAACTATCCTTATGGTGGGCAAATATGGTACAAAAACGGTTCAAATTGTTCAAGCATCCAGGGGCAATCAGAAGTGTTGTTATGTTATGTTATTTGGGTATTTGTTTAAGCGCACGTACACCAGCAGGTTTCTTGGCGCTGAGGTTCCTAACAGAGACTAGCCAGAATAGAGAGCCACTAGTTATAAGCCAAAGTAAACAGTCATGTTTTGAGCTGTTTTCTGAACCGCATGTAATCCACCTCAAGCCTCAGAGTTGGGTAAGGAGTTCCATAGCCTCGGACCCAGAAAGGACAACAGAGTCCCACCGATGCGTTTGAGTCCGGGAACCACCAAAAGATTTGAGTGTATTGATCTCAAAGTACGCAGGGGAGAGTACTTACTGATACGTGAAGAGATAAAGTTAGGCCCTGTTCCTTGGATAGCTCTAAAGAGAATGCAGCCAGCTTAAACATAGCTCTCTGGGCCACTGGAAGCCAGTGGAGATCTGTTGTGTGTAATATACAAATTATTACATGACTAAATGTTACTGTTGGGTCAAAGTAGGAAGAGGAGGATTGGGGCTGACAAGGGCAGGGGGAACACACAATGGTTAAAATGTTACATAATAGTAATAGTTATTCTTATTTGTAAAGCACAAAAGTATCACCCCCTTAGAGGTTTCAAGAAACTGGGGGCCGTCGGGAGATTAAGTGAGCTACTGTCGAGTCACATGATGCTGAGCCGGGCTACCGAGGGGGATCGAACCGCAGGCCCCATGCACCTCAGGCAGCTGCTCTGGCCGCTGCGTCACACCATTCCACATTATAGCGTTAGTATGGCATTATCACTTCACATTACTACTAAACCGAGACTACAAGGAATAAAGCACAGCACTCGGAGAGACTGTGCAGCACAGTTCCATCCGGCAGACGGCTAAGACAGGAGGGGTGCACCCTTCGTACGGTACATACACCTGGATACTGCAGAAACTCAGGTGGTTGGTAAAGGGTCATCTGGGTCGCTTGATATACTAACAGGGTCGGTATGGGGGCCATGGAGGACGAGCCGCTGTCGACACAAGTAGGGGGGTGTCTGACTGAGGTAGACCATATCTTTCGGGCAGGATGTAGGGGGCATGAGAAATCAGTTTGTGAAAAGTTGTTCTAGGCAATAGGATGTTTACGCAGCCAATAGTCTGCTTTAGGAGCAGGATATTTGCCCACAGTGGATAGCCACCCGTTGTTTTGCTAATAACTAAGGCATCAAAGACCAGAGGGGACATCTTTGATATAGTCCAGGAGTCCAACGAGTGGGGTCAGTGGGAGAGGATTGCCCGTTATCTGGAACAAAGTGGAATACACTTGTGACCAATGTCCCGCCACCCGTGTGTTTTCCCATGCTATATGCGGAAATGAGTCTAGTAGAGCCGAGCAGCGTAGCGCAGGCAACGCGCCTCGTCTTCTAGCCCATCCGTAGTAGTTGTACAATTGTAGCGGTATAGGTTGTGTAAGAATTGTAAGTGAATAAGTCGCAGCCTGTAGTTAGGTGGTAGCACCGCCATCTGCCCGCAGCAATACAACCATTGGGCATCAGTGATGGGGGTCACTGCCACACGTAGTGCTGGAGTGTGCACCAGTGCCTTATCCTACATGGTCTTGAATAGACTAGTAACCAGTCTATGTGAAGAGGCATTCGTTAGCAATCGAGCAGGCGCATGGGCGGGAATGCAGGAAAAGTAGGATGCATCGCACAGCAGGTCGGACGAATCTGCTGATACAGCAATACGTCCTGCGCAGTAGGGCGGGGATAATCAGTATCTGTAAAGGAGTGTATTAATTTCCCATCTGGGTAGAGGTCCGCATATGTGCGGAGGCTACATCTGTGTGCACGTGCTCTACTGCGGTTGTCTTATAACACCAGCAGGTGACGATTTTGTGCAATGAGGATAGATGGGGGTAGAGGCAAGGCAGCTGGGAATGACACCGCAGTCCATTCCCAGGCCCTGAGCCAGAAGTTGGGATATCGAGCCTGGCGTAGAAGGCATAGAGCGATATATCGGAAGCATTGAGGCCTCCTTGCTGGAAGGTAAGTGTGAGTGTCTCCCATATGATCCTCAGCTGTTATCCAGCCCAGGCCAGGGATATCAGGCTGGAGTGCAGGCACTGGAGGAATTTTGAGGTAAGTAGGTAAGAATATCGAAGAATAGGAAGGAGAATTTAGGCAGTACGACTATTTTTATGATCGCGATCCGGACAGTTGGGGACAATGGTGGCCTACTTCAAGGTGGAATGCTTTCCTTTAGCCACATCATAGCTCTGCCGTAGTTGGTCGACGCGAGGGCGTTTGCGGCTGATCCAGATACTTGATAACGAACAGACTCAGAGGCCCACAGCAAGGGGTATTCTGAATTGAACTACTCTGCATTCCCTTGTTGAGGGGGAATAAAATAGATTTGGCCCACTTTATGTGAATGCCAGAGTAGCCCCCAAATCTAATTACCTCACGGATGACCGGATCAAGGTTTGTTTGAGGGTCCCGTATATACAGTGTGACATCATTGTACACGGATACTAGAATCCTGTAGGTGGTAAAATGAAGTCCCTGGTATGTGTGGTGTTGGCGTAGCCGGGCACCCAGGGCCCATTGCATTTGTGAAAAGGACAGGGTATAATTGCACACCCCTGTTTAGTGCCATGCATAACTGGGAACGGGCCAAAGACCATTCCATAGCAGCCGGGCCGGCAGGGAGGCATATAACAGCCGAATCAGGTGCACAAAGCACAGGTTAAGGTCCAAGCACGCAGCAAAGGTGAACAGAAATGTCTACTCCAGGGAGTCAAACTCCTTAGAGAATTCTAGCAGGGAGTCTACCGCAGCAAGCTGGGGATCCACAGAGTGCGTGAGGGTAAACATCATTCACAGGTTATGGGACCTACGCCGTCCCAGGACGAACCCTGACTGGTCACGGCAAACTATACTGGCAGCAGGGGGAGCAGGCAAATCGGCAGCAATTTGGCCCAAACTTTGCTCTCCACGTTGATAATGGAGAGCAACCAGTATACGTCGCATTGATTTGCTGGTTTGTCCGGTTTTAATTTTGTGATGAAGACCGTCTTGCAGAGTGATGGTGGGAGCTCCCAGGATGTCAATGCATCACTGCACATCGCTTGGAGGTGCGGGGTCAAAGAGGCAGGCACACTCCATATACAAGGATGCAGTGAGCACATCAAGACCCCACACCTTGTCACTCAGGAGGCTCTGTATGACCTGGAGCACTTCTTTCTCTGTAAAAGGGGAGTATGGGTAGAGCCAGTGTGCCTAGTCTAGTCAGAGCAGCTGTACGGTATCTTAGTAAGCTTTTGGCTCCTCCCCACATGGCACGGGGTTGGGCCTGTGGTGCCAGGCGTAAAAGTTAGTCCTGGTTTGGAGCAGGCCGCTAGGGGAAAATTATTGTTCGTGCTGCTCATCAAGTAGTTTGATCACATATTCCGAGGCGCGTGACCTGCGGAGTAGGCCAGCCAGTGTCTTCCCAGGATGTTAACCCTCACCATACCCATGTGCAGTCAACTCTGTCCCGTAAAAGTTAGTTTCCCGTATAGCCTATTCCTTGTATTCCGAGAGTTTCTCCCGAATGTACGCCACATTGGAAGTGCTCTTCGTGACAAAGTAGTCCAGTTCGAGTGATCTAAGGTCCCCCTAAAGTTTAACAATTTGCGTTCGGATTGCTTTGAGAATGCCTGCCTGTTTCAGGATGCAGATACCCCTCATAACCACCTTAAAAGCCTCACGCAACGTCGACATGGAGGATACAGACCCAAAATTAGAGGGGAAGTAGTCAATGATTGCAGTGCAGACCTTGTCCCTAAATACATAGTCAACCAGAGACCCGGAAGGTAAGAGTCAGGTAAAATCCGCCTAGCAACTAGGGGCAGGGAGAGCTCCAGTAGCACTGAGTAGTCCGAAAGTGTGCAGGGTAGGTGCAACAATGAGGTGGTCCAAGTGAAGGCATCTCGAGTAAAGAACCAATAGTAAATGTGAGACCATCTGCCATCGTAACAGGTGTCCTCCTTGCTTCACGCACGCTTTAGCTGCCAGTCGTCCGAGAGGCAATGACCATCAAGGTATGGAGCTGCGATGCTGCGTTATGGCGTGGTCTGCGTGGAGCACCTGAGCGGTCCAGGTCAGAGTCATGTACTACGTTTAACTTGCCCACCCCCCAATAATACTGTGACCTGTCCCAGGCATGCTATCAGTCTCCACACTTCGGCAAAAAACTCTGTACTATTCATTTGGGCAGTAAATCGAGGTGAGGATGACTGGGTCACTAAGAGATTGCATAAGGTGTCATTGAAGACCCTTACATAGGAGAACGGCTGTGCCTCGAGCTTAGTTGGAGAAGGATACATGCGTTTCCGAACACCACCCATATCGAAGGCAGGGAGCCTGAAGCTCACTCACCCTGCAAGCAGAGATGATGGCAACAAGGAAAGCGGTCTTCAGAGTGAGGAGCCCGATAGGACTGCTGGGAAGAGGCTTAAAGGGAGCACACTTAAGATAGGTTAAGAACAGGTTCAAGTCCTACTGGGGCATTATCAACGGAGAAGGAGGAAAGAGGTGAGTAATGCCCTTTAGAAATCTATTTACAATAGGGGACTTGAAAAGAGAAAGCTGATCAAGAAGGTGAAGAAAGGCAGATATGGCCAAAAGGTAGCCTTTAAGAGTGCCCAGGGCAGAGCCCTGCTAGGCCAAAGAAACTATATACAAGAGAGCCTCTGAAAGAGGGGCAGAAAGAGGATCCATAGCCTTTGCAGATGGAGCAAGTTTGTGGCATGGTGCACAGCAACCAAATACTGTCTAAGTGGAGGGACACCTGGCAGCGAAGATGCCGTTTAATCTCCACGCAAGGCGGTGGAGGGTGGACAGGTTCGGGTGGAGGACCAACCCCTGCTGCTGCGACAGAAGATCCTCCTTAAGAGGCAGTTTGATCGGAGGATTGATGGCCATGCTCAAGAGCTTTGGGTACCAGACTCTTCGTGCCCATTCCAGAGCCAAAAGAATGACTTGGGACAGGTCGCGCTTGATCTTCAGCACTCAGGGCAGAAGTGGTACAGGCAGAAAGGCGTGCAGGAGGCCTGAGTTCCATTCGCAAATAAAAGCTCAACCGAGCGAGTGCCAGCTTGGAAATTCCAATGCGCAGAATTTCTGACATTGCACGTTCTCTTCGGTGGTAAACCGATCTAACCAAGGCTTTCCCCACTGCTGAACGAGACCTTGCACCACCTCCGAGTGAAGACGCCATTCTTGATCCACAAGACACTGGCGGCTGAGTTATTCAACCCAGGGGTTAAGAGAACCTGCCAGGTGTTGAACCACCAGGGACATGCCATGGTGGTTCAGCCATATCCAGAGACGAAGAGCCTCTTGACATAGGGTCCACAACCCCACCCTGCCCTGCTTGTTGAAGTACCACATGGCAAAGGGGTTGTCCGTAAACACCTGCACCACCTTCCCTTTGAGGGAGGGAAGGAATGCCTTCAGTGCCAGATGAATCGCCTGGAGCACCAGTTGGTTGATATAGAGCCTGGACTTGTTGTGTTGTCGACTCAGAGATCTGGACGAAGTCGGAAATATTCCCCTGGTGCTGCGCCCACTGGAACTTCAGTTCCCACTGCAGAACCTACATTGGCCATCTGCCACGATCCAAAAGCAGGATGCAGGAATGTCATGAGGCCCAACAGCCTCAGGATATTTATCACCGAAATCCAGGATAGAGGCTGAAACATCGGTACCATAGCCTGAATATCCCGGACTCGCTGCTGGGGAGGATAAGCTCGAAACAGCGCTATGTCCAGAACTGCTCCAATGAAAAGGAGCTTCTCAGAGGGAATCATGTGTGACTTCGGTACGTTGATAGTGAACCCCAGTGAGTGCAGGAGGTCCGGCGTAGTCTGCAGTTGGGAGACGACAGCCGGGGCGATCCCGCCTTCAACAGCTAGTCGTCCACATAGGGGAAGACTAGAACCCCTGATCTGCCCAGATGAACTGCAACCACTGACATCACCTTCGTGAACACCCATGGGGTGCTGGTAAGGCCAATGGGGAGAACGGTGAATTGAAAATGCTTGTGGCCTACCATGAATCGCAGGTAACGCCTGTGGGCTGGCAAGGCGCGAATATGGAATAATGCGTCCTGCAAGTCCAATGCTACCATCCAGTCTCCGTGGTCGAGGGCAGACAGGACCGGAGCCAACGTGAGCATCTTGAACTTCGCCTTCAGGAGGAAGCGGTTGTGGGACTGAGGTCTATGATAGGACGTAGGTCTTTGTCTTTCTTGGGTACCAGAAAGTAGTGGGAACAATCACGACCAACTTCTGGCACAGTGACCCTTTCAATACCTTCCTTGGCCAAGAGCTCTCCAACATCCTGGCGGAGAAGGGCCAAGTGATCCTCCGACATGCAATGGAAGGATGGTGGCATGGACCTCCTACGGACTATCTGCAAAACCCACCTGTCCTACATGATGGTTTGTCAGTGGGGGAGGTGATGGCGAATCCTGCCCCTCACCGGCCTCTGGTGGCCCTGAAAGGTTGGACTGGGAGGGCTTGGAGGCTGCTGCAGGGGGGTTAAGGGTGGACTGGCTAGCCCGCTGCCCCCCCCCCCCCATGTCGCTGGGTCCCACGTCCGTGGCCACGCATAGGCTGGCTAGCTTGCATGGGCCGGTGGCTGGACTGGGTTGAATGAGGTGGGGCAGCCCTTCCATAGCCACGGAAGGGGTGAAAAGCAGGCTGCGTGGGGCGAGAGATTGCCATGAGGCCCAAGGATCTGGCCATAGCCCTAGAATCCTTGAAGCACTCGAGCGCCGAGTCCGCCTTGTTACCAAAAAGGCAATTGCCATCAAATGGGATGTCCATAAGGTGGATTGGACATCAACAGAGAAACCAGACGTCCTCGACCAGGCGTAGCACTTCAAGACTACTGATGTGGAAACCGTTCTGCCCAGAAAGTCAGCAGTATTCAGGCTGCATCTCTACCCTCTGCCACTGCGTGGGTGGGAACGGCCCAGGCCTCCTCCAGGCACTATGGCAGCACTTGGCAACTGTATCCCACACCGTATGGGTATAGACTTGTGCTTGTTTCAGAACTGTTAATTGTTGTCATCTATTAAGAACATTGGTTTGCTGATACCGCTTGAGGTTGTTTCTTTGATACCTTATTACCATGAATAACTGAAGTATCTTAGATGGCATATTTTGATATGTGGTGTCATTTTCTAGGTGCTAGAAACTAAGTAGTGTTGCGTTTGGCATAATCTTGTGTTTGTATAACCAACCCATTCAGACTTCTTGTTAGGAATGTTTAATGTATGCTCACTATATGTATAGCGTCACAAGAAAGAACAAGAGGAGGCGTAGTTCAACTAAACTAAAGGTTAGATACCTACCTAATATAAGTAATACAAGTAAGCTCATGTGAAATGTGGGCTAAATATCATATGTGGACTTTTCTTTTCAATCCTAGTTAAATCCAAGTAGAATATAAAACTTTTGGGACAAGACATCCAAGGAGAAATAGCACAATATATGCGTGTGACTCTTGTGCCTTAATCAGGTGATTAATGTTATGAGAAAAACATAATAGTTAATTCTTATCATAAGAACATTTCAGTGTTATTGACGTGTTGATTCTTGAAACCCCCAGAGATAGAAGTTGATGAGTCTGCAGATAAGAACCCAGCAGGTCCTGGTTGCAGAGGTTATTGTGTCGCTTCTTTTTGTGTTCGTTTGTTGTCCCAAATACCCCTTCACTCTTAGAATATTTGTCAGAACCACTGTTCATAACAATCCAGTGAGTCTGAGACATGGTCTAGGGAGGTTGGGGATAAAGTCATCGCCCCTGCTGACTACCTGGATTTCAGGTGAGTGGTTAGTGCTCTTGGATTTGAGAAGGACTTGATGGGCGTTTCTAGTCAGACTTGTACTGCTCGTCAGTTGTATGTGGGCCAGCACCAGTGACTACGGGAAAACCACTATCTCCCAGAATGGTCTATAGAAGACATCTTAAAAGTAGTCAGGCCAAAAGAGAATAATGCCTGGTCTGCACTTCATGGATTCCTCAGGCAGACATATGTCCAGTTGAGAACGGCAGACATGCCTGTAGCAGAAACCTCTTCTTAAAGGGCACCTTGATCTTCCAGTAAATTTCCATCCAGGTGGCAGCAAAGAAAGTGGAGTCCTTGCCAGATGGAGCCAATAATATAACTTGGTTCTAGTAGCTCAATATCAGTACCTTTGAGTTTAGGTTTTCTGGGCACTATAAAGTATACCCCCACAAAAGACCTGGTTAGCCAGTACCAAAGAGCTTGTAGAAAGATCCCTTCACCAATTGTAGGGGGAAAGAGCCAAAAAAAGATCACCAATACAAGGTGTGAGGGAAAACCAAGGTGGCTTGGGCCTCAATTTCTACATTCAAAAGCTGGCTAGCTATTTGAAAGGGTACAAACTTAAAGGTTACTTGAGCTGCTGTCTTTGTTCTACTAACCAGGACTAGAGTTGCAAGGCGCTTAGTCATGCTGGGGGGGGCTCAGGCCGTGTACCCTGCCACTACATGACCAAAAGTAGGAGTAAGCCACAGAATCTAAACTCATGGAATGACAGCATATTGCTTATGAAAGCTATGCACATTTGAAAGATATGTCCCATAAGAATTGAAGCGTGATGTGGAGAAGCCCACAGATGAACATACATTCATACTTCCATACATTTTTTAACTCCTTGCCGTACAAGAAACAGTCATGTACCAGGTCTGAGACCAGGACTTACCCTCCAGTCTAGAGAAGTATACCTGGACATACCAGTGAGGTCTTTCAATTATTTGGACAATTGAAACCATTTATGAGTCAACCAGTTCACATTTAAAGACAAGCTATTCAAATGATTAAAGGGAAGCACTGTATTTTGAAGTTGGGCATAACCTTTTTTTATATAAACTCAAGCATAATTTTATATTCTGGATGCATTATTTCAGTTGACATTTTTTCATCACCTTTTATTTTAGTCTTCAATGTAAGATTACAGAGATATTCAAAAGAGCAGCATACTTACAATTTGCAAGACATTTCATAGCCGACAGGACCCAATGAGGAAGGTCATCTGTATAAAAAAATCAAACAATGTTTACAATAGTTTTGTTTAAAGTGTACAGTTTTACTTAGGTATATTGCGTAAATGGTAACCGGTTCAGAGCAGTAATCGTAATTTGGCACACAACTAAAAAAATTAGATTCACTAAACATTCAGTGGAAATAAATGCTATGATATAAACATGTATGAATGAATCATGTAATTCCCTCCACCCCCCCTCTTGATTCGCTCTCCCTCTGTAGGTGCCTGTCAAACATATTAAATAAAAACTAGCTTTAGATTAGATCTAGGGGCAATGGGGTCTAGGGATAAACTGGTCCAATCAAACCAAGGCTCACAGCACTTCATAAAATATTTGCATTTCACACCATTCCATTATCCTCTGCTGACAGAACAGAGAGAATATGTTTATATTTAAAACATTTACGGTCTCTCAACACTGTTTACAGATTCTGAAAAGCAAGACTGCATAGCACAAAGCCTCATGAATGTGCCCTTTTCTCAAAACAAACATTACCACTCTAATGGCCAAGTGATTTCACAGATCCATAGGTGTGTGTAGGAGGAAACTAACTGAGTACTCCACTGAAAGGTGAATGCTCCACTAAAAAGTGAAGCGTTAAAGCTAGAGGTCAAACACTACATTTAAAGGCAAACGAGCATTAGCAAAGACAATGCGTCTGGACATAGCAAGTGTGCAATTTTTATGCAAACATATGCAAGAGAAATTCAGTTTAATAAAAACAATGTAAAAACACCTCTCGCGAAAGGTGGCAGGCAAGTGCTTTAAAATAAATAAATGATTTAAAAATGAACCATCACTGTGTTTGACCCACTAGCTATGGCAGTGAACCACACTATTCTGAGGGTGGATATGCACATGATCAGTAGAATTTATTGTTATTTTTTTTAAACAACGTTTGAAATGGCCACTGGCTGAAGTGAGCGGACCGCCTGGCCAATGCTGTTGTGGGAGGATGTAAAATTTAAATGCCACTGAAAAATGCCACTGTATGAAAAGGGTTAAACCAAAGATAGATTTTACACACACATTATATATATATATATATATTCACTGAAAAAACCATAGGTTATAGACCATATATAGTTAGGAATTTGCATTTACAAAACCTTGAAAATTCACTGAAAAAACCATAGGTTAGAGACCATATATAGTTAGCTGGCATTTTATTGACATAAAACCAATGAAATTCCATATATAGTTAGTTGCACTAACTATATATCGCGCACCCGCAATCCACTGCTGATGATGTCACATATTACATCATTCATGACATGGTCAGTGACATCACTGATGACATCACTGATGACATCTCAAATGACATCACTGATGACATCTAGTGTCTGTGTGTTTTTGTAAAGTTTAAATATGTTTTACATATTGAAGAATGAGTGGATGTATGGAAGACTGAGTGTGTGTGTGGCTGGCTGGGAGGTGTGTGACTGTGCATATCAATGTGTACTTGTATCAGTGATTGTATAAGAGAGTAAGTATGTGTTAGTATATGTGTGAAAAGTATGGTGTTCTGTGTTTAACTGTATAGATGAGGAAATCGAAGTGTGATTGATTCTTCACAGGGCTGACTAGGTGTATGAGTGCATATGATAGTGTTGTAATAATGAGTGACTGTATGTATGAGTGATTGTATGGGTGATTGAGTGAATGTGTGTGTAGACGTAGGAATCAGTGAGTGCGTATGTAGTAACTGGTATTGGTGTGACATGATGTCATCAGTGATGTCATTTGAGATGTCATCAGTGATGTCATTTGAGATGTCATCAGTGATGTCACTGAAGTATGGTGTTCTGTGTTTAACTGTATAGATGAGGAAATGGAAGTGTGATTGATTCTTTACAGGACTGACTAGGTGTGTGAGTAACTCCATGGATGAGTGGCAGTGTGTGAGTGTCTGCATAGGTGTATGAGTGCATATGATAGTGTTGTAATAATAAGTGACTGTATGTATGAGTGATTGTATGGGTGAATGAGTGAATGTGTGTGTAGACGTAGGAATCAGTGAGTGCGTATGTAGTAACTGGTATTGGTGTGTCATGATGTCATCAGTGATGTCATTTGAGATGTCATCAGTGATGTCATTTGAGATGTCATCAGTGATGTCATCAGTGATGTCACTGACCATGTCATGAATGATGTAATATGTGACATCATCAGCAGTGGATTGCGGGTGCGCGATATATAGTTAGTGCAACTAACTATATATGGAATTTCATTGGTTTTATGTCAATAAAATGCCAGCTAACTATATATGGTCTCTAACCTATGGTTTTTTCAGTGAATTTCATTGGTTTTTTAAAAGCTAATATCTATAGCTGTAAAATATATTCGTTATTACGTGACGTATCACGTAGCCACGTGAGACGCCTCATGACGCGTCGCATAACCAAGACGTATCGGCTCTGCAGCGCAAACAAAACCCGTAACGTAAGCGTGCTCCACAGATATATATATTTTTTTTAACCTTAATTAGACAAAATCCACACGTGCACATATCTTGAGGCCTTGCAAAGGGACATCAAACAAACAGTCCCTACAATTTTGCCAAGTTTGCTGGAAATCTATTCCCTTAATTTTTTTTTTACTGTTTCTCTTGGTTTTCCCCTTGTTACGCTTACCAGGACGCTACCCGGTACGCGAACCGGACGCTCCAAAAACACAAGATGGCGGACTCCCGTTACGCTGCCGGTTAGCGTACCGGGAAGCGCCTCTACCGCGAAAAATCGCGGGGGACTTTAATATCCCCCTCATCAATCCTAGGGGGTCAGGAGGGGTTTACCTTGCCCCCTTTCCTTCATTTCCCCCTTCTTTTTTCACCACATCTTGTCTCTCGAACCTACCGAGAGACAAGATGGCGGCCGCTCCGGACTGTTTACAATGTTGACAGCTACGCTGCCGGTTAGCTGCCCGGTTAGCTGCCCGGTGAGCTGCCCGGTGAGCGTACCGGGACGCGCCTCTACGGCGTAAAATCGCAAAAAAAATATTTTTTATTTTTTGCCCCGCGGGGCACTTTAATATCCCCCTCATCAATCCTAGGGGGTCAGGAGTGGTCTACCTTGCCCCCTTTCCTTCATTTCCCCCTTCATTTTTCACCACATCTTGTCTCTCGATCGTACCGAGAGACAAGATGGCGGCCGCTCCGGACTGTTTAGAATGTTGACAGACACGAGAGCCAATCAGCTTCGCGAAGTTCCGTTACGCGTCAGGTACGCGAACCGGGGCGCTAACCGGAGCGCTGTCACAGATATTTATATTTTTTTAAACGTTAATTTCTCAAAATCCACTGGAGAACATATATTGAGACATAGCAAAGGCACGTCGGGCAAACCATATCTACAATTTTGCCAAGTTTCATGTAAATCTATTCAGCCGTTCGAGCTAAAAGTGAGTCCAACCGCCCTATGGAAAAATGAATGGGAAAAACGCGTTTTGGGACCCCCCTTTTTTCTCGGCCCCCCCTTGACGAAACCCCCCCCAAATTTTCAGGGGCTGCTCAGAAACAAACTGTGCCATTTTCCGGAAAATTTCAGCCAATTCCGTCCACAAACGCCAAAGTTATTAGACATAGAATTTTCAGAAATCCCATAGAGAAAAAATCCGAACTATATATACCCACTGGCTATCGCCAGTAGGTAATATACATATATAAACATATATAATCTGCATATCTATATAAATATAAATGCATGCATACATATACATATATGCATACATATGCATGTTATTTACATGAAAGTTTTAAAAACACTAATAAAAGCAAAGCTAAAAAGCCACCTCATTACAAACAGAATGGCTTTAACTTAAACGAGGGCGAGATCTATTGCATTTTCAATGCTTGTTTACTTTGGTTCTATCAAGAAGGCATTCAGATGTGTCACACATTTGCCATAAATTCTGAATGTTAGCACTCTAGTTGCTCATTAGATCACTGTAGTAAAGCTAGTGCTCACCAGGGAAGTCTGCTGCTAATCATGGTTTGCAGCCATTTTCCAGCATTTTTTATCCCGCAGACTTTCAGTCCGCATACCATTATCCCGCAAGGTCATTGACCTCGCATACCATTATCCCGCATTTTTTCAAAACGCATGTGCATTTATCGCGCATGCCTTTACAAAGAATTACGTTTTAAAGGCATGTATGGTAAATGCATTTGCGTTGTGAAAACCACGATGACGAGAGAGGTAAGTGGGTTTGTGTTAATTTTTTCGTGGGTTAGTGATTGTGTAGTGTAGTGTAGTGTTGTGTAGTGTAGTGTTGTGTAGTGTAGTGTTGTGTTAGTGTAGAGTTGTGGTGGTGGTTTAGTGTAGGGTCATGCTGGGGGTAGTGTTTTAGGGTTTAGGGTTGTGTTGTAGTGTTTGCGTAGTGTAGGGTCATGCTGGGGGTAGTGTTTTAGGGTTTAGGGTAGTGTTGTAGTGTTTGCGTAGTGTAGGGTCATGCTGGGGGTAGTGTTTTAGGGTTTAGGGTTGTGTTGTAGTGTTTGCGTAGTGTAGGGTCATGCTGGGGCTAGTGTTTTAGGGTTTAGGGTAGTGTTGTAGTGTTTGCGTAGTGTAGGGTCATGCTGGGCGTAGTGTTTTAGGGTTTAGGATAGTGTTGTAGTGTTTGCGTAGTGTAGGGTCATGCTGGGGGTAGTGTTTTAGGGTTTTGGGTAGTGTTGTAGTGTTTGCGTAGTGTAGGGTCATGCTGGGGTGTAGTATTTTAGGGTTTAGGGTAGTGTTGTAGTGTTTGCGTAGTGTAGGGTCATGCTGGGGGTAGTGTTTTAGGGTTTTGGGTAGTGTTGTAGTGTTTGCGTAGTGTAGGGTCATGCTGGGGGTAGTGTTTTAGGGTTTTGGGTAGTGTTGTAGTGTTTGCGTAGTGTAGGGTCATGCTGGGGTGTAGTGTTTTAGGGTTTTGGGTAGTGTTGTAGTGTTTGCGTAGTGTAGGGTCATGCTGGGGTGTAGTGTTTTAGGGTTTTGGGTAGTGTTGTAGTGTTTGCGTAGTGTAGGGTCATGCTGGGGGTAGTGTTTTAGGGTTTTGGGTAGTGTTGTAGTGTTTGCGTAGTGTAGGGTCATGCTGGGGGTAGTGTTTTAGGGTTTTGGGTAGTGTTGTAGTGTTTGCGTAGTGTAGGGTCATGCTGGGGGGTAGTGTTTTAGGGTTTTGGGTAGTGTTGTAGTGCTTGCGTAGTGTAGGGTCATGCTGGGGGTAGTGTTTTAGGGTTTTGGGTAGTGTTGTAGTGCTTGCGTAGTGTAGGGTCATGCTGGGGGTAGTGTTTTAGGGTTTAGGGTAGTGTTGTAGTGTTTGCGTAGTGTAGGGTCATGCTGGGGGCAGTGTTTTAGGGTTTAGGGTAGTGTTGTAGTGTTTGCGTAGTGTAGGGTCATGCTGGGGGCAGTGTTTTAGGGTTTAGGGTAGTGTTGTAGTGTTTGCGTAGTGTAGGGTCATGCTGGGGGCAGTGTTTTAGGGTTTAGGGTAGTGTTGTAGTGTTTGCGTAGTGTAGGGTCATGCTGGGGGTAGTGTTTTAGGGTTTAGGGTAGTGTTGTAGTGTTTGCGTAGTGTAGGGTTCATGCTGGGGTGTAGTGTTTTAGGGTTTTGGGTAGTGTTGTAGTGTTTGCGTAGTGTAGGGTCATGCTGGGGGTAGTGTTTTAGGGTTTAGGGTAGTGTTGTAGTGTTTGCGTAGTGTAGGGTCATGCTGGGGTGTAGTGTTTTAGGGTTTTGGGTAGTGTAGTGTTTGCGTAGTGTAGGGTCATGCTGGGGGTAGTGTTTTAGGGTAGTGTTGTAGTGTTTGCGTAGTGTAGGGTCATGCTGGGGGTAGTGTTTTAGGGTTTAGGGTTGTGTTGTAGTGTTTGCGTAGTGTAGGGTCATGCTGGGGGTAGTGTTTTAGGGTTTTGTTGTAGTGTTTGCGTAGTGTAGGGTCATGCTGGGGGTAGTGTTTTAGGGTTTAGGGTAGTGTTGTAGTGTTTGCGTAGTGTAGGGTCATGCTGGGGTGTAGTGTTTTAGGGTTTTGGGTAGTGTTGTAGTGTTTGCGTAGTGTAGGGTCATGCTGGGGGTAGTGTTTTAGGGTTTAGGGTAGTGTTGTAGTGTTTGTGTAGTGTAGGGTCATGCTGGGGGTAGTGTTTTAGGGTTTAGGGTAGTGTTGTACTGTTTGTGTAGTGTAGGGTCATGCTGGGGGTAGTGTTTTAGGGTAGTTTAGTTGTTTAGTGTATGCTAAAGGCATATTCGTTCTAAAAGTTTTCGTTATTTTAATTTGCGGCCTAATAGTACATGCGGGATTTTTTTTGCGGACTGATGGTATGCGGGATTTCGTCATATATTCGCTAATCATACTTTCTATGGCAAAATGAACCCCCTCATTTTGTTCCTTTTTAAATTAAATGTTTTAAGAGTTACCACTTTATTCCAATCAAGATGGCTTCAGGTGTGCCATACCTTTGTAATAAGCAGGACTGTTAGCACTCTAGTTGTTCTTTAGAACACTCTGGGATATTCTGTCATTGGGCTATAGTTGGGCTACATCTGGCTGATATTTGGGCTACATTTGTTTTTTTGGTCTCTGGTGGCCATCTTTGGGCTACATTGGGCTACATTTGGGCTCCAACATATATATAGCCCAATGTAGCCCAATATATATTTTTCAAAGTTAATTTTCGTAAAAACCACTGGAGCCTATATCTTGAGACATAGCAAAGGCACATAGGGCTACCAGTCCCTACAATTTTGCCAAGTTTGGTGTAAATCCATTCAGCCGTTCAGGCTAAAAGTGAGGCCAACCGCCCTATGGAAAATTGCATGGGAAAAACACGTTTTGGGACCCCCCTTTTTTCTCGGCCCCCCCTTGACGAAACCCCCCCAAATTTTCAGGGGCTGCTCAGAAACAAAATGTTCCATTTTCCTGAAAATTTCAGCCAATTCTGTCCTCAAACGCCAAAGTTATTCGACATAGAATTTTCAAAAATCCCATAGGAAAAAAATCCTAACTATATATACCTACTGGCTATCGCCAGTAGGTAATATATATATTACCTACTGGCGATAGCCAGTAGGTATATATAGTTAGGATGACCTACACTACGCAAACACTACAACACTACCCAAAACCCTAAAACACTACCCCCAGCATGACCCTACACTACGCAAACACTACAACACTACCCAAAACCCTGGCGATAGCCAGTAGGTATACATAGTTAGAATTTTCAAAAATCCCATAGGAAAAAAATCCTATGTCGAATAACTTTGGCGTTTGAGGACAGAATTGGCAGAAATTTTCGGGAAAATGTAACATTTTGTTTCTGATCAGCCCCTGAAAATTTGGGGGGGTTTCGTCAAGGGGGGCCGAGAAAAAAGGGGGGTCCCAAAACGTGTTTTTCCCATGCAATTTTCCATAGGGCGGTTGGCCTCACTTTTAGCCTGAACGGCTGAATGGATTTACACCAAACTTGGCAAAATTGTAGGGACTGGTAGCCCGATGTGCCTTTGCTATGTCTCAAGATATAGGCTCCAGTGGTTTTTACGAAAATTTACTTTGAAAAATATATATTGGGCTACATTGGGCTATATATATGTTGGAGCCCAAATGTAGCCCAATGTAGCCCAAAGATGGCCACCAGAGACAAAAAAAACAAACGTAGCCCAAATATCAGCCAGATGTAGCCCAACTATAGCCCAATGACAGAATGTCCCAGAGTGTTCTAAAGAACAACTAGAGTGCTAACAGTCCTACTTATTACAAAGGTATTGCACACCTGAAGCCATCTTGATTGGAATAAAGTGGTAACTCTTAAAACATTTAATTTAAAAATGAACAACATGAGTGGGTTCATTTTGCCATAGAAAGTATGATTAGCGAATATATGACGAAATCCCGCATACCATCAGTCCGCAAAAAAAATCCCGCATGTACTATTAGGCCGCAAATTAAAATAACGAAAACTTTTAGAACGAATATGCCTTTAGCATACACTAAACAACTAAACTACCCTAAACCCTAAAACACTACCCCCAGCATGACCCTACACTACACAAACAGTACAACACTACCCTAAACCCTAAAACACTACCCCAAGCATGACCCTACACTACACAAACACTACAACACTACCCTAAACCCTAAAACACTACCCCCAGCATGACCCTACACTACGCAAACACTACAACACTACGCAAACACTACAACACTACCCTAAACCCTAAAACACTACCCCCAGCATGACCCTACACTACGCAAACACTACAACACTACCCTAAACCCTAAAACACTACCCCCAGCATGACCCTACACTACGCAAACACTACAACACTACCCAAAACCCTAAAACACTACACCCCAGCATGACCCTACACTACGCAAACACTACAACACTACCCTAAACCCTAAAACACTACCCCCAGCATGACCCTACACTACGCAAACACTACAACACTACCCTAAACCCTAAAACACTACCCCCAGCATGACCCTACACTACGCAAACACTACAACACTACCCTAAACCCTAAAACACTACCCCCAGCATGACCCTACACTACGCAAACACTACAACACTACCCTAAACCCTAAAACACTACCCCCAGCATGACCCTACACTACGCAAACACTACAACACTACCCTAAACCCTAAAACACTACCCCCAGCATGACCCTACACTACGCAAACACTACAACACTACCCAAAACCCTAAAACACTACCCCCAGCATGACCCTACACTACAACACTACCCAAAACCCTAAAACACTACCCCCCAGCATGACCCTACACTACGCAAACACTACAACACTACCCAAAACCCTAAAACACTACCCCCAGCATGACCCTACACTACGCAAACACTACAACACTACCCAAAACCCTAAAACACTACCCCCAGCATGACCCTACACTACGCAAACACTACAACACTACCCAAAACCCTAAAACACTACACCCCAGCATGACCCTACACTACGCAAACACTACAACACTACCCAAAACCCTAAAACACTACACCCCAGCATGACCCTACACTACGCAAACACTACAACACTACCCAAAACCCTAAAACACTACCCCCAGCATGACCCTACACTACGCAAACACTACAACACTACCCAAAACCCTAAAACACTACCCTCAGCATGACCCTACACTACGCAAACACTACAACACAACCCTAAACCCTAAAACACTACCCCCAGCATGACCCTACACTAAACAACCACCACAACTCTACACTACACTAACACAACACTACACTACACTACACAACACTACACTACACTACACAATCACTAACCCACGAAAAAATTAACACAAACCCACTTACCTCTCTCGTCATCGTGGTTTTCACAACGCAAATGCATTTACCATACATGCCTTTAAAACGTAATTCTTTGTAAAGGCATGCGCGATAAATGCACATGCGTTTTGAAAAAATGCGGGATAATGGTATGCGAGGTCAATGACCTTGCGGGATAATGGTATGCGGACTGAAAGTCTGCGGGATAAAAAATGCTGGAAAATGGCTGCAAACCATGATTAGCAGCAGACTTCCCTGGTGAGCACTAGCTTTACTACAGTGATCTAATGAGCAACTAGAGTGCTAACATTCAGAATTTATGGCAAATGTGTGACACATCTGAATGCCTTCTTGATAGAACCAAAGTAAACAAGCATTGAAAATGCAATAGATCTCGCCCTCGTTTAAGTTAAAGCCATTCTGTTTGTAATGAGGTGGCTTTTTAGCTTTGCTTTTATTAGTGTTTTTAAAACTTTCATGTAAATAACATGCATATGTATGCATATATGTATATGTATGCATGCATTTATATTTATATAGATATGCAGATTATATATGTTTAAATATGTATATTACCTACTGGCGATAGCCAGTGGGTATATATAGTTAGGATTTTTTCTCTATGGGATTTCTGAAAATTCTATGTCTAATAACTTTGGCGTTTGTGGACGGAATTGGCTGAAATTTGCAGGAAAATTGCACATTTTGTTTCTGAGCAACCCCTGAAAATTTGGGGGGGTTTCGTCAAGGGGGGGCCGAGAAAAAAGGGGGGTCCCAAAACGCGTTTTTCCCATTCATTTTTCCATAGGGCGGTTGGATTCACTTTTAGCTCGAACGGCTGAATAGATTTACATGAAACTTGGCAAAATTGTAGATATGGTTTGCCCGACGTGCCTTTGCTATGTCTCAATATATGTGCTCCAGTGGATTTTGAGAAATTAACGTTTAAAAAAATATATATATCTGTGACAGCGCTCCGGTTAGCGCCCCGGTTCGCGTACCTGACGCGTAACGGAACTTCGCGAAGCGAAGCTGATTGGCTCTCCGGTGTCTGTCAACATTCTAAACAGTCCGGAGCGGCCGCCATCTTGTCTCTCGGTACGATCGAGAGACAAGATGTGGTGAAAAACGAAGGGGGAAATGAAGGAAAGGGGGCAAGGTAGACCACTCCTGACCCCCTAGGATTGATGAGGGGGATATTAAAGTGCCCCGCGGGGCAAAAAATAAAAAAAAATATTTTTTTGCGATTTTACGCCGTAGAGGCGCGTCCCGGTACGCGAACCGGGCAGCTAACCGGCAGCGTAGCTGTCAACATTGTAAACAGCCTGGAGCGGCCGCCATCTTGTCTCTCGGTAGGTTCGAGAGACAAGATGTGGTGAAAAAAGAAGGGGGAAATGAAGGAAAGGGGGCAAGGTAAACCCCTCCTGACCCCCTAGGATTGATGAGGGGGATATTAAAGTCCCCCGCGATTTTTCGCAGTAGAGGCGCTTCCCGGTACGCGAACCGGGCAGCTAACCGGCAGCGTAGCGGGAGTCCGCCATCTTGTGTTTTTGGAGCGTCCGGTTCGCGTACCGGGTAGCGTCCCGGTAAGCGTAACAAGGGGAAAACCAAGAGAAACAGTAAAAAAAAATTTAAGGGAATAGATTTCCAGCAAACTAGGCAAAATTGTAGGGATTGTTTGTTTGATGTGCCTTTGCAAGGCCTCAAGATATGTGCACGTGTGGATTTTGTCTAATTAAGGTTAAAAAAAAGATATATATCTGTAAGCGTGCTCCGGCACGCTTACGTTACGGGTTTTGTTTGCGCTGCAGAGCCGATACGTCACGGTTATGCGACGCGTCATGAGGCGTCTCACGTGGCTACGTGATACGTCACGTAATAAAGAATATATTTTACAGCTATAGATATTAGCTTTTAAAAAACCAATGAAATTCACTGAAAAAACCATAGGGTATAGACCATATATAGTTAGGAATTTGCATTTACAAAACCTTGAAAATTCACTGAAAAAACCATATATAGTTAGCTGGACATTTTATTGACATAAAACCAATGAAATTCCATATATAGTTAGTTGCACTAACTATATATCGCGCACCCGCAATCCACTGCTGATGATGTCACATATTACATCATTCATGACATGGTCAGTGACATCACTGATGACATCTCAAATGACATCACTGATGACATCATGACACACCAATACCAGTTACTACATACGCACTCACTGATTCCTACTTCTACACACACATTCACTCATTCACCCATACAATCACTCATACATAAAGTCACTCATTATTACAACACTATCATATGCACTCATACACCTAGTCAGTCCTGTGAAGAATCAATCACACTTCGATTTCCTCATCTATACAGTTAAACACAGAACACCATACTTTTCACACATATACTAACACATACTTACTCTCTTATACAATCACTGATACAAGTACACATTGATATGCAGAGTCACACACCTCCCAGCCAGCCACACACACACTCAGTCTTCCATACATCCACTCATTCTTCAATATGTAAAACATATTTAAACTTTACAAAAACACACAGACACTAGATGATGTCATCAGTGATGTCATTTGAGATGTCATCAGTGATGTCACTGACCATGTCATGAATGATGTAATATGTGACATCATCAGCAGTGGATTGCGGGTGCGCGATATATAGTTAGTGCAGCTAACTATTTATGGAATTTCATTGGTTTTATGTCAATAAAATGTCCAGCTAACTATATATGGTCTCTAACCTATGGTTTTTTCAGTGAATTTTCAAGGTTTTGTAAATGCAAATTCCTAACTATATATGGTCTATAACCTATGGTTTTTTCAGTGAATATATATATATATATCCTTGTAGATTCTGCATTCGGTGTGCTTTATACCACAGAATAACGGACCAACACGCAGTAGGTAAATATTTCAGGAAGATTTATTCTCTCTTATCACGATCCTTCTCTGGTATATATATATATATATATATATATATATACACACATATACACACACACACAGTCAGTCAGTCAAAACACTATTTCGATTAATTAAGATCATAATTAAAATCATAAAAAGACAAACATAAATACATATATACAACCCTTTCAAAGATTCACTGAATATATGTACAATAAATATGAGAGAATAAAAACAATTATACAATTTCATTAAAGAAATATATCATATAGATAGTGACCAATATCCATCATGAATATATATACTACCATTTCATAAGTTCACTAGATATGTATACTCAGAATAATAAGATAAAAACAGTCAATATACAATTTCATAGCGTGATATACTATAACTAGCGACAAATATATACGTGGGGCATTATAACTCAAGACATAATTAATTTTGTTTAGTTATCCCTATCTTAGATTTCCTCCGCACTGCTAGCAACACAGAACATGTCACTAGTATTACTTAGTTTCTGTAAGTACATCAGGGCTGGTTTCACTTGTGTGAAGCCTGCCTCTTTCAAAATTGGTAGCAAAATGTGCCTCGCATTTCACGGTAAAACTCGCAGAACATAATAAAATGGATTGTGTCCTGCGTGGAAAAATTGTCACATTTACAGGGTTGAACATTCTCTAGTTTCCCCCAAGTCGGATAATCACCCAAAGTAAAATGGATTAAATTAAAACGAAATTTTGTCAGGAGCAGTCGATGAAAAGGACGAGTAACTATTTTCAGTTAAGGCTCAAGTGAGGGGGAAGTTAATAACAAAGTTGGCTCTGACAGTTACGTTCTTAAGTTCCAACTCCTCACGTTCCACACCTAGGATATTCAAGAAATGTAGCTTTGTCCACTCTACATCTTCCTTTCTGATACATTCTGGAGTAATACAGATCTCAGGTCTCCCTAATTTTGTAAACATGGCTTTCACATATGAGAGCCATGGAATCCTATTTACCCTATCCAAAGATATACAATCCAGTAGGATCCCGTGGTTCAGGGTGATTTCCTGATTCAGCCAGGTCTTAACCCAGCACATCAGGGGGGGCATTCTTAACACATCTGTCACATACCCCAGTACTAACTCAGTGTGCACTGAGTAGGTAGGGGTAGATTGGGGCAACCCTAGAAGAGACCTCAGAAACCTATTTTCACCCATTTGAATCTTTTCCTGTGAGGTATAACCCCAAATGGATGACCCATATGTCGCTATAGCAAGACATTTAGATTTATATATTTGCAAAAGAGCCTCTATAGGTTTTGCCCCCAATCTTTTAGCAAAACCCAGGAGTGCAGAGGTAGATCGAACTAAGGCATTACTCTTAAGGTTTTGCTGTGCCGCCCAAGTCCCCCTTTGATCAAAAAGTACCCCTAGATATGTGAAACCGGTACCCTGGATAAGACTGCTTCCCCACAGTAAAACGTTTTTATCTTTTGATTACTACAATTTTTCCCCACCACCATAACATGTGACTTTTTAGTGTTCACTTTCAAATCTAGTGACTCCATAAAATCTCCAAAAGGAGTCTAATAATCTTTGTAGCCCAAGCCCAGTCCTTGCTAAAAGAACCGCATCCTCCGCATACAGGAGAACCGGGATCACCGCTTCCCCTATATGCGGTACATCCAATGTGGCCCCTTCTAAAGACCCCTCCAGAGCATTTATATACAGAGTAAACAGGAGGGGAGCCAGAATACAACTTTGTCTGACTCCCCTCCTAGAACTAAAGTGGTTCGTGCATCTTCCTTCTTGAGTAACCCTAACTGTCGCTAATAAATCATTATGTAAAACCGCAAAAAAATTGACCAAGGGTGGGTCAACACCAAAATTCAATAAAATCGTCAACAATTTAGCTCGATTGACTAAATCGAGTGCCGAGGAAAGGTCCACAAACCCCAGATAGAGGGACCCTTCCTTTGCCACAGTATATTTGCTTATCAAGAGCTGTAGGTTTCAACATATATCTGTACATCAAAGGTTCCTTACACAGGAAAGCACCGCACTCCACCGGAGTTTAGTTCTCAAGGATTTATTAAGTGCAAATCAACACCATAAACCACCACCAACGCGTTTCAACTGATTCACAGTCTTGCTCACGGTATGCGAGTCCTTCATTTCTTTCACCTTTTAAAGGTTCCCATATATGCCATTTAAGAGGCATTCTGGGAAATGTAGTTCCATATGAATATAAATGTTACCAATTTCAAAAAGAACATGAGTGATTATTTACATGGTAGGCTGTCACTGCAGATCAATGTTCATGATTAATTAATGTCATATAAATGTTAAATTTTTTGCTCGCTATTTTGTTGAATTTGAAATTCTGCAAAATAAGGCAATTTATCAGATTGTTTCAATTGTTCTTGTAGTTTTGGCGAATACAAATCATTTTATAGCAGTATTCAGTCTTTGTTTGCAAGTTCATACAGAGCTCAGTGCTCATTCAACCATTTTTTGCTCTCACATTTCCAGATGGAGCATGCGTTGTTTGCATTATTTATACTGTATACATTTCCCCTCTAATATGCTTAGTGCACTATAGTTAGAGTCCTCTTTCGCCATGTCACATTTTTGATAAACATGTACCATATTCATTTTTGCCTTTTTGTCTCTAAAATAGAATTTTTTGTTATATACAAGTTTTGCATATAAGGGTTCCCTCTCTGGTATTCCTACAGATGGCTGTGTAATTCTTCGTCCCCATTTATCCCAAATGGGGTCTTAGTCTTGAATCTTATGATCATACGAGATTTCAATCTCCGTAATTTCAATGTTCTGTTGCCTCCTCTCTCGCTCTTCGGTACAGTTATCAGGCCAAAGTACTTAATGTCCCTCCTGTTTTTGTTTCTTTCATCATGTGTTTTCAGATATTTAACAATTGCATAGTTTGTATCCTCATTTTGGATTGCACGCAGGTGCTCCAGTATTCTCTTTTTAAGAGGGCAAATGGTACTACCAATGTACCAAAGTCCGCAATTGCACATGATTACATAGTCTACATACGTTGATTCACATGTTATCCTTTCTTTGATTTTAAATGTTCTTCCCATGTGATCTTTAATTTCTTTCATGTGCATTCCACTCTTGCATGCTTTACATTTGTTACAGTACACAAATCCAGTTTGTTGGTTGACTAGCCAATTTGATTTTTCCAACTTAGTTTGTGTTAGAAGGCTGTTCACCAGTTTATCTTGAAGTGACGGTGCTTTTTTGTATGATATGCTCGGTTGTTCACCTATTTTTGGTCCTATGTCCGGATCTTTTCTTAGGACACTCCAGTGGTTTTTAAGGATCTTTATTATTTCATAGTTTTCCTTACTATATGTCAAAACCATCCGGATTGTTTCATCATTTGATTTTTTTCTCCTTTTATTTCCAGGGTTTTCAATCTTGGTACAGATCTTGTTCTGTCTTCTCCCAATTTGATGTATTTTTCTTTATAACCTCTGGACTAAAACCGATTTCTCGTTTCCAAAATGGTTTTCTCTAATTGCTCATCATCCAAGCAGTTCCGTCTCATCGAAGAAACTCCCCATAGGGGATACTTTTCTTCAGTTGTGGGGGATGAAAACTGGATCCGTGTAAGATACTGTTAGTAGCAGTTGGTTTCCTGTATACTTTCGTTTTTAATTCATCATTCTCAATGTATACAGTCACGTCCAGAAATTGAATTTCTTTTTTGCTGAAGGTGTATGTGAATTGTAGGCCGATGTCATTGTTGTTTAAGATCTTCATGTATTCAATGAATTCTGTCTGGCTGCCACTCCAGATGATGATGAATAAATCATCTATGAATCTAGCCAGATTTCCGTATATACATATATACAGGGACGTTATAGTTAGAAATTAGCATTTAAAAAAACCTTCGAAATGCACTGAAAAAAACCACAGGTTTCTGGGACATTATAGTTAGTTGGACATTTCACAGGTACAAAAACAGAGAAATTCGGCCAGTATAGTTAGTTGAGCCAACAATAACTCGTGCACCCGCAATGCACTGCTGATGACGTCACATATTACATCCTTCATGAGATGGTCAGTGACATCACTGATGACATCATCCAGCTACTATGGGTTGCTGTAAAGTTTAACTATATATATATATATATATATATATATATATATATATATATATATATATACATACATACACACACACATACATACATATACACACATATACATACATATATATATATATATATATATATATATATATATATATATATATATATATATGTCACTGAAAAAACCATAGGTTTCACACACGTTATAGTTAAAAATGAGCATTTCAAAAACCTTAGAAATTCACTGAAAAAAACCCTAGGTTTCACACGTGTTATAGTTAGCTGGACATTTCACTCATACAAAACCATTGAAATTCCCCCGTTATAGTTAACTAGAACTCGCGCGCCCGCAATGCACTGCTGATGACGTCACATATTACATCAATCATGACATGGTCAGTGACATCACTCATGACATCACTGACATCTCAAATGACATCACTGATGATAATATTTTGCATATATATCTATGCTAAGGTGTATTGAAGAATGAGTGCATTTACAAGTAGGTGCGTGACTGACTGTATAAGTGAGAGATTGAACGTGTCTTACTGAATGCATGGGTTAGTGACTAAACTGTGTGAAAGTCTGTATTAGTCTCTCAGTTGGTGTGTAAGTGGCTGCATGGCTTCGAGAGTAGCTACATGAGTGTGTATATGGGTTATTAGGTTTTATTTTGAGTATCGGTATGAGTGTCTGTATGGTTCAGTGGGGGATATTATCCTAGCATATAGATGCATGAATGAGTGACTCACTGTTTGTACGTGTTTTGAAGACATCATGTGTGCAGGACTGTATGGGTGGATGAGTGTGTGTATGGGTGTGTTAGTGAGTGAATGACTGTCTCAATAGTGTCTATATGAGTAACTACATATGTTTTAAACTAGTACATGTGAGTATTGATGAATATAAGTGATTATATGTGAGAGTGAGAGATTGGAAGAGTTCCTGTATAAATAAGTATGTGTTTGTATAAATAAGTATGTGTTTCTATAAGTGATTGTTTAAGAGAATAAGTATGTATACATTTCTGTAAAAGTAAGTGTAGTGGTGTGTGTATAGCTGTATATGCAAATAAATGGATGGTTGATAGTTTATTTGCATGTGTGTGAGTAACTCTGGATGAGTGTCAGTGTGTAACAGGATGTATAGGTGTAAGAGTACATATGATGAGTGAGTACATATAGGAGTGACTATATAGAACTGTTGGTGAATGAGTGAATGTGTATGTAGATTTTGGAATTACTGAATAGGTTGTTCTAACTGGTATTGGTATCTCCATTTTTCTGAAAATTTTAGTTTCTATTTTTGAATGTGTGTATCAAGGGTTATATTACGCTGAGAGGAGGTCTGCCACTCTTTCACAAGGATGATGTAATCAGTGATGTCATTTGAGATGTCAGTGATGTCATGAGTGATGTCACTGACCATGTCATAAGTGAAGTAATATGTGACGTCATCAGCAGTGCATTGCGGGCGCGCGAGTTATAGTTCACTATAACGGGGGAATTCCAATGGTTTTGTATGAGTCAAATATCCAGCTAACTAGAACACGTGTGAAAACTATGTTTTTTTCAGTGAATTTCTAAGGTTTTTTAAATGCTAATTTTTAATTATAACGCGGAAGAAACCTATGGGGTTTTCAATGAATTTGAAAGGCTTTGTAAATGATAATTTTTAGATGTATTAATTATTTTAAAAAAATCTGTTTTCATTAAATTTCCTCATTTTAATAATAAATGTACATATTATTTTGTTTTATTTATATTTCATATTATAATGTAACATAAAACTAAATACAAAAATATATATTTTTTATTTTACAAATATAAAAATAGAATTTTATATTATTCCTTTTTTTTTAAAAAATAGTCGCACCGTGCGCGTACCGTAAACGCATCCTCATTTGTACTGTAAATTGTACTCGGCGCGCACACGTCACGAGTGCGTTTTGACGTTACGCGGCGCATCAGCGCTTCCGTGTGACGTCATCTACGTTTGTACGACCCCCCGTACGCGCACCTCCGAAAGTTTTATAATGTTAAAAACGTTATATATTGATGTATTTCTTGTAAATTTTAAAAGGTAGACATTATCTGGGATCATCAAGAAAATGTTTTTTGTTAACTTTTAAGAACCGTATATTACTTTTTAAATTACGAACATCGCGATCGTACATCCAGCGTACACGCACCATAAGAGCCGGATTCTCTCCTTTTTTTTTTTTTTTTTTTGAGAGAATCCGTCGTGGGCCGTCATTCTGAGATAAATCTTTGAAGCACGTGTGTCAGCAGCTTATCAAGGACTGCACATACGTCGCTTCACGTCCAGAATATCTATGATATCAATATTTACCTCACGGGATAATCCGTTATGCGATTTGTGTGAACAACCCCACGGTCCTCGATGCTTTTTGATACTTTTATTCCCACCTTGGAATACCAGCACTAGTTTCTGTACCATTACATTGGCCAGTTCCTCTCTTTTTAGGTCTCGGGACCTATAAGCTGCAAAGCAGCTTCCGGTCCGGAGAATTAATGTTAGTTAGTAGGGCAGTTTAGACCCACCTCTCAGCTCCGTTCGCTTCCATTGGCTGGCTTCCTAAACAGAGGCCAGCCATTGGAAGAGAAGTGAGTCACTCCAAACAAGCCCCGTCTTTTTCGGATTCGGGGGCGTAAGTTTTGCTGTTCTTTAGCTCGTGACGTCGTCCGTCACTCAGGACAGCAAAACACGCCCCCAAATTCGAAAAATTCCGGAAGCTTGAGGGCGCCATTTTGCTGCGTCTACCGAGGAGGTAAGTTTATTTTCACTCGCTCTCAAAGCCTACCTTGTATTTAGGTAGCGCTTAAAAAACGGCGATTGGTGAACTGCATTGCCCGAGTCTGTACTGCCTCTCGTGGAATATGATGCGCCGGGATCCGGGGCAGTGTTTGCTTAAGATCACACAGTTTGATCAAGAGGAGCAAAGTCCTTGGTTTCACAGTCGAGAGTTGCGGTAGTAGTAGGAGCGCTGTGTCATGGGCCATGTGCCATGTGCGAACGTTCGTGTCTTATAGACTCAGCGAGTTCTGATGCTTAAAAGGAGTCTTATTTCCATACAGATGCGCGTGCGCCTCCCCTAACCCCATGTCAGAGTCGACGTTTCTCTCCAACATCACCATTGTGTCTGAAATGCGTCGCATCTTGTCACGCTAACCCCAAATCAAAGAAGGCACAAAGGTCACCCTCGTGCATCTTACACAACACCGACGTTTGTCAGTCATCAAGAGCCGGGTGTTGTGAAAAGTTGCACGTTCACGTTACTATGGTTGAGGCTGTCCCACCGTTTCATCCATCCGAGGTTGATGACATTGCCATGTGTTCAGTTTGATCATTTGTAAAAACGAATAATAAATAGGCAGGTGGTGTTACATAAAATGTTTTCTTTTTAAATGACACAAGATAAGGTTGTTTGTACAAGCACTTTCACTGTAATATATATACACACACACACCGAGTGGATAAAAAGGTTGCATTCGCCTGCAGCAGGCATGTGACCCTAACAAGTCACAGATCCATCTGACAAGCAGCTAGGAAGACGATGACAGTGCTGTTTGTGCTCCCCCACTGACGGATCGGGGAGCCCTGTTCCCAGCTGTGGATCAATCATTTTGGAATCTGAAATAAATGTATTTTGGAGCAGCTCAAGTCCCACTCATATTCGATTATGGAGGTATTTAGAGCTTTTCGGAAACAAGGTCGTTGTCATTGGAACTGTTTGCATGTTGTCGCTGTAATGCGCCCTCTGCTGGCGGCGCGTCGCAGATGCGGCTGTCTGGCTTCGGCGCTTCTACCTTTCCACGGGAGGTCATGCCGGCACAGTCACATGCACCACCTCTGGTGTTGCTCTGGGAGGGGTTCCGTGTTCTTCTCCGGCCTAGGGCTGTTTCCAAGGGTTTCTGCCCTACTCTTTTGCCGGAGTTAGCATTAATGTTGCGAACTTCAACCCCCAGCCCGGGAAGGGTTCGGCTAGCACCAGCATGTGCTTTCTTGGTAAGCCTTTATGTGGCCCGACAGTGTCGGGCCACGTGAAACCCGAGATAGAAGCCAGCTCTGACCCCGCCTTGTCGTGACCGTGGGGGCAGGGACTCAGCTGTTCTTGGCCCCTGTCCCTAGAGAAAGAGGCCCCGAGGGAAGCTGCTTTTGGAAAATAACCAGTTAGTTGAGTGTTTGTGATTGTATATCAGCGGCAGTACCCATGTAATTACCAAAAATAGCCCGGGTCCACAATAGCCCTTTTCTTGGCCGGCCAGTTCTGGCTCCTCTCTCTCCCTCACTCCCCCTCCCCCCCCCCCGCCCCTTAGTTCGACCGAGGGGTGCGCACGAGCGAGGACTGTGACATCACCTCTTGCTGTGTACCTTTTTTTTATATTTATTTATTTTATGCGTTTTTTATATAGCTCGTACTTTACCTGAAGGTTGTCAGAGCGCTTCACAATAGGAACAGTACTGATACATGAGGAGAAAATTACAAGTGAACAACTTGCAAAAGCAAACGTTAAGATACTTGAGGCAAAGGTGACAATTGTGAGCAAACAAAATACAAGAGGTAGCAAACGGTGCATTTCAGGAGGAAAAAGTGACATGTGTGCAGGTTACACAAGCCTATAAAGTACACGTAGAGGTATAGTACTGCAATAAATGGCCCGTGCTCCCCTGTAGGTCGAGTGTTGCCAAGGCAATGATTCAGTTTAAAAATAAATTGTATTCAACCACAGTTCTGGAGTTTTACCGAATTCAATCCATTTTATTTCGATGCTCATACTCTGAGGCGAGACTTGTGGGGTTATTACCTGTATAGTCTGTCTGTATTCCTTCCTTACCGCTCGAATGTTTACATTTTTTTCATAACCGTAGTAAATCCGTTAGGCGCATTAACACAGTTCAACATGCATATATGCAGATATGTATGCAGACAACTCACAGAGGCACATTTACACATAAACAGCACACATGCACACAGTCACAGACAACACACTTACCGGCAAACACACACAGACAGATGGACTGGGGAGAAGATGGGCTGACAGAAGGCTAGAGAGATGGGTGACATACATACTGTGCCGGTCTGTGCCGTACTCCCTGTCAACAGACCTACAATCAGACATGCACCGTACCAGACAGAAATGTGTGTTCCTATTCACATGGGCCAACACACAGACCATCACTCGTGAACCACAGTCCGGCAGATGCACAGGCACCTACGAACACAGGTCAACAGGCATAAAGGTACGCATTCAAACGTACCGGAGTGCACAGACCAACAGGCAGAAAGCATGCTTGTGCCCATCTATATGTACAGAGGCACATCATACACACACGGGACAGGATGGACTGGACTCCGGGGCTATCTGGCAGTGCTGGAAGCGCCAGACTGACAGGTTCTAACGCCCAGAGACCGGCTGCACGCCTCTGCAGGAATAGGTGCGTGCGTGTGCCTTTGCCTTCCTTCGTGCAGTGAATTTGTATTTACAAACAAGTGAGTTCTGCACTGGTGGGGTGTAGAAGGGTGTCACGGAGATCTCTCCATATGGAAAAACACACACATTTAAAAAGCAGATGATTCGGGTTCCTGCTTCAAACTGTGGCAGCGTTGGCTGGTATGAAAGTGTGGGTAGCTTCTTTCCATGTATGTGCGTCACGGGCACGCTGCATCTCCTCTCCGAGCCTGGAGCGCCCCTTCCCTGTAGTGGCGCAGCTCTGGCTTTCATTAGAGCAGTCTGCACAACCAGCCGCGGCCTGTGGAGGGAGTTTGGTGGGGCAGGCAGGCGGTGCGGGGAAAGGCAAGGTGGGGGGTGGTAAACAACGGAATATGGATAATTGCAGGTAAGTAAACAATGTAATAAATAAAACGAATTTCGTAGCGCGCACTGCATCGCAAAATGCGATGCAGTGCGCGCTACGAAATTCGTTTTATTTATTACATTGTTTACTTACCTGCCATTATCCATATTCCGTTGTTTACCACCATCCACCCTGCCCCTCCCCCGCACCGCCTCCCTGCCCCACCGAACTCCCTCCACGGGCCGCGGCTGTGCACAAAACCCTCGAAAAATGCCTGCTCAGCAGTTCACGTCTACTGGCACGTATGGCATCCGCTGGGAACACTTCTTTTCAACAGTAGCAGAACACACGATGCTTACACAACTGCACTGTGGTCGGTTTTGTGTGCTCAGTGCCTGTTGCCAATTGGAATCTCTCCAGTGAGTGACTTTAACATGATGCTATGTTGTGTTATTTCGTGCATTGGTGTGCACGAAGTGTGCGTCATTGTGTGAGTGCGAGTGTCACTCAATGGTTTCCATAGCCTGCTCTCGAAGAGATGTCATTTGTTCCTATGTGATTAAGTGTGGCCGTCATGCAAATTTAAGTATTTGTGACCTCGTGATGGGTATGCAGCCGTATATAAATAATACTTTTGGAGTACCCCAAAGGCACCTTGGGACTCACAAGAGGTAAAAGTGCTATACGTATACCAATATAATACAATTGTGCAAGGCTAACGTGAAGTTCACTGCCTAGCCATAGGAGGTCTTTTGAGGACTAAAGAGTTAGGGAAGTAAGTAGGTTTGGCCATTTTGCTACCAAGCCCATTAAAAAACACTTATTGGCTGTGGTAAAAGAAGGATGACAGTTCAAAATTATGTAGTATTCACAGCACTGTTAGGCCACACCCCTGCAGTAATTCCAGAAAAACTGTCTGGGCTACTAACAAGCTTGCAGCCTCTAAGTCTGCACAACCAGAAGAAGAGGCATGGTGGCAGATTGTCACATGGCCTCAACTCTTACCACCTGGGGATTCTCCATTCCGCTTGTATCCGGACTGCGATTTCTGGGACCACTACTGAACAAACTTGTCCAGGCCACCGTTTTGCCCAACTCGGCTAAATCTTTTTGCATTCAATCACTCCTCAATTGCACTAAGGGGGTTGCTCGTCTGCATTTGGTCAAAACTTTCACTGGCTGACTAGATGCCACGACTGACTCTGGCAAATGCATGGGTGGACAACACAGATCAAGCAACAGTCTGAATACACGTTCTTAAGCCCAGCAAGATTCTTACCTTTTGTAATCTCCCCATCCTCAAATCGCTTTGAGGCTCCAGTTAGTGGCAAAACAGTGATTTACAAAACTCGTAAAGCAAAGAAAAACAAACTCCTGAAAATGGCTTCTAGGAAATTTCCTCAAAAACAATGTCGCCATCAGCAATTTTGTGGAGGGACGTCCATATGATGTAAGAATATGGGACAGAAAATGTGCCTTGCTGGTTATTGTTGATATTTATTGGCTCATGTATAGCACTGAACACACCACTTGAATCTCACTTTTGGTAGTACAGAATAGCCGGAGCAGTTCTAAGGTGCAAAGGCTTTGAGTTATAAAAGATGCATAACATAGTAGAGTAATTCATTGTATTACAGTACAGTACATACATCAATATCTGTGTGGGCTGTGTGGGCTGTGAGAGCTGTGTGAGCTGTGTGGGCTGTGTGGGCTGTGTGGGCTGCGAGAGCTGTGTGGGCTGCGAGAGCTGTGTGGGCTGCGAGAGCTGTGTGGGCTGCGAGAGCTGTGTGGGCTGCGAGAGCTGTGTGGGCTGCGAGAGCTGTGTGGGCTGCGAGAGCTGTGTGGGCTGCGAGAGCTGTGTGGGCTGCGAGAGCTGTGTGGGCTGCGAGAGCTGTGTGGGCTGCGAGAGCTGTGTGGGCTGCGAGAGCTGTGTGGGCTGTGAGAGCTGTGTGGGCTGTGAGAGCTGTGTGGGCTGTGAGGGCTGTGAAAGCTGTGAGGGCTGTGAAAGCTGTGAGGGCTGTGAAAGCTGTGTGGGCTGCGTGGGCTGTGAGAGCTGTGTTGAGAGCTGTGTGGGCTGTGAGAGCTGTTGGCAATGTAAATAACAATACCATTTATTTATAATAACAAAAAAAAATAATGTCATGAGCAATGCCAATAGCTCTACCTTTAATAATGCCGAGACCATTGCATTGTAAATGCTTGTTTCAACTTGACTGCACTTCTGCAAGAAAAACCATCCAGTATAATTGCCCTGACGAAGCTCCCATGCTTGGGGAGCGAAACGCGTTGGCTGTCCTGTGCACTTTGAAAATACGAAAATAAAAAGAAAAATATATTTTTTGACAAAAAAACTTTGGTCCTGTTGACTTACTTTGAGCTTGGTGCTGCCTCCATTCTTCTTTAAATCTTCTGTCTGGAATTCCAGTGGGACCAAACCACAGCAGGTCCGGAGGTTCACAGCACAACAAGACTGAATATTGTAATGGGACTTTGGAAATTTGAGGTGCTTGCTGGCTGATCCGCTGTGGAACATTTTCTTTGGACAATTCACTCACATGGGTGATTTGGTGTCACAGAGAAATACCGCTCTGGAGTCTTGGAAAATGCTTAGTGATGCTTTGCGTTTCTCTTCAAAAACGGCTGCAAGACCCATGCCTTTTTAGATGGGAACACTATCCGAAAAATTAATTCCTGGACCCATTTTAGAAAATAAATACTCGTGGGGACACTAGAGAGTATCTAACTCGCTTGTAGAACTGAGTGAAGCACAGAGCTGGTACTAAGAACAATTTTCCGGAGGTTCTCCCATCTCCCGACTTCAAAGCTCCGGTTGTTCTCCTGTAAATGCACACGTCATCAGTCTTCCTTCCCACACACTGAATCAGACCATTGTCCGCTTCTGTGGCCTCTTAGCATTCACTCCACACTTTTCTGACTGTAAGGTCACATGCAGTTCTATCTTACGACCATTCTCTCGCCTGCTAAATCACTATATTCTTACTGCCGCTAACAGTGCATTTACTAAGCTATTACGCTGCGCTTACTAGTTATTAAAATGACACTTGCTCTAGGAATCTCATCTGCTCTACCAGGAGATCCCGCGGGGGCAACTTCCCCACATCACCTCGACAGGGGTGAGCAACAATCTCCCAATGATGAAGAAGCTACCGCAAAACATGTATTTGCGTTTTAAGGCAAGTTCTAGCCAATCGCCACCGGGTAATAATTCAGTTGTCTGATGGTAAAGTAAAATTATGTATTACATAATCTGTAAGAATGTCACTATGTATTTAAACGCTGATAATTTATTTACTCATAACTTTGGAACCATTGGATGAGTATAAATTGAAATTTCATTTGCATTACCAAAGTGCTTACTACCCTTGACAAGGCATTGACTTGGTTCATTCATCTAGATTTCACCACGTCACATTTTATCATTAACCACATCAGGTGAAGCATTTTTAGAGGAGGGGTGACATAAAAGAAAGATTTTCGAGGAGTGCATGCGTTTTGTGGTTTGGTTTAAAACCATTGAGTAGTTTTGCCAAATAAACTCTACAAAATGCATTCCAAGGGTTAATTTTTATGAATATATTATTGGTTGACTTAGCTTGCAAATCGTTTGAATGTTTAGAAGTACGTGACGCAGTGGATTTTATTAGTTTTACAAAACTTTACTATTAGTTGTGCTGTGAAAAAACTTTTGTTTTTTGGGGACCAGGGAAGCAATGATGTGCATTATTAGTGCAAGGCGAGTTAGGGGGTGGTACTGAGAGGCAAGTAAGATGCCTTCTGTTTCAAGAAGAAAAGGCTTTCGACATGACTAATTTATGACTTTTTTGACATTATGGCCCCCATTTTAAATATGCACATGATGGGTGCATGTCGCATTTTCCTCTGAAAATGCATATTTGGTGACCTTGTTATGCTGCTGCAGTTTGACAATTCTACACAACGTGTGCGCTCCTGTACAACCTCTCTGTCCGCTGGAAGTTTTTACAGCTGCAGGCTGTGCCGTACAAACCTGTTCTGTACGAGTGCGTTACTCAGCTGTCTCACACTGCCTTCCAGGACGATGCTTGGTCTGTTGTGTGCACACATGATGGAAGCTTGCACTGCTGGTGTGAGACACTGCAGGAATCTGCGCTGTGGGAGATGTGTTTTCCGTGTCTTGTACTGCTGGTGCCAGTGCTGTAAATGCTGTCGACCAAGCCGTAATATTTAGAGTGGGAATAGAGCCAAAACCCTTCTCCCAAAAAAGGATGGAACTGCACAAAGGTAAGTTAATTTGAAATTGCAGGAACATCGCCCAGAAGTCAGGGCTTTGAAGAATTGTTCATTTGCCACTTCCACACTAGCATAGTCCTCGCCCACCTCCTGCTAACTTGCTCCGAGGCATCACCTGTAATAATGTTAGGCGAGGTTTAAGTCTTGGTTTCTCTTTGGAGAAAGAAAACTTTCTGGAGAACAAGCAGGCCCCCGGAAGAGGCAGTTACAGCTCTTCAAGACACCAATCAGGGCCCGGTGGGCAAGGGGGAGAGAGGGTCCGTGCCGCTTGCACTGTCCCAGCACAGCTTCTGCACACCTACAGATGAACAAATGAAGGGGTCTGGGCCACTAGGAACTGGGAACTTCAAGGTGAGGGTGAGAGGACACAATGGACATCAATAGCATCAGAAGCTGAGGCGACTCAACCAGATATTTGTTACATTAATATATGTTAAGAACATGGTCCGGATAGTCATTGTTTATAGAACTCCCTTAGCCTTAGCAGCTGCGCATGCACTAAGCATGCGCATGTTAATTCAGATGGAGTTTGGAAAGCGCAGCCCAGACAGGGGTAAATGAAGAATCCACTCCTGAAAACGATATAGGATGCAAATGTAAACAAAACACACACACATACCTCCTTTTTCGCCAATCTTACTCAATTCAGGCACCTTTTCACCCACGAGGTAAGCCCGCCTTGAAGAAAATACAAGAAAATGAAAAGGACGGTAGCACAAATGCATGGGGGCCACCAACGCTGCGCTCTCCTATTTAAAACAAGCATTTGCAATGCAATAGGACTCGCATTTAGGCACGACCTATTGCATTGCATCACGGACAACAGGGGGAGGGGCGTGAAGGCAAGTACAAAGTAGTGCTCTCTGTCTAAATAACACGTACCAAACCGTGTAACACTGGAAGTAAAGGGGCCAGTAGCCATGGGAGGGTACAAATGACAAATGAGAACAAGTTCTTAATCAACTCGTATACCTGGGCACAAGTATATGCTGATGACCAGCAAAAAGTTTCAAGAATCGGTTTATCACTTCTTCATTTGAAAGTTTTCATTTATTTGTAATCCGTAGTTCATAACGACATCCAAAAATGTTAATTCACATTTAATGTCTGGGTCAAAAAGATTAACCATCTGATATCATTCATTTAGTTGGCAAATCTCTGGCCTCCCATGGCCTCCCAATGCATTTCGGCGCAAGCCAGCGCCTTTATCAAGGGACTTGCAAATTCAAATTGCGGTAATTAATACTACGTCGTGTGCGACCAACAAAACTGCATGCAAAATGTGATTGCAAGCGCATATATAAAGTAAACACCATCAGTGGCAATTGGCTATATGTCGGATGATAACGCTACATGTGACTATCTCTACGCGCGCTAGATACATGTGGAAACGGCTATTGATCCTGTCGCTTATATTAAACAAGGTGCTGGGAATTAAACTGGTGGCGTGATGGTGAAGGGGTAGTGCGAGGTTAACAAGAAGACTAATATCGGAGGAGAGATAGCAAGTACAAGAGTGCCTGCTACAGGTATGTAGAGGGCACGGCGGTCTAGGATACGGGTTGATCCATCCGCTCGAAACTCCGTCAAATGTCAAGCTAACGTGCTAAGGGACGCAACCCTCTAACTGGCTGTAAATTAAACTGCGCTTACCAGGAAAAGCGAGGAGCCGCTCTCAGGGGTCTGCTGCACTCCGGTACAAACATCACGGAATGGCGGAAGGTGTATAAAGGAAGTGGGTGGGTGGGGTTTGTATCTACGCATTGCGCTAAGGGTTGTGGTACTTGTATGCTGATCAGTCCGATGTGTGATACAATAAATCAAAGAACATCATGCGAGGAACATGTAAAGCAGAAAATCAATACATTTACAAATAACAAAGAAATTCCACCCTTTCATTAAGACCAATCGGTTTCAAAGTTTTAAGACGATATATCCAGTGGTTCTCTCTCTTTAAGAGTTGTGTTTTGTTGTTGGTGCCTTCATGCTTATCCACTATTTCCAAAATGCGTGCTTTAAGTTCAGTTATGTCATGTTTAGCTTCCATGAAATGTGTGGCAACGGTGGATTTGAGCGTTTTTGTGCGAATGTTACTTTTATGCTCGTTGAGCCGGATTTTTAATTTACGCTCTGTGTGACCAACGTAATGCAATTTACAAGGACAGCTCAATATGTAGATCACGTTCATCGAGTCACATGTGCCATTTACTTGCAAGTTAATGGTTTCTTTGAACTCTGGTGGTGATAGCTTGTTGCCTTTCATAATATTACCACAGTTATTACAGTTCATGCATGGTAATGTTCCTTTCCATATAGAGTATGGGTTGATCTTGGGTCTAGATTTCAAAAGTTGTCCCATGTTTTTTGAACGTGTATGGGCAAACAATGGTTCATGCTCAAATGCTCCCTTGAAATCTGGTTCTATCCGTAGTATCGACCAGTGTTTTCTTATGATGTTTTTAAAAGCGTGGCTGGCTGTAGAAAATTTACTCACACATGTTATACGTTGCTCACTGGAGGCTGGTTTATTGGTAAACAAAGTTTCTCTGGACATGTTTTTAATTCTTTGTGTGGCTTCATTCAAAATCGATGAAGGGTAGCCTCTTTTCTGGAATCGTGTGGACATTTCAATCATTCTGCAAATGACGACATGGCCATAATAAGGAGGGACTAACAAGCCTAATAATCAACCAGACAGCAGCATTTACAAAAGACAATGAAACATTACACGGAGCTTCCACTCCATACTCCATTACTGCATGCTTCGCAAAGCCAGCAGCGCATGCGTGCTGCCGTTATAGGCTTGACCTAAAAAAAGACAGATCACAGTTGAATCTTGTCTCACTAGTGGAACTGCAGCTTGATGTAAGAATAATTTCAATGCTTTGCATTTGACTCGTGAGGGACATCTAGTAACGACTAGGTGAACTGCAGCTCTTTGTAGAATTATTTTGATATTGGATACGATAATATTCACTGCCCACTGCTAATCTTCTCCCATAAGGCTTTGGAGGGCCTTTGGTTGGGATTGTTTTTTTGCCAATAACTGTGCTTAGGGTGGTCCTAAGAGGATGGGAGCACCACTTAAGTTCAACAAAATGTGCTTTTTGTTTATGCTCTTTCTGTTCAATGCATCTGCTTGGTCGTCCTCCTAGGTTAGGGGGGACCCCAAAATCATCAGCTCTTATTGCCTAATGTTTTCATTGTAAAAGTTCACTCTTGTGAATTGGTTATATGCTTTTAAGCATGTAAAATTGCTTTTTCAAAGCATCTGAGGATGTTATTGATTTAGCTGCTACGCTCCGTGATTAAGCACAGTTTTGGTACTGTACTATGTGCAATTTGCGATTTTTTAGATGTTTATTTTTGGCTTTAATAAATAATAAAGCAGCTGGGGGGGACATGGCCAGCGAGCACCTAAAATGGCAGCACTTGGATAGAGCTCCGTAACAGCTTTTACTAACTCCCCTTAAAAATGTCTCAAGTATTCGGAAAAGCCCTAAACCTTGCTGGTCGGCTGTGCGCGGAATACTCCACGAACCCACCAGACAAAACAACTAAGTTTTGCAACTCCGTGGAGATGAGATCGGCATACGCAAGCACCAGGGGTGGAGCAGACGGAGGAGCCCATGGGTGCAGGCGATGGAGAACCACGAAACGGCTGCAAGGGCTGATCCTGCTGCTAAAGGAGAGGTCTCCGTCTCTTCTCCTCTCGGGCGGAATAAATGTGCCAAAATGCTGGTACAAGCGACCCGCTGACAACGCTACTGGTGTTCTGTGGGAGAGGGCCAGGGAGGTGAAAGAATAATCAGGCAGGGTCGCATCAACAAAGGCCGCGTCTGCAGACCTCCAGTGAGCCCGGTCCCGGAAGCGCTGAAACCAGAGACTTGATTGGGTGAGCCACAAATCCCTGCAACCTAGGGGGTCACGAGTGGGGCAATAACGGATGATATGAGTCCCCGCCGCTGGGAAATGTGGCAACAGAGTGGATCAGGCACAGACAGGCCTGTGACGGCAGGCCTCCCCGGGGCTGTAACACTACCGAGGCCCGGTGGGTGAGCCGCGAGTCCCATAAATCCAGGGTGGCATGAGTGGCCCATGTGCAGAACCGTCGCTGTTGACAACGTAGCTACATGGGGGCAGAGACACGGATAGGCCTGCGATGGCGGGCCGGCTAAAGACCACAGAAAGCAGTCATTGGTCCAAAACTGAGGTCCCGTGACTGGGAGAGCAGAAGATCTCGGGCACCTCAACACAGGTGTGTTCCGCATCCCTCGGTCCACTAGCTGCCACAACCAGGACTGTACCAGGGTAAATTGAAGGGCACTGACTACCCTGAACCAAGGAGAGGCAGAAAGTGAGAGAGAAAATACACTCTACCCCCCGACAGGATGTCGAACCCCTAGGTGCCAATGCCAACACACCAAACTAAACTTCAAAAGTGCACACACTATAAAGCACAGGTAACGGGGGAGATGTTCGAGGCAAACGCCTCATCAAAACTAATGGAGGAAGACGCCCGACCCTCCATGACTTAATGGAGGCAATACAGGGTGTACGATAAGCACCAGAGATCGCAATTGACAAGGTCACCACAGAGGTGACACTATTGCACACAGACCTATGTAACTTAGGGGACAGAGTTAAAGCCACTGAAGATTCCGTCTCCACGCTGCAAAACAACACTGATACACTTGAACTGGATGTGAAAAAGCTCCTCACAACCACAACGGAACTGCAGGCAAAGCTGGAGGACTATGAGGGGCACTCCCGGAGGAACAATGTCTGTATTTTGGGGGTTCCCGAGAAGGCAGAGGGCCCTGCCAGCGACCTATTTGTGGAAGACCTGGTCCAAAATCACTTAAAGTGCTGTGCTCTCTCCCGATACTTCTCGGTCGAACATGCCCACAGAGTGCCAGGAGGCCCACCGAAGCCGGGTGCACGCCCGATCCTAGCAAGAATTTTCAATAGGGACGTAATTTTGCAAACAGCCCGATCTGCTCCTACACTGAAGTTTCAGATCTCAATGATATGCTTCTTCCCGGACTTCACGATGAAGGTTCAAAAGATGTGCAGCCGCTTTCTTGATGTAAAAAGGATGCTCAGAGACAAGGATATAAAATACGCTATGATATTCAAGGCCAAACTCAGGGTGGTGGTGGAAGGGAAGTCATTTTTTTTTCATCTCCTGAGGAAGCCTGTGAGTGGCTGGAGAACTGTTGGAGCCCACAGAGCTAACCCTCATAAATGTGTACAGGGACAGGATTGGCGCCAGGAGAACCACAGATAGGACGCAGGTTTGGAGTCGGAGGAGAGGGGTTGCGGCACTGCTAAGTAGCGGAATGACTAACAAGACTTTAGTAGTCACAATAAAAATCATGTAGCGTGGATTACCTTGGATTTGTGGGCAACACCTTTGGTAAATGTCTAGGGTATCAGGTGGTACAATGAGGGTCCTCGCAATGAGAGTGGGAAATGTATAACTTCATTTTACGAAGTCATCACGTGTTCCGCGTAGCTGACAAGACTACATGTCTACAAGGCAGAATGGACCAATTGGCTTACATAGTGCAGGTAAAATAGGGGAAGGAATGTGATAAGTTAGGGACCAGTTAGGTCGCGTTGCCCAACGTTGTGAAGGAGGGTGTGGGTACACAGGCACTCTGCAAGGTTGGGGGGTGGGCAAAAATTTCAAGTCTACAATGCAGGGAGGTAGGGAGGGGAGGGGTTGGGAAGTTGCACACTGTCTATGGACAAACGGTTTGAGTTTAAGTTGTTCAAGGAAGAAAATCAAACAGTACATGTGCTAAAAGAGATTATGTGCTGGATGAAAATATCTCAAGTTGTAATACGATTACCTATGGCCGTATCGGGCGATTCATTGCCTCTGGCTGCCCAGGATAAGCATGAGATCTACCTGACTCCCTGTGAGCTACACATGATCATTAAGAAATGCATGGAGAGTCACCATTAATGCTCACACCCCCCTTGTCACTTAAAGATGCTTTCGTGGAATGTAAATGGGTTGTGGGACAGAATCAAAAGAGGGATAGTGTTGCAATATTTAAAACGGCAAATGTCTGAGGTGTTATTGCAGGAGACACACATACAAGGGACTTCCTATTATGCACTGAATAGATGGGGCTACAAATTAATGGTTAATGCGGGATACACCAGGGGATCGAGGGGAGATGGTAAACTTCTGAGCAAATCCCTCCCCTTCACAATACCGAGGATTAAACAGGATATACTGGGAAGGTTTGTCACACAGTCAGGTTATTGGAAGGGGAAATTCACATAGGAGGAGACTGTGCAACGAGGCCATTAATGGAGATTGGGATAGGCAGCCGGCCAAACCTGGAAAAGCACTGGAGGGATTTTGTGAGGGCTATAGGACTAGTTGAAGTATGGAGGGCTTACAATTCCACGACTCGCCAGTTTACTTTTCATTCAGGGGCTCATGGTAGTCTGCCCTGTATAGACTATGTGTTTGGGAGCGCTGATCAACTTGCGATGTTTAGGGAGGTGGCTCATCCCACGAGAGGTATCTCAGACAACTCCCCACTAGTGGCTTGTTACGGAGGTACACCTCCCGGGAGAAAAAACATACCGCCACTTCACCCCTGGTACTTTAGGATATCAAGCATAAAAGAAGACCTGGTTGAAGACACTACCAACTATTTTAAAGACAACGAAGGGTCGGTGGAGACGGCACACGTGATGTGGGAAGCTTATAAGACAGGAATTAGGGGATGCGGTATATCGGCCATGGCAGGACATAAAAAAGAAAAGCAGAAACAATTACTAGCATTAGATGAGGAGGTTAGCAAAGTAGAAGCTGAGCTTGTTTCACTGGATACTCCGAACACCAGGCATAGGTTATTGATCAAACAAAAAGAGTATAAAGATATTGCTGATGAAGCAGCGAAAATGCAATATCGAGCAGCTCAACACCAAATATATGAAATAGGAAATAAAGCAATTAAACTGTTAGCATGGTTGGATAAACGGGAAAAGGCCAACAGATGGGTGTTTGAGATTACATCAAACGACGGAACACTGTGTAGAGATAGGCAAGAGGCATTCGCAACATACTTTAGCCAACTATACACACCAGCAGGGACATCCACACAGAGGCCCAAGAACTGCTGGCCACCCTCAAGCTACCCTCCTCAGATGAAGCAGAGAGGGAACGTTTTGAGGTAGATTAAACTGAGAGAGAGGTGGTACAGGCAATCAGGGTGTTACAGTCAAGGAAGGCAGTGGGACCAAGTGGTCTACCTATAGAATTGTACAAACTAATGGCATCCACAATAGCTCCATGCTTAATGTAGATGTAAGCTGAAAGCGTAGTACCCTGCCTGAGTGTCAAAGGCTCACCAATATGGGCGTGATATACAAAAATGGGAAACCCCCTGAAAACTGGCTCTTACTGGCCCATCTCTTTGTTAAATGCAGAAGTGAAGATTCCTGCCAAAATCCTTGTGGAGCGTTGTGACTCCCCTGCTGCACAAGTTGATTCACCCGTACCAATCTGGCTTTATGCCATGTAGGAACACAGCGCTCAACCTGCAGCGCCCTCCATGGAGAGTTAGGCAGGGCCCGAAATGTCGACGAGGAAGCATTAATAGTATCGCTCGATGCCCATAAAGCGTTTGACATGATTGAATGGCTTTTCTTATTCGCAGTCTGGGAGAGATTTATGTTTGGAGTGAAATATGTATCATGGGTAAAACTTCTTTATACAGGGCCCCTTGCACCTGTTACAGTGAATGGAGGTAGATCCAAGACCTTCGAACTTCAAAGGGGAACACCAGCAGGGATGCTCTCTCTCACCATTAATATTCGCATTGGTGCTAGAACCATTAGCTTGATGGATCCGGGGAGATCCGCTCCCTAGAGGACTCAAATGGATGGAGGAGTGGGAAGACTAAATCTCCTTGTATGCAGACGACATACTACTGTACTTGGCCAACCCATATTCCTCCATACATAGAGCTCTGCATATATTTACCCTCTTTCAAAAATATTCAGGTTATACTATTAACTGGGACAAGTTGCTCATATATGTCCTAAGCGGTCCGGCCGTCAAGCTTCCCAGGCTCTGTGCTGCACAACAGATCCAGCAGTCTTTTACGAGCGTAACTTAGCCCCCCGTTGCGGCGACTCCCAAGACGATGTGAGGCACTGGAGGATACTACCTCTCACATTGCTTGGAAAGGCTACCCTATATAAAATGATGGCACTCCCCCAATTTATTTATTAAATTGCTCCCTATCCGGTTCCACCAAAGTATTTTCAAGCAATCAATGCTGAAATTCGTACACTCCTTTAGGATTGTGGTGTCCCTCGCATAGCACTAACTAAGCTCACAAAAAGTTGGTACGATGGAGGGATAGCCCTCCCGGCAAGCAAGTATTATTATTGAGCGGCTCGACTTGCAGTTATGAACCACTGGGTGCACTGGCCATGAACGGACCCAGCATTTAAAATGGACAGATATAATCTGCCATCCAAAAACTACCCAAGAACGATATATGGTGGGCGAGGCAACGCACCGCAACATACACCAACATCAACAACAATCACATTATGGCACACTGCAACAACCGCTCTGGGGTGGAATAATAAGATTACATTGGCTACTCCACTACTGGACTACTACTACTGGGACTGCTGGCTAAACACCCTGGGTTTGATAAATGGGACCTCATTGGGCTCTCCAAGGGGGGGCCCTATGGGCGAAGGGGAAGACAGTTCCCTTTGGCAAGCTTCAAAAGAAATATGAATTGGGAGTAGGGGAAACTTTTCGATACTTACAGGTTCGTAGAGCAGTTTCAACAGCAATACCTAGTCGTACTGAACTCCCGGCCTCCTCCCTCCTGGAAGATAGACTTTTACATGGTTATTTAATGAAAAAAGCAATATCGCTAACCTATACGAAGATATTAAATAATATGCTGCATCCCCTAGAAAATCTACGAGCTAGGTGGGTGGAGGAAATCTGGGATATGAGTGACGAAGAGTGGCAGGAGGCACTGGCGTCCCCCCAGAAGGTGGCAATACGTTCTCGATTTAGTCATATAAAATTAAAGGTCTTGCACAGAACATACTACACGAAAAAGACACTAGTCAAAATCGGTGTCTCCGATTCCTCGCTCTGCCCTAGAAACTGCAGTCAAATGGGAACTATTCTACACCAATGGTAGGATTGCCAGATTATTCAGAAATACTGGGATAAAATTACTAGAAAAATGTTGACTCTGTGTGGTAACAAGTAAAGGTTTCTCCCCGATGGGGTCTCCTTAACATCTGGGACGACAATGATTTTACATCCAAAGTAAGAACCTGGATCGCCCTGGGGTGTATGGCGGCGAAAAGTAATATTGGGAAGAAGTAGAGTGGCGCCGGACCTAGACTTCGAGAGTGGGAAGAGGACATGGGTTGGTGCATGCTGGCTGAGAGAGTGATTTATGAAGTGAGAGGTTGTCCTCAAAAATGGACAAAGATCTGGGGCTCTTGGAATAAAGCAGGGTAATTATATGTTTTCCATTTGAGGATTCGCCCTTACATGGGCAACAATGAGAGGTGGGACCTACAATACAGGCTACCGATAAGTTTGTATCTACTGTATTTGACGTGTACTCTGCGATGTGAAGGAACTATATTCATGGACATGTAATGTAACAATGTATTATTGACAATAGTTGCTTGCTTCCAATTTTCAATAAAAAAAAAAAATGTAGCAGCTGAGGTTATTGTCACTACGTAAAGTATGTAAGGTGTGAACCTCCCTCTTTAATATCCTTACCACGTGCACCAACAAAAAGAGGGGAACAATGGTGTTTTACATCAAAACAAACAACGAACCATAGCGGGAGTATCTGTCATCGTATTCACAATATGAAACTATACAGAGGGAATGCCCTCTGTGTCCATGGAAATCAGAATACCAGAGGCTTAATTAAAACACAGAATGTAAATGTAATTGCATGGCAGTACCACCTGTGGGCAGAATGCATCTAGGACACAACTTTTGCGCTTTTACTGGACTTCTTTTCACTTGCCTTCTATATTATTTAAACAAAATTCAGTAAGAAAATGACAACATTGAGGGCTTTTTTTTTTTTTACAGAAAAGAGGGAGGGGTGTAGTGCTCCATTATTTGGAGGAAACAAAGCAGCCAGTCTACTGGTGTACAAGGCCACCACATCAAAGGTAACCAGTAACAAATCAGGTTGCCATTGTAGGTCTGTAAGAATCCCCAAAATATGCTTTGAGTCTTGAATATAGCTGGCCATTGTGCGAACTAGAGAGCCAATGAAAAGATCCACATATTTGGATAATCTTTCCGTTGGTCCATCTATGCCCGACACAATCGGCCTGCCCGGTGGAAAATGCTGGTGTTTATGCACCTTAAGTAGTGTGTACAGGATGGGGTAAGTAGGGCAGAAAATCTTCAAATAAGCTAGTTCGTCCTCGTCCAGCAGGCCTTGTGTGTGCCAGCTGAGTAGCTTTTTGTAATCTGAATGCACAAAGGACCCATGGGATTGTAACCTACTTCCTCATAGAAGCTCTCTGTGGTTTGCCTCAACACCTTAAGCCAGGTCACCATTATATCGGTCCAATGTATGTTAAATAGGCAAATTGTGTGGCAGCCTCGTTTGGACCATCACCTTCGCCCTCGATTTATGTATTGATATTTTTTCTCAAATGCCATATGCAGGCCACGCAGCCCCTCGATGAGAGTTTTGTAGTAGGCTGTGTTGTCTTTTGATTGTTTTGGTACAGACTCATAGACTTGGATTGTACTAGAGATATTGGTTAGAATATCATGAAAACAATATTTCTGTGCTAATAGATTCCTTTCCTTCTGACATGTCCCATCTCAAAAGCAGAGCAATTGATTACTTACTGGATCTTTACCTACCCAGCAGTCAACGCAAACCCCAACCGGGTTGGAATTATCACCGGTTCTGGGGTAAGTGGCTTCTTATTCTGGCCAATCCATCGTATCTTGACAACTATATTCCAACCCCACATATATTTTCTTTTTATTAAGTAGAGTTCTCTCCTTCTTTCTCTTCCCTATATTTTATAGATTTATCGTTTCTCATCTATTAGGATTTGGATATTATTTGCATGCTGTGTGTCACACAACTTAGAGCAATGAATCTGTTCTGCACTCACCAAGGGCAGCACTGTTGTGTGAGGGGTGCGAACATGTTATCTTCTTCTCATACACATCGGTTGCACAAACCTCTTGCACATTAATGAGAAGTCAGGTCTTTTTGTCCCAGTGATTTTAGGAGTACATATAACTTTTTTTTAAAATATAACATATGTTGACTTGTGCAGACAATTTGAATTATGTACATGAAAACTCTGTAAGAAGAACAATTGCAATTATTACGTTGAGTTACATAACGGATCATTAGGCACATTGTGTCACGGATGGATTTTTGCCAAATCTCGTTGCATCTTTTTGGGAACACAGCCTTTTCTTTTGCATGTTCACCTTTTATCTCTTAGGCTTCCAAAACTTTAAAAAGAAGATCTGTTGAATTTGAGTTGTGCATCCCCAGGGATGTTGTATTTCACTGACATTCTGGCTAGACTGGTCAGTAGTTTGTGTTTTGTTTCAATTCCAGCCCTGAAGAGTCAGAGTTGAATGTACTCTGATGAAACACGTGTCGGCTGGTGTTATTCCAATTGAACATTAAACCAACAAGAATAAAACGCGTCAACTGTTTTTTCTTCTAGTTCTGTAAACTTACATATCATATGTTTGATTTTTATGTGCACAGGTCCTTGGTTTCTAAAATTCTGAATTCTACCAGGGGTCATAAGTGTCGATCCCACAAGGCTTTCCTATAGAAACTAACAGTTTAAATAAAGAGATACCGAAAATGAGTAGGAAAAAAACAGCCATTTATGAAAACCTTTTCATCTATAACATTTGTCACTATGGCCAATTTACAAGAGCAATATATCATTATGTCCGCTAGCCTCTTCTGGTTGCGGGGACATATAGGGTTTGTAGGTTCTCCAATAACCCAATGTACCTAGAACCGCCAACTGAGCAGCACCACACAATGGAGGCGCAGAGGTGACAGATTTGGGCGGATGCTATGACAGATGATCCTCCCGAAGGGGCAGCATGATCGGAGGATCGATGCTCATTTTCAGCAGCTCTTGATACCAGACTCTCCTTGCCCAGTCCAGAGCTACTTAGGCCCGGTTGCTCCTGATCTTCTTCAGAACCCTGGGCAGGAGTGGTATGAGTGGAAAGGAGTACAGTAGGCCTGAGCACCACTCACAAAGAAAAGCATCACCAATTGATAGCCAACTTGGAAACTCCAGTGTGCATTACTGCCGACACTAAACGTTCTCTTCCGAGGCAAACCAATCAAATCAAGGTCCTCCCCACTGCTGAAAGAGGCCTTGCGCCAACTCTGACTAGGGACGCCATTTGTGATCTGCTAGGCATCAATGGCTGAGTTTGTCCACCCTGGCATTCAGAGAACCTGCCAGGTGTTGAACCTCCAGGGTTATGCCCTGCTGTTCCATATATGTCCAGAGACGCAGGGCCTCTCGACTAAGGTTCCGCGACCCCAACCAGCCCTGCTTGTTTGCAGTACCACATGGCGGTGGTGTGGTTTGTGAACACCAGCACTAACTTGCCCTTGACAGAGGGAAGAAATGCCTTCAATGCCAACTGAATTGCTCGGAGCATGAACAAATGTATATGGAGCCGCAACTCCAACAGAGACTAGTGTCCCCTAGTCTCCACCTCTCTCAGATGGTCGCCCCATCCCAGAAGTGACGAACAAGTTACTTACCTTCGGTAACGATATATCTGTAAGAAACAGTAGTTAGTATTAGATTCCTTACCTTAGAATATCCCCAGGCGTCAGTCTGGATCCGGAAACTTTTGCGTAGCAGTACCCCTGCGCGTCGGTAGGCGTCGTCTGCAGGCGTCCCCTGCGGCTCCGCGTCGTCGGCGTCGTGCGCCGTGATGACGTCGCTGGAGTATATAGACGCCGCCTCCGCGCGCTGACGTCAGTTCTTTGCACACAGCTTTTCCGCGCCAGAACACGCAGAGCCATGTGAGAACTAACACTGGTGCCATTTGAAACTAGGGCCCTGAAAGGGATGACCTTAACCCTAGGTATCAGTTCGCAGAACGGGGAGGACGGGTGGGGCGGTAAGGAATCTAATACTAACTACTGTTTCTTACAGATATATCGTTACCGAAGGTAAGTAACTTGTTCATCTGAAAGAAACAGGTTAGTATTAGATTCCTTACCTTAGAATAGATACCCCAGCAATACCAACCCCGGTGGTGGGTCTGCGAACCAATACAAACCTACACCAGAAAGTCCTGGAGGACCGAACGGCCAAAGAAGCCATCCCTCCGGACTTGACTGTCCAGGCAGTAGTGCCTCGCAAAGGTGTGCAGCGAGGCCCACGTAGCCGCCTGGCAAATGTCCTGCAAAGGGACTCCCCGGCCCAGGGCAGTAGTAGCCGCCGTGGCCCGAGTGGAATGGGCCCTCAGCCCAACAGGAGGCTCCTTCCGAGCCAAAGAGTAGCATGCTTTGATGCACAGGACGACCCACCGAGAGATGGTTCGTTTCTGTACCGCCCTTCCCTTCTTCTCACCCACGTAGCCAACAAACAGTTGGTCATCCACCCGGAACTGGCGTGTGCGATCCATGTAAAATGAAAGCGCACGTTTTGGGTCCAGACGATGGAGCCGCTCTTCATCCTTTGAAGGATGCGGAGGCGGGAAGAAGGAGGGTAAGGTGATGGACTGCCCGATGTGAAAAGCAGAAACTACTTTGGGCAGGAAAGAAGGCCTAGTCCTAAGAACCACCTTGTCAGGATGGACGGACAAGAAAGGAGGTTTAACAGAAAGAGCCTGGAGCTCACTCACTCTCCTGGCAGAGGTGATGGCAACCAGGAAGGCCGTCTTTAAAGTGAGAAGACGGAGAGGGCAGGAATGAAGCGGCTCAAAGGGAGCGCACATCAAGAATGTCAGAACGAGGTTCAAGTCCCACTGAGGCATCACGAACGGAACAGGAGGGTACATGTGCGTGATGCCTTTCAAGAATCTCAGTACAATAGGGGACTTGAATAAGGATGGCTGATCAGGTAGCCTTAAGAAGGCGGAAAGGGCAGAAAGGTAGCCCTTGATAGTGCCCAGAGCAGAGCCCTGCTGGGCAAGAGAAAGAAGGAAGAGGAGAACCTCGGAAAGAGGGGCAGAAAGGGGATCCACAGCCTTTGCTGTGCACCATGCCACAAATCTTTTCCACCGGCAGGCGTATACCGACTTTGTGGAGGGACGCCTGGCTGCCAGAATCACATCACAGACTTCAGGAGGCAAGTCGAATGGCCTCAACTGTCGCCGCTCAATCTCCACGCATGGAGGTGGAGGCTGGACAGGTTCGGGTGGAGGACCGTCCCCTGCTGCTGCGACAGAAGGTCCTCCTGAAGGGGCAGGCGGATCGAGGGACCGACTGACATGCTGAGTAGCTCGGGATACCAGTATCTTCGAGCCCAGTCCGGAGCCACAAGGATAACTTGGGCCCGGTCGCGCCTGATCTTCTTCAGCACTCTGGGCAGAAGTGGTATAGGCGGAAAGGCGTACAACAGACCGCAGCTCCACTCGCGCCGAAAGGCGTCGCCGAGCGAGTGCCGTCTTGGAAACTCCAACGCGCAGAACTGATGACATTGCGCGTTCTCTTCTGTGGCGAATAGATCTAACCAAGGCTCTCCCCATTGCTGAAAGAGGCCGTTCGCCACGTCAGAGTTCAGACGCCATTCCTGATCCACCGAGCACCGACGGCTGAGTTCGTCCGCCCTGGCGTTCAGAGAACCTGCCAGGTGTTGAACCGTCAGAGTCACGCCCTGACGTTCCAGCCATTGCCAGAGGCGCAGAGCCTCCTGGCAAAGGGTCCACGACCCCACACCGCCCTGTTTGTTGCAGTACCACATGGCGGTGGTGTTGTCCGTGAACACCTGCACTACACTCCCGTTGACAAAGGGGAGGAATGCCTTCAGTGCTAGGCGAATCGCCCGCAGCTCCAACATGTTGATATGGAGCCGGGACTCCGCCGGAGACCAGATGCGTCTGATCTCCGCCTCTCCCAAGTGGCCACCCCAGCCCTGGAGGGACGCGTCCGTCACAACCACGTGCTCCGGTTGGGGAAGGGAGAGGGATCTGCCTCAGACCCAATCGCGGTCCGTAAGCCACCACTGCAACTGTCTCGCAGTGCCCTCCGAGATCAGGACATGGTCGGACAGGTTGCCCTGATGCTGGGCCCACTGAAACTTCAGGTCCCACTGCAGAGCCCGCATCCGCCACATGGCGTGATGCACCAGAAGGATGCAGGAGGCCATCAGCCCCAGAAGCCGCAGCGTCAACCTGACCGAAATCCGGGACAACGGCTGAAAGTTGGGAATCAGAGCCTGAATATCCCGGACCCGCCGTTCCGGAGGATAAACCCGAAACTGCGCCGAGTCGAGAACCGCTAAGATGAAAAGGAGCTTTTGAGAGGGACACAGGTGTGATTTCGGCACATTGATGGAAAACCCCAGCTCGTGCAGGAGGTCTGCCGTCATCTGAAGGTGGTGGACGACTGTTTGGGGCGAGCCCGCCTTCAACAACCAGTCGTCGAGGTAGGGGAAGACTGAAACCCCTAACCGGCGCAGATGAGCTGCGACCACCGCCATCACTTTCGTGAACACCCGTGGGGCGCTGGTAATGCCGAATGGGAGCACGATAAACTGAAAGTGCTCGTGGCCTACCGTGAACCGCAGGTAACGCCGGTGGGCCGGCAGGACGGGGATGTGAAAATACGCATCCTGCAAGTCCAACGCTACCATCCAGTCTTGTGGGTCTAGAGCAGCCAAGACCTGAGCCAAAGTCAACATCTTGAACTTCTCCTTCCGGAGGAAGCCGTTGACGTCCCGTAGGTCCAAGATAGGACGAAGGCCCCCTTTGTCCTTCTTGGGCACCAGAAAGTAGTGGGAGTAGCAACCACACCCTACTTCTGGCCCAGGAACGCGCTCGATGGCCCCCTTGGCCAAGAGGGCCGTAACTTCCTCCTGCAGAAGTGTCAAGTGGTCCCCCGACACACGGTGGTTCTGCGGTGGCATGGCTGGAGGAGTGGACTCGAAGGGGAGGGAGTAGCCCCTTCGGACGAGCTGCAGCACCCACCTGTCCGATGTAATCGTGCGCCAGTGGGAGTGGTGATGACGAACCCTGCCACCCACTGGCGTCACATGGGCCCGAAAGCTCTGACTAGGAAGATTTGGAGGCTGCAGCGGGGGGAGGTGTGGACTGACCTCGCCGCTGCCCTCTACCGCCACCACGGCGGAAACCACGGCCGCCACCGCGCTGGGGAGCGTTCTGCGGCGCGTGGCTGGCAGCACGCGTGGGACCGCCCCTTCCTTGGCCACGAAAGGGGCGAAACGAACCCTGCTGCTGGCGCTGGGTCGAAAGACCCAAGGACTTGGCCGTGACCCTGGAGTCCTTGAAGCGCTCAAGCGCGTTGTCCGCCTTGTCACCGAACAGGCGACTGCCATCGAAAGGCATGTCCATGAGGGCAGTCTGGACATCCGGCGAGAAGTTGGCGGATCTCAGCCAAGCATGGCAACGAATCGCCACCGTAGTGGACATAGCGAGTCGGTCGTGTCAAGACCACACCTAATCGAATACCTCGCCGCGTCCCGGCCTTCAACCAAGGCCTGGTTGAGCTTGTCCCGCACCTCCTGCGGGCACTGCGGCAGACACTCCGCGACCGTGTCCCACAGAGAGTGGGTGTAGCGGCCCAAGAGGCATTCGGTATTACAAGACCGCAGTCCAGCACTCAAAGACGAAAAGACCTTCTTGCCAAATTGGTCATATCGCTTCGATTCCCGATCGGGCGGAGCCGACGGGAATGCGGACTGGGAAGTGGAGGCCTGGATCACCAGACTCTCCGGGGAGGGATGGGTGGAAAGGAAGGCAGGGTCGTCCGAACACGGACGGTGACGCCTGGCAACGTTCCGGTCAACCGGTGCACCGGAAGCGGGCCTGGACCAGGTGCCCAAAAGGACATCCGTCAGGGCCTCATTAAATGGCAGCAGAGGCTCCTGTGGGCACGACTGCGGCTTAAATACTTCGGTGAGGATGTTAGGTTTCACCTTAGCGACGGGGAGCTCAAGGCGCAAAGCCTTGGCAGCCCTCATCAGGACCACCGAATAGGCAGCCCCGCCTCCGACGCCACAGGGGAAGGCGAGACAAACCCAGGGTTGGGCGACTCGTCCAGACCACTGGCCTCACCTAAGTCACCTACCCAGTCCACGTCATACTGGCAGGCTCGTGACAAAGGGTCCTCAGACCCCTCCCAACCCTCTCCATATTCGTCCTCATCGCCATAGGACGAGTCGACGATGTAAACCGGCTCCTCGGAGCCAATGGGCCCCAACGGCGCCGGACGACGCCGGTCCGACTCCGCGTAAGGAGTCAGAGAGGGATCGAGGGTGGCGCCGCACGGCGCCGGGGACCCGACGCCGGCCGGAACCGACAGCGGAGTCACGGCGCCGCGCGGAGGCGGCACCACGGGTTGCCCCAATGGAATCGGCGCCGGGGAGGCCGGAGGACCAGCTGGCGACGACCCTGAAGGGCCCAGCGGCGCCGGAGCACTCGGCGGCGTCGGGGCAGGTGCACCCGAACCGCTCGGGCTCCCAGACGGGACCGACGGGCCCGCAGGCGCCGTAGGCCCCGCCGGAGGAGACATCGCCCTCATAGCCATGAGGAACGCCTCAATCTCCTCGCGCGATGCGCCTTCCCCAGGGACCGACGGGTATGGGGCAGACGGCATCGGCGACCCACGCGGGGCCGCGGGGGTGGGGCCACCCGAACCCCCGGCCGCATCACGCGGGCGTCGGGGGGAGTCGGGGGTACGATGATGACGCCCCGACCTCTTGTGACGCTTACCTGATGAACCGGAGGAATGGTGGCGACTCCCGGAGCGCTCATGGCGGCTCCGCGATCGCTCCCTCGACCGCTCCCTCGACCTCCGACCGGACCGGGACCGCTCTCGACGCGGGGCCGACACTCGGAGTTCGAGCAGCTTGCGGGACCGCTCCCGTCTAGCTTTACCTGTCAAGGCCCGGCAGTCGACGCAAGACTCGACGTCGTGGTCCGCGCCCAGACACCGGAGGCAGAGTCGATGGTGGTCGGTGACCGACATCATTCGGTCGCACCCGTCGCAACTCTTAAACCCGGGCATCCTACCGGCACCTTGAAGAAGAGTTAAAGTTAACAAAACTAGGTCAAAAGACCGGAGTACTGCTCTTCGGATCTGCGCTAACTGGCGCAGAGAAAAGAAGAACTGACGTCAGCGCGCGGAGGCGGCGTCTATATACTCCAGCGACATCATCACGGCGCACGGCGCACAACGCCAACGACGCGGAGCCGCAGGGGACGCCTGCAGACGACGCCTACCGACGCGCAGGGGTACTGCTACGCAAAAGTTTCCGGATCCAGACGGACGCCTGGGGATATTCTAAGGTAAGGAATCTAATACTAACCTGTTTCTTTCAGATTCATCTGTCACAACTGTGAGATCTGGTTGGGGAGGGGAGAGGCGTCTGCAATTGACCCAATTGCGGTTCATCAACCACCACTGCAGATCTTTTGCAGGTCCTTCTCAGATTTGAACCACATCGGTGAGATTTCCCTGATGCTGTGCCCACTGGAACTTCAAATCCCACTGCAGAGCCCACATACGCCACCTGGCATGCTTTACTAATAGGCCCAACAGCCTCAGAGCCAGTCTCACCGTAATTCAGGACAGAGGGTGAAATATCTGTATCATTGCCTGAATATCCTGGACTCGTTGCTCGGGATAGACCCAAAACTGCTCCGATAAAAGGAAGCGTCTGAGAAGGAGTCATGTGTGACCACAGCACGTTTATAGAGAATCCTAGTGAATGCAGGAGGAACGCCATAGTCTAAAAGTGGGAGACTGCCTGGGGCGAGGACGCCTTCAACAGCCGGTCGTCGAGGTAGGGGAAGACTGACACCCCTAAAGTGCGCAGATGAGCTGCAACCACTGCTATCACATTTAACACCTGAGGGGGGGGGGGGGGGGGCTGGTTAGGCCAAAGGGGAACACGGTAAACAAAGTGCTCGCGGCCTTCCTTAAACCGCAGGCAACGCCGAAAAGGATGTGAAAATACGCATCCTGTATGTCCATCCAGTCTCGTTGGTCCAGAGCAGAAAAGAACTGAGCCAGAGTGAGCATCTTGAATATCTCCGTATTGAGGAAGAGATTGACGGTCCGAAGATCTAAAATGGGCCTACTCCTGAAACCGGGACCCTTTCTGTAGCTCCCTTGGCTAAGAGAGCTTTAACTTTCTCCTGGAGCAATTTTAAATGATCTGCCGTCAGCCATTCCTGATTTGGAAGAAAGGGAGGAGGAAAGTAAAATAACAGCCCTCCTGAATGTTCTGCAAGACCCACCACTTGTCCAATGTTATGAACCTCCGGGGGGGGGGGGGAGGGGGGGGGGGATAATGGATGCACCCACCAATTGTAGTGGTGTGGGTATGCAGAGTCAGACTAGGAGTGTTTGGAGGCTGCGGCGGCCGAGGGCAGAGTGGCCGAGAATTCTGGCTTCCATTCCTAGTCATAATGAACTGCGTATAGCTTGGGAAATCTGTGCAGGACAGTAGCTAAGATAGGGCTGACTAGGCAGGAAACCCCTTCCGTTGCCACGAAAGGAGCAACAGGTAGACTAGCCACGAAGAATAGTAGAGAGGCCCATGGACGTGGCTGTAACCCAAGAGGCCTTGAACCTCACTAGGGCTGAACCTGCCTTTTTCCCCAAAAAAGCGGGTCCCATCAAGGGGCATGTCCATCAGATTTGCCTGGACATGTTCTGAGAAGCCACTTGTCCTAAGCCAGGCATGGCGCCTCAAGGCAACTGTCGTGGGAATCAATGTGCCCAGCAGATCCATTGTATCAAGGCCACACCTGATGGTGAATTTTGCTGCATCTCTCCCGTCCTGAACAGCCTGACAGAGCACAGCCCGGGCCTCTTCCGGGACTAGGCAGCACTTGCGCAACCGACTCACTAAGGGAGTGGGAGAAAGGCCCAATAAGCATGCAGTATTGACCGACCGCAGTGTCAGGCTGGAAGAAGAAAGCATTTTCTTCCCAAATGAATCCAGCCTCTTGGATTCCCTATCTGGAGGGGTTGAAGGGAACGTGCCCTGTCATGTAGAAGCCTGCACCACCAAACTTTCTGGGCTGGGATGTTGGCTGAGGAACTTTGGGTCGCCCAGAGCTCGGCGATGGTGGCAGGCAATTGTCCTATTCACAGTAGCCCCTGTGCTAGGCTTGGACCATGTGCCTAGAAGAACATCAGTAAGAGCTTCATTAAATATCAAAAGGAGTTCTGAAGTGGAAGCCCCAGGCTGAAGCACTTCGGTCAGGGAATTAGTCCTGACCTCCACTGAGGACAGCTCCACTCCAAGGACATCAGCTGCCCTCTTAACCACCATGGTATAGGATGCCCCCTACTCCATGGAGCCGGCACCAGGTTTCATCCCCTTCAACCAATAAGCTAATTTTCTACGCTATGCTTTTTTTAAAGTTGCCACGGAAAAGAGAACCAGGGTTTGTGTCCAGATTAAGGTGTAGCATGGGTGTTTTTCAGACCAGTTGGTCTAAAGCCTAAAATAGTTCCCAATCCCAGTTATGTACCAGTTTACCTACACATTGTTCATTATCTCCGTGAACATTTTTATTTGCAGGATGAATTTGCATTGCAGATTTAAATAAGTGTTGTTATTTTGAGGTACTCTTCAATTGCAGTCCTCACAAACGCCCATCAGTTTTTTTATCTCTCGTTTTGCATCTCCAGTTCTAGTCAGTCTGTTTTCTCCCATCACTTCAGCATCTCTCACCTCTCTCATATGTCCCTCCTCAATTATTCCGACCTAGACCTTTCCTTCTCCGTCTAGAAATACTTGTCTTCGTCAACTCACTTCTATCCCTTGAAAGAAGTTACTTTTTCCAATACACTCCAGTTCTTTTCCCTACACTTCCCACTCTCCTTCACCTTCTACCATTTTGATGTGCTTCCACCTCACCTTTGTTTGCCCTTTCTTTACTCAGGGTGGTCAACATCTTACTTCCCTTCTGGTTTACAGTTTACAGCATCTTTGTCGGTGTCCATTCACATGACATTTTATTCTTTTTTCCCCCATTCTTTGTTTCTTGTTTGCTCTTTCTTCTTATTTTGTGTACATGTGTTAACAAGTTTAAGAAATTGGGATTTTGTTTGAAGGGAGGTGAAAATCCTTCTAGCAACAGCCACAATCCTAGTCACGGTGAACCAAAAAAAGTCACTAAATTAACCTGTGCTTAACCCTCTGCTAGCTTAACACATAACGTAGTGCCTCTCAGTTAAGTCTGAATGGTTAAGTAATTATGCAGCAAATAAATAGTTGTAAAGTCAAAGCACAATACAAAAGATAGACCACACCAATTTAGACAAATAGAGAAAAATATAATAAATAAAATACGACTAAAATGACAATAATCCAAACAGTAGAACCAGGAATGTGTAATTCTAAAGGTGTAAGTAAAAATAGCGCCAAGAAGCAGAAAGCACTAAGTATGGGTAGCTGTTCATGCTAGACTGGGGCAAAGTTCCACGTTCAGGCCGACCGCGATGGTGTGGGCCGGATAAAGGGACCAGGTTAGTCCTGCTGAAAAAGTTACCATTTCAAGTCCAGTGCAGAGTTGTAAACGTCAGGATTTCACAGGAGGAGCTCAACTGATGCCAGCCAAGTCTCCATGACCTGAGGAGGCACCTCTTGGGGATCAGAAACTCATTCCACTTTTCCTTCTCAGGAAGTAGGGCAGGTTTTCAAGCAGCAGGGCAGTCTTCTGGCAAATAAGGCAGGCCTCAAGCAGGGTAGCCCTCTGGGGAACAAGGCAGCCCTTGTTCTGGAATGTCCACAGGCCTAGCTAGGAGTGAGCGAATTAGTAAATCAGGCGGTCCAATATTAATACTTGGTGCCATCCTTTGCAGTGGGTGGAACCTCTAGCTCACCCCTACATCTGGTTCTGGAAACTTCTTTCCTTCCCCTTTCTTTCCCTGCCCAGGTACCAAGAGTTCTAGGGTGAAAAGTCTGGGGTCAAGTTCCTTTGCGAGAGTGAAATATAAGTGGGGCAGGGAACAGCTCGCCATTCCCTTCCTTGCAAGATTGCCCTCTCCTAGCTACACCCAAGGTCCTTTTGTTCACAGTCTAGGCCCAATACGCATTCCAGATGGGGGAGCAATTAACTGGCCAAAGCAGCTGGAAACTCCTAGGCCGCCTCAAAGTTTAGGGCATTAAAATGCCACATTTCTGAAAGTGCATTTTCAAAATTGTAATTGAAAAATCAACTTTACTATTAAAGAGTATTTTAAATCATATTTCATTTGAGTCCAAACATGATATTCCTACGTCTTCCTAATCAAAAGTTGGCACTTATTAAATGTAATAAGGTAACCCAACCCAATCCTACAGGAGTGTTTCCCTAACATTCTCGGACTAGTGCCGCTACCCACACCCCATGGTGCCCCCGCAACTCTTCGCCCCCCCCCCCCCAAGATGTGCCCAATGGATCCTAACAGGTTAGACTCTATTGTTCTTATCTTTCGAAAAACGTCCTCCTGGGCAGCCTTGTAATTAGACCCCTAACTGTCCTGTCTTAAGCTGGCGAAATGAGGGCCCCCATGCTCCTCCCCCCCTCTACCCTCATTCCCTCGCTCAGTCTCCCTCCAACCCGTCCCTGACCTGAAGTGTCTACTGCTGCCCATGCTGCGTCACCACCGAAGCAACACATTCCCTGCGCCACTCTGTGAGACACATGAACAGCCCAGGATCACAGGATGTTGAGCCACTCTGATATTCTAACTCCACAAAGCAGGCAGGACCCATCCCCTGCTATTGTCCTACGCCCACCTACAACATGAACTCCCAAATTGGGCCTCCTGCGTGCCTCCTTGCGGCTCCCCACTCAGAACATAACCCCCAGGCCAAAGACCTCCCCCGTGGTAGCCTGACAAGGACCCATTTGCCCAGGATCACAGCATGTCAAGCCGACCTCCAGTCAACCACCCTGCCCATAGGGCCACCTCGCTGCCCCCTTTGGTCTCTGCCACTGCCCCCTGTGGAATTTACAAAAAGAGAAAATCCCTTGGAGAGACCTACTAGTGAGAACTAAACTTCAAGCATACTTCATTCGCACCGGTGTCAAAAATCAGAATGCCCCAAAATCATACATTCTCAAAAAAGGCGAAATAATTCAAGATGATTACAGGAGAAAATTAAATTATAACAGTTCTAATACAATTTTGTTGATATAAACATTAAGTAAATAAAACTGTATTAAAAAATATTCCTGTACATACAATATTATCAATTTATTAAAAATATTCATCAGAGACAAGAGAGGTGAGTCATTAAGTGAAACATCGTAAATTATTAATCCGACTAGAATCTAAATATCGTGTCCCATTGGTATCAATTGATGGCACCCTAATGGTTCCTCGGATTTAATACAAAGAAGCATGCATACTTCTTAGTATTAAATCCCGCTTCTCGCTGCATGTTGGCGGCCAAAGCCCCAGCACCTATCCTTCGTCAACGAATGGCCCCGAATCACTGCTGTGCCACCCCCCCACCCGAACCCTGCCTGCCCCCCAGAACAGAATAAACCAACAATATCCCAGCTGGTGTTACTGTGGAGACAATTAAACATGTATGCAAAAAGCATTACTTGAGCGGAAATAAGGAGACTCAATTCATTTTGAAATCGTGCTCATGGCATCGTATAATAAAAGAAAAGTAGAAAATACAGTTATAGCAGCTCTGTGAAAAAAAAAAGAGAGAAAAGAATAGACAACCCGAATTGCACTTGGTGCTAGGTATGTACAAGTGACACAAATGGCGACGCAAGTGACAATTGTGGACAGCGTGAACGGCGCAAAGTGTGAGAGTGTAATAATATATACAGTGTGAGTCAGACGAACAAAGTAGCTCAAAGATGAATTACACTGCAATAGTATTTGATTTGGAAGTAATGATTCAGGTGAGCCACAGTGGGGGCTGCGTCATTTATTCGATCCGCGTGACTTGGCATCATCTTCAGGACCGGGTTGCACTTTGTGGGCGGTGCTGCTGGTTGGACAGAGGAGTGTTAAGTAATCCTTGGTAGTCCACGGTCTTCTTCGGCGGTAAAACGTCCGTGGGTGATCTGGTAAGTAGAAGGAAGCGCCTCTGGAAGCAAGAATCTTCTAGTGCGGGAGAAGCCGTGAACCCGAAGGCTCGGCGTAAGGTTTCTATTTGTGCTGGAACCGGAGTTAATCAGCGCGGACCCGTCAAGGATCGGGTCCGGATGGCCGTGGTGTATTCAGCTGCCCCCTTTGGTCTCCGCCACTGCCCCCTGTGGTCCAGTGGGACCCACCAACCACTCGCAAACCTAGACTGAGCCTCCCCCACAAGCGCCCCCCCTACCCCCAAGCCCACTCCCCCATCCCCCCGCCGCACTGAGCAACATTGCCCAGCCCTCCCCCATATCCACATTGGTGCCCCCCCGCCCCCGTTGCCATCCACGGGCCCTTCAGCTCCCTGCAACATTCTCATCCCGGTCCCACCGTACATCCCGCGTCTCGCTGCATGCTGGTGGCCAAAGCCACCGCACCTATCCGCCAACGAATGGCCCCGAATCACTGCTGTGCCACCCCCCCACCCACAACCCTGCCTGCCCCCCAGAACACACATCCCAATGCAATTCCCTGATTTGACTCCTAACCAGGTGTGGGACACGTTCTTGCTTAGCTTACTGAAGCCCTCATTTTCACTTATACTTCCGCCAGCATCTGCAGTGCTGTAAACTATTTTTTTGTACAAGTACATACGCATTGTGGTACACTTTAGTACTTTAATTGTACTTTAAACACAGTAAGCGTGTCATCGCGTTACTTCTTCTAGTTATGTTTGCTACCGTCTGCATGTATTTACATTCCTAGCCTTCACGTTTTGTTTTCAGTTTCAGCCTACGTTTGAGGTAACACCTTACCTTTTGCCCGTATCACCACATTAGCATTCTCACAAACCCACATAAACTAGGTTGCTGTCTGCGTGTCCTTAATACTGGCAGCCCAGCCACAAACCACATGCAGGCTGCAGCACGCATCTGGCCTACCCTTCTGTTTAACGGTACTTTCATCCCCCCAAAGCCCACTGCTCCCCTCACCTCAAACTCTGTAGCAGCAGCACCTCTCTCCTCGGTAACATTCCCAGGAGAAAGAAACGCGACTTTGTTGTGACTCACCTCGAACCTCCTAAAGCCATTAGATAGTGAAACGGAAATACCATCAAACATTACACATCAGAAAACACAAAAGATTGGGAAAACAAGAAACAACCATGATGGAAAAGAGAAAGAAAAGGAACGAAATACTGATCCAGACTAGCTGCAGGGCAGCTTTAAAAGGTAGCTGCAAACCCTCTGGCAGGCCCTTAGGCCTTTTTATACATGTCCGAGTTTTCTCAGTGGCTGTAGTCATTGTGCCGAGGTGCTGGGTTTCAAAACTTCAGAGTCCCTTGTGACTGCCAGGTCTATTGTGTATGGGTCTTTCTGCCCCAGGCCATGTTTTAAGTGCCTACCATCCACCTTATTGGAACATAAAGGCCCTGGTTGTTCTTCCAGAATTCAGTACATTACGTACTGAGGAAGGCACTAGCGGTATTGTGTGCATAGTGTATCATAGTCTTAAAGTCTGGGAATAGCTGTTCAACCCAGTCTGTTGTATGCAGTCTCCTAATGTCTGTGTGTGTACATGCAAACGCACACATGACAATAAGCTGGAAATGTCACATGTATGATTTTCCAAAATGATGATGCACCTCGTTAATTTTAAGACTGCCCAGGGCAATTTGTAATGGCATATTTTGCTATCACATAGATTCCTGTGGACCGATTGTCAAAACATTATTTTAAAAAATCTATAAATTTTATTATATGAAACCCACACATGACGTATATTTGCAATGGGTGCACCACACTCAACAGAATATAGTCACGTGACTCGTCCTTTTGGCACAGGCTTATTGAGCACAAAAGTTTTAAAAGTGCGAACAACAACACAGTTGTGAAAAAAAAAGTGCAAACAACATGACACGACTGTCATGTATTTATTTACCGTTCCAAGATGGCAGATGGACGCCTATCTAAGAGTGCTGAATAAAAATTAATACAATGTGTGCATAAGTGCAGAAAGTGGTGGCCTGGCAGCAAATTGCAGTTTTCATACCTCCCAAAGAAGAAAAAATTAAAACAAATTAGGAGGGGGGTGGAGGAGCAATGGTAGATCAGGTGGGAAGAGGATATAAATGCTTCTGATCAATGTGAGCAGTAGGTGTTTGGGCAGGCAAGGAAGAGCGAGGGTTAAAAACATCTGGCGCGAGGAGCAACTCTGACAGTGGGAGGGTGAATTCAAAGGTGGAAGCAGTACATAAGTGAGAGAGCAACAATATACCTTAGTCTCATGGACTGCTAGAAGAACAAGCATTGAAAATCCAATAGGTCTCGCCTTTGATTAAGTTAAAGCTATTTGCTTTGCTAATGGTATACTATAGCAAAGCAAATGGCTTTAACTTAATCAAAGGTGAGACCTATTGCATTTTTAATGCTTGTTTAATAAATGCCCTCTCTCTTATTTTGGTTCTTCATTCCTTTTAAGGAGTATTTTCATTGCCTTATTCGCCCTTGTTTTCACTTAGTTTATCATTTTCTATTGTTTTGCTTTACATAATTTCCATTTCCCTGCGCATCTTAAATTTACGCTATTCGCTAAGATCCGCAGCTTTTCATTTGCCTTTTGTCATATTATTTCTGCATTTTACCAGTTAAATTTTTCTACATTCTTTACCTCTGTCTTTTTATGCTTATTTTGTTCATTTATTCACATTATTTCTAACCTCTTAGTTTCTAAAACAAAAATGGTTTATTTTTTTATTTATTTTTATGTTTCTCTGCGCTTCACTTTTGCTTTCTCAAACTACTATGATCCAGTTTTCTTTTACTGAACCTGTACTTTAAAAAACTAAAATGTAAAAATTGCTCAAATTCAAAATATGAACAGACAGATGGGATGCTTTATGTACTAAAAGTTCTTCTCTGCGCCATACCCTCACCTGCTGCTTTTCCACGGACCAGTCACTACGCCTAGCGGAACCCGCTCCGCGGGTCCCGCGTCGTTGGAGGAGGGTCTCCGAGGCCGTCACCTGCTGGGCGTCGGGCGTGCGACAGGGCTGCGAGCTACAACCCGGGCTCGGTTTCCCAGGAGTCCCGGGTTGCTGAGGCCGAACCAGCTGGCCGGCTCTCCCTGACCGCCCCGCAAAGCCCAACCGCCTCAAAAGCTGCTGATTTCAACTTGCACTGGGATTCTTCTCTGCGCCATACCCTCACCTGCTGCTTTTCCACGGACCAGTCACTACGCCTAGCGGAACCCGCTCCGCGGGTCCCGCGTCGTTGGAGGAGGGTCTCCGAGGCCGTCACCTGCTGGGCGTCGGGCGTACGACAGGGCTGCGAGCTACAACCCGGACTCGGTTTCCCAGGAGTCCCGGGTTGCTGAGGCCGAACCAGCTGGCCGGCTCTCCCTGACCGCCCCGCCCAGCCCAACCGCCTCAAAAGCTGCTGATTTCAACTTGCACTGGGATTCTTCTCTGCGCCATACCCTCACCTGCTGCTTTTCCACGGACCAGTCACTACGCCTAGCGGAACCCGCTCCGCGGGTCCCGCGTCGTTGGAGGAGGGTCTCCGAGGCCGTCACCTGCTGGGCGTCGGGCGTGCGACAGGGCTGCGAGCTACAACCCGGACTCGGTTTCCCAGGAGTCCCGGGTTGCTGAGGCCGAACCAGCTGGCCGGCTCTCCCTGACCGCCCCGCCCAGCCCAACCGCCTCAAAAAAACTACCTATAAGAACTAGCATAGCTCGCTGCGCGGGAGCGCCCGGGGCTAAGCCCGGGCAAAGGGTGGGCCCTCTGTGGCCCTCCGAGGCCTGAGGAGCCTGGGCTGGGCTCTCCCTCTTGATCATATTCCCGCCAACCCTACTAAAGGAGATTACATATTGGTCATGCCATCACCAGCGCCCGAGGCCCCCACAGTAAAGGCGGGAGGTACAACTAAAAACAGGACACTGGACGTGTACTTTGCACGAACACCAGGCGGTGCGGACAAAGTCTCCTCAATGGCCGAGCGTAGGGCTGAACGCCGTCGCTCGATTGAAAATTTGAAAAACACCCCATTGATTGACTTTTCCTCTCCCCAAGACAGCGAGTCCCTCTTTGTTGACGAGGGCCTATCATCTGAGGAGGGTGTCCCGCTCCTCCTGAGAGACCATACTACCCCCCCTAGCCCACCGACAGAGCAATCGCCCATGGCGAGTGATTCAACCACCCCCAGCAGAGACCCAATTGATTTGACCTCACAACCTATCCTACCGTCTAAACCAGTCACTATTGGGAAAAGCAAACAAAAATTATGCCCCGAGGCAAAGGCTTATGCTCCCCCACCCAACAAGCGAAGAAGAAAAACGAGGGGAGGTCATACCAAATCAAAAATTCCCCATTCTGATTTCGGTAAAGGCCCAAAGTTACCGCCCAAGCGTGATCAAATAGCGGACGAAGTGCACAGTTTCCCCTCAGTTGGAATCGCCCATATTTCTGATGCTGTGGAAACTCAAATGATCAATATAACAAATTAATCACTACCCTCAACTTCCACTGGCAACCTTGAATTCCTGCTCAGATCTTTGCTCCTCCCTTTTAGCGAGTCTATAAAAAAGGTGGAGATAAGACTCACCATTTTGGAAGCCACATTGACCAGCTTGAAAGCAGCGGTCACCAGTCGGGGTAGATCTGCCGAGCCCAAACCTTCTTCCACCCCATATTCCACCTCACAAGTTGTACAACATAACCTAGACCTTCCCTTGCCCATTATAGACAATTCTCACCTACATCCTCCCACGGTTAACCCGCCCCAGGCCCCAACCACCAAGATTATTAAATCCACTAATCCATCATCACATGTCTCACCCTCAATACTCCGTGACAAGTAATTCAACCCAATCAAACCTCTCAATACCAACAGCAAAACCCAGTCTGCCTATAAATAACTTACCAAATAGGGACTCGGGGGGGCAGCCATTAGATTACTCAAAAAGATCAAGACGTAGAACAGTAGACCTACCACCGGACTCAGCACCATACACGATCATTTTGACAGGAGTCCCAGAACTAGCAGAAGGGGTAAGAGAAAACTATCATGCACTAAAAAATAAAACCATTTATTGGCTGAGGCAGAATAGACCCCTTCCGGCTCACATAAACGGAGAAATTCTGTCAGTAAGGCGGGCGGTGTGGGTGGGCTCGAGGCCAAAAGACAAAAAGGGAGATGTCATAATTATTAATTTTAAGGACTATAGGGTGGTTAGAACATTAGGTGACTGGTATGATCCTATGGGTGGAGATAGTATCTCCACCCACTATGTCAATTACTTCTACCCACGAGAACTGTTAACCAACCCCAGACAAACTCAAAAGATCAGACACTGTCCGGAGTGGAGAGAAGTTTGCTATCGACCGATTCAGAACCACTTTTCCAACCACCTACTGCAACAACTTCACCCCCAGCCATACCGGGGCAATTCGAATAACAATTATCAACCACCATCCCTAGATTTCAATTTTCCAATTTTTAATCATTACTCGGCATTTAGCGATCTAGATGGACTGGACTGACTTAATAGCAAACACAAAGTCGGTCCTGGGCTGAAAGAGGGTATCCTACGCGGTGATATTTCCAAAGAAAACCTGGGTCGAACCAACAGCCTAGAAGATCAACCGCCCGTGCCAAAAATAAACCAACCATCAAAGAGGGTCAGGGTTAACCTAACCAGAGGAGACAAGAACACTGTTCGCCTAACTCCATCCAGTGAGGAACACAACGGGGAGATGTTGGGATGTGTGCAAAACATCACAAACACTACAGTGAGGACCACAAATAGGACAAATAGACCCACGAGAAAACAAACAATACATATCATGTTCTGGAACTGTGCTGGCCTTCGCGAAAAAATCCTGTCTGGAAGCCTTTTAGATTTTGCTAATGACCCTCACATTCTAGTCTTACGGGAGACTTGGCTCACTAAAGAAATGCATCTGATAGGATATAAAACCTTCTTTTCACCAGGGATCGCAGGACCCCACAGGAGACCTAAAGGCGGGTTGACAACTTATATATCAAACACAATAGTTGGTTTGGTTGTTACCCCAATTAGCTTAGAGACCCACTATCAGATTCTGAGATTGTCATTTAATACAAACAGGACCATCCTTTTAGTTAATCTTTATGACAATTTGGCGGAAAATGATAGAATAAAAACACTGGGTGCACTCTGTAAAAAGCTAAGTACCGATACGAAACTTATCCCAGGGGTTGAACCATCGAGCATAATCTGGGGTGGCGATTTTAACCTCCATCCGTGTGAAAAATACAATAGTAACATCTGTGGCTTGGGACATGAAATGGAGGACCAAACAACTCACTTCTCTCACTCAGCGGTGGGAGATCTCCTAAATGAATCCATGTCCAGTCTGGACCTAACAATATTGAACCAAATAAACCCTTTAATAGGGAAGCTTGACCCTACATACCTTGGTAGAGGTAGTGCAACCACAATCGACTATATTCTCACTACAGCGACCCGTGAAAGTAAGATTGTGAATTTCGGAGTGAAAACTAACACATTAAGTGATCACTCAGCCTTAACTTTTGATCTAGTACTGGATCAATCTCACCTATCAGCCCAAATCTTAATGTCCACTCTCTCTCAGAATAACATCCAGCTTATAAGAACAAATGGCTACACGCTTGGGTGGGGGAAAATTGACCCAAATCTCCTGACAAGCAAGGTTGTAAAGGCAGCACAGACAGATATTCTGAAGTGCCTAAATATGGGGGTACCTAACGACCTAGTCCTAACTCACTTTAACTTAATTTTGGGTAAAGTAAATGATTACCTCACTGTAAAACAGAAGGGAACCAAAGAAAAAAGAAACAGCTGGTTTAACCATGATTGTCGGTAGCTCACAAAAAATTAAAGAAAGCATTATCACAGCCAAAAAGTGATAAAGAGAGGGTTAGGAACCTGAGAATAGTTTATAAATTGGCCTGTAAAACGAGGAAAGAAGAACTGAAAAAGGTGCTATGGGATCAGCTCCACGAAAGTTCTTTAAATAAAAACAGTGATCTCTTCTGGAAGGTTGTTAAGGCACCTTTTTTGACAGACCCAACAGACCAACCAACCCTCGACGTTGCCATTGAGGGACAATCTTGGATAAATCATTTCTCAAGGATCTTCTCCAAATCATCAGTAGCAGATGATGATGGAGAAAACGATAATGTAAATACGGTCAACCCCTTCCCAATTCCAGTAACAGTCGATTTATCCGAAGTAATAAACGCACTAAATGCTAGCAAGAGTGGAAAAGCCCCAGGCCCGTATGGGGTTCCAATTGATTTCTTCAAATTTAGATTAGATCTCTGGGCACCAATAATAAAAAGGGTCTTTGATGCAGCAATGGCCTGTGGGTTGCCCATATCTTGGACACAATCAATCCTGGTCCCAATCTTTAAGAAGGGAAACAGAGAGGAAACAACCTGTTATCGTCCAATCTCCCTCCTGGACTCACTGGGGAAGGCACTGGGCAGAGTGGTCCTCCAGCGTCTCCAGGAGTGGGTGGACGAGACCGGGTGCCTCTCGGATATCCAGTTTGGCTTCCGAGAGGGCCACGGAACAACAGAACAAGCCCTTAACCTGGCTTTATTGATGGGAAAGTACGTTCTAGCAAAGCGCGAGAGGTTCTACATGGTATATGTGGACCTCTCTGCCGCCTTTGATTGCGTTAGCCACGCAAAACTTTGGTCAGTCCTGGCAAAAATGGGAATTGACGAGGCCCTCGTGACCTTCCTTAGAGAGCTTTATTCGAACGCCTCTGCGAGAGTTCGATATGGTGTCCGGGGCGAACTCACAGATTCCTTCCGAGTAGATCGCGGCGTCAGGCAAGGATGCGTCCTGGCCCCCTTTCTCTTCTCCCTCTATACCAACGGCCTTGAGGTAGAGATGTTACGGGGGGTCAGGACCTGCCCCGCGTCAAAGATCGATGAATCCCTGCGCTTTTATACGCAGACGACGCGGTAATCATAGCACGTACACCTCGCGAACTACAAACATCATTAAATAGCTACGCAAAATTTATGAGTGATTTAGATCTCCTCATAAACATTAAGAAAACCTTCGTTATGATAGCAGGACGCGCTAGGAAAACTGTTAAACCCATTTTTTTAAACAATGTAAAACTAGAAACTACTTCCCAATATCCCTATTTGGGAATCATGATAGACAGTAAGATCAATTGGAGAGCGGCCATAGAATCACGTAAACACCAACTTCTACGCTCTATGGCTGCCCTCATGAAATTTGCCCAGAAATTAGGGAAGAAACCTCCCGTTGAACTTCTTCAAATATACAGAGCAAAGTGTCACTCATTCGCACTTTATGGGGCGGGTTTATGGGGCCACAAACAAACAAAACCTTTACAGGTTGCAGAGAACATATTCATAAGATTCTTACTGTCAGTACCCAAAAGAGTATCTACATTTGCATCTCACACAGAACTGGGCCTACCGCACATCGAGGACTTGGCCAAAATTGAACCTGTACTCTTATGGCGCAGAATATGGGTCTCAACAAAGAATTCCTTAACTAAAGCTATTGTGGCAGATTGTATGAAACTTGATCATGTAAAAAAAATTGACTGGCTAACTCACGTGAAAAATCTCCTCATTAATCTAGGAATGGCTGACTTATTATAATCCCGATACTATAGCCAGAATTCCTAAGAAAGAGCTCAAGGCTAAGGCGCTGAGCTACTTTGAAGAACTACGTATAACTGAGGAGATTAATAAACCATCAGTTCAGCACTCTCTGGCAGTTATGACGACTATTGAGATGGAACCATACCTAACCTATGTAGTCTCGCAGTTCGAACGATTTTTACTAACGAGATTCAGATTGAACATTTTTCACAGGATAGTAGCATTCCCAAATAGAAATAGCTGGGACGAGAGTTTAATTTCCTGCCCTTGTGATGGAATATCTGACCAGTCAACAATACATACGGTTTTGTTCTGTAAATATTACTCTGTCCATCGAAGACTTTTTTTTAACTCCATTGCTGAAATCTTTTGGACTTCGTAAATGTCGCCCTGCAATGTTGAAGTTACAATTTTTAAGCTCAGAATATGTTTGTAAAGTCGTCAGTACCTTCCTAAAATGCATTTTTAAGTCTAGGGTCAACCTTCATAATCACAATAGCTAAACCGTTTTACTTAATTTGATGCAAATTTTTTAAAACTGTAATGATTTGAAAATGTTGGTTAATGAAATGTTTGCTTTTATGGTAATTCATGGAAAATGAATCCCGAATAAAGTTTTACTTACTTACTAAAAGTTCATTTGTGCTAGACAACTTTGAGGTGTACTTAATGAGCTCCGAGAAAAGTGCGAAACACAAACTGAATGGCAATAATTTATTAAAGACTACACATTTGGGCCATTTTTATTAGGATGCTTAAGCTGTAATTAACCAACTCACTTCCTCCTTTGACGTTCTTAGGGAAAGGAATTACTTATTTTCAAAAACACATCATTCTCAAGATAGATTGATAAATATGTGCAGTCAGTGAGAAAGGTGGTTATTACGTATGTTTAAAAAAAATCTCAAACTATAAAAGAGACCTATTCGTACTGCACTACCGTATCGGCAAAAGGCATGAATGTTTGTGATAAGACTTACAGTGAATTTTGCGTGAAGCCGTTGATATAGCCTGAAAACTTACTCATAACGTGTAAAGACTTTAGCAATTCTAGAAAGATCTTAAAGCCCTGCAGTCTTAAAGAAAGCAAATGTAGAAACTATTGAGGGATTGTCTGAAGTAACACATGTTCTATTATTTCAACGCAGCACGCTGTGCTATTACAAATTAGAATAGAAGTAAATGTTGTCACAATATTAACACCTTGAACGCTATGGGGATTTTTCTCCTGTGCTGGGATTCTACAGATACCACTATTCATGACGAGCTGGGCTCGTCATCAGCGTAGCAGGAGGCTACTGCATGACGAGCCCAGCTCGTCATGAGCGTCGAAGGGGTTAATAGATTATGTATTTATATTCATTCTGATTCAAGAATGAATGTAAGACTAAAGCACAGGACAACACAAAATTCAGACTTAAATAGCCAGTGTGTTCAGCAATCACAACCACCTTAAGGAACAGGAAAACACGTAAAAAGAGAATGAATACCTACCAAATATGGCACTGCCTGTCAAGCATGGAACATTGGATGAAGGGCTCGATTCTGGACACAAATAGGAGGGTATGAAGGGCAGATAAATGGAGATGAGGAGAGATGCTGGCTTGAGGCAAAAACTGAAATTTGCACAAATGTTGCTATACTTAGAAGTGAATTTTAATTTGTGTGGAGGGGACCAGAAGTGCACTCCGAGGTTTCTCACCTGAGGTCCTGTTGGCCTTAGACATGCACTTCTGTGGTTGATTGGGACTTAAAAGCCTATGGCCCTGATTACGAGCTAAGGAATTATGCAGCATGCCTGATAAATAGCAATACAACTGGGTACGTTCTTTATTGGGTGCGAGAAATAAAACCTATTATGAGTTTATGGGGAACATGTAGAATTTGGTGTTTAACGCACCAAAATCTGCATGATACGATAAATACCATATGTTTTCCCATGTTAAATTTCAGCAGGTTTGACTTGCCGAAATGTAATGAAGGTTGAGTATTTAACGCATCAGATAATTATTGGCTGCGTTAATTACGTTCACACTCATAACTCCGAACCATGAGTAAACAGGAGTTTACGTATGGTCGTAAAATTACGAGGAACTCTTACTCAGGCCACAAGTTAGAAGGTAAAATCACTGACCAGGACAAACCTGTTTAGGGTATTCAACTTGAGCTTCCTTGCAGTAGACCTCTAATCATGTCTAGGTACTGGACCACTGTGACCAACGATAGCTATTGGCACTTTGAGGTTTTCGGTGCCATTTGTGCTTAAAAAATCTTTAACACAAACCTCCTGCTCCCCTTAGTATATTTTTGTCTTTTCGTTGTTATTTTGTTTATAAAATTTTACTCTACTTTTATAATCTGGTTTGTGATTTTTATTGTTTTACATTGTTAGGGTTATGATTGTTTGGGTACAGAATAAATAGTTTACACATTGCCCTAAGTGAAGCTTGGCTGCTATGTTACACAGGTACCAGGTAGGTGTTGAGCACAGGTTAATTCAGTGACTTTGCGGGTTCACCCCAACAAGTGTTGTGATTACTCCTTCAGGTTTTAAGACATCCACCCCAAACAATAATCCAAATTTTAAAGAAAGTTGGTTACTGTAGGGGGGAGGGGGCAGAGGGGAAATTAAACCCTTCTCAAACAGCAACCACAACTCGTCAGGGTGGAGCCAAAAGCAAACACTAAATTGACCTGTGCTTGGCACAGTGCAGTCAGGGTGAACATAGAGGCAGTGTGTAAAAGTATTTATGCAGAACACAAGCACTAATAAAGTGGAAACATAACTGTTGGACCTAGGGTACACCCAAGTCACATAAGGTAGCTTGGCACTAAGTAGCAAGGTTAAACTCCAAAGAACATGTGTTAAGTTTGCGTCTTCCCCACTCAGTAACTCAATGACTATCCATCCAAAAATGACATTACACCTTACTTTTTATAAAAGTAGAAAAGCTTTATTATCTCTTTTGTTGTTGACTTCTTACTTTCTGTTCAAATGCTAAATCAGTCCCACAGTTACAATGAATTCAGTGCATTTACGCTCCTTGTTTATGTAAACTTCCTCACTCCCTCCTCCTCCAGTTACTTCAGCATTTCTGGCTTTACATAAAAAAAACAGTTTCAACCATTAATTCATAAAACACCCTGGTTTAACACCTTGGGAATATCCAGGCAATAGGATCTTGGATTGATACCTTGGTAACCACCGTGTGACACTTTCCCTATAATCAGCTGAGTAACCCCCAGGGTTTCAAATGCCAGGTACAATGCTGCAATCAGCTCATGATTAGCTTGCTCAAGTGCTTGAATAAGGTAAAGTCACAATTTTTCCTCCCCTTCCACCTCTGAAAGAGAATACAACATTAGACCTCAATCCCCATCTTTATCAGCCACAGGGGTTCAATTTTCTTCTTTAGCACAGTTGCTTTCCCCTGCTTCACTTATGCTTCTTTACTCTTAATCCTGATGACTTTTAGTCTCAGTCTTCCCCAACTATGTCAGGGCTGGCCTCTCAGTTATCCAAGGTATTAGGGGGCAAGAAAGATCTCCCTTTCTGTATCACGGCTGTTTTCCCAGTCATACAACAACCCCCCCTTTATCTCCACCTTACTTGGGGCCAGTCGAGTAATATGCCGGTTCAGTCAACCAGCCCTGAGTCACCAGCTCTCCTCTCCCGGCGGCTCTTCCCGCCTGGGCCGGGACAAGTGTTCTTCAAGCCGGCACTGAGGGAAGGCCTGCCTGGGGCTAGCGGTGATTCAGTCACTTGCGCTGTCTCCTCAGCTCCCTCGACGATCGCGCCACTGAGCAGGCGCGGGGAAGCAGTGTCTCGGCAAAGCGCCGCCTCTCTTCCTACTCAGTCAGTCGGGCACACCGCTTCTGGGCCTGCGCGAAGATCAGCGCTTCCTCGCTCTTCACAGCAGTCGGCTACACCTCCCCTGAGCATGCGCTCTGACCGGCGCCACCTCTGCAGACACCAGCCTCCTCACCAGTGACTCTTCGGGCAGCACAGGACGCCTTAACTTATTCCTGCCTCCCTCTCTCTTGGGAACCGGTAAGGCGGTCTAGTGGGGCTCGCCACAGTCAGCGCCCAGGGTCTGGAAAGGCAGGGGGAAAGGGGGTCACGAGGGGCCAGCTATAATTACGAAGCTGCCTTTCTCTGGTGCCAAAAACCAACGAAAGGGCTCGGTCAGGAGCTAGGGGGGGGACGTCCTCGCGAAGAGGTTGACTACCTTTCAGATAAACGAACTACTTCTTGCGCGCCCACCTCCCTACACCACTGCCTCACTCCTCAAGCCTTCTGGACTACACAAAATGGCTACCCTGCCCCTGGCCTTTTATAGGCTGACCACAAAGGGTCCAGCAGGGTCCAGAAGATTCTGGAAGGTCTCTATATTACCCTATGGGTCTTTCTCAAAAGATGGCTGTTATGGCAGTTAATGGCCACCATTTTAGATACCTCCTAGTTTTCAGTCAGGAAAGACACCTAGGCCTCAAGGAAAAAGGACCATGAGGGCAAGAACACCTAACCCCTAGGACAACACCGCAAAAATTCAGTGGACATAAAAATTAAGGGTTTTGAGGGGCAAAAAGGGGACAAAAATTAATAAATAAATAATTAGGGGGGACTACCAAAAGGGCAGACAGGTCTAACAATAACACTATAAAAATCCCACATCAACTAAGAAAACAGAGCATAATAAATAATTTAATATCAAAATGACAAAAATCCAATCAGTAGAACGGAAGATTTACAATTTTAAAGATTTCGTTGAAAATAGCGCCTAAAAGCTCAAAGCACCACTTGAGGCTATCTAATAGAGCAAGATCGGGAGAAAGATCAAACCAACTGGGATGGAGCGCAGGTCAGATACAGGGAGCAGGTTAGTCCTGCTGAAAGTTACCTTCTCAGTCCAGCACCAAGAGTTCTGTTCGTGGTGGATGAGGCCATGGTAAGCGGGGAGAGAGCCACGGTGTCCACTGAAGTAGCGCGAAGAGCCAGTCAGGCGTCTCGGACGGACGATGCTGTAGTGTGCAGATCGATCTGTGTCATCGACAATGTGGGCTGGTACTTCGCATTGGTGGTCACTGAGGTGGTTGATGCTGTAGCACGAAAAGTTGATTAACCGGAATTTAAAATTGGTTAGGGGTGCGAGCGGCAAGGTCTTGGCTCGAACTGGCTCATTTGTAAAGAGCCCAAAAACCACAGAAGAGCACAACCGAGCCACACCACAGGTCTAAGACCTGAGGGGCACCAAATGTGGATCAGGAATCCACCCCAGTAGAGGCCAGCAGGGCTAAGGCACGTCCAGTTGCAGGTCCAGGCAGCAGGTCAGCTCGGAAGTAGCAAGGAGCTTCTGGAGCTGGTTATGTCCCTGTAGCTCAGACCAGAAAGTCAGCTTTCACACCCTTGGAGTCACTTCAGCCTGGTATGAATGGTGCAGGTCCAATCTTCATTCTCAGCAAGCAGGCAGCAGAGCGATACACCCCCTGACAGAAAAGCAGTTTTTCTGACCAACCCACAGGTCAAGGAGTGTACTGAAGAGTTGGTCTCTGAGGTCCAATATTTAAGCGGGAAGCTTAAAGAGGTTTCCCTTTGAAGTACACAGGTTTCTTGCCTCCCCTGCCCTGGCTCCAGACTAACTACAGGGGTATGCAATCCTTTGTGTATAGTCAGGACACAGCCTAATCAGGTGTAAGTGGAGAAGTGCATAACTGCATGCCCTCCCATTCTGCCAATGATGGCCCATCCAGGCACACTTAAGATCTTTATTGTGTATGGCTGTCTAGGAGGAATGCACAAAGGCAAACTGACAACTAAACCTAGTCATGCGACTCAAGACAGGCTGCAGGAACAAAATGACAGAGAAAAATGCCACATAAATTTTTTTTTAACTTTTACATTATTTCCTCACATTATCATCCACGTAGAGGTGAGCACTTTTTTTAACTAACCCCGCAGGATTCCGCAGTCTTTTTTCTATTTTTGTGTGCACTCATGCACGTCACTTGTACGCGTTATGTGATGGAAGGAGTAGTTTCGGTTCTGTAACTCCAGTTCTGTAGTAGGGGTATCTCTGTTATAGTCATAATCTAGTGAATAGTCCCGCCCATGTGCGTGGACCCCGGCAATCAAAAATAATCTCTTAAGTTGTCAAAAAATTGCAGAACTGCAAAGACACTTAAGAGAAAATTTAAAGACAAATAATGCAGCCTATATCCACAGGCTACACTGTCCAGTACTTCAACTAGAAATTCCACCAAAAATCCACAAACAGCAAAGCCTGTCCAGATTTCCCTTGCTTTTACTGCAAAAACCCCTCAGAAATGATAGAGAGGAAGGCCTGGACAGACAAGCCCCATAGGCTGCCATTATGTGGCTTAAACAGGATACTGTGCCTTTAAGGAAACCTTCTAGAACCTTCTCCCAGTATCCCAGAATGCATAGCAGGTCCCACTGACTTCAGTTCTTTTTGAAGGCGTAAAAACGCCAGACCTGTAGCATTACTTACATGAACAATTCTCCACCGGGGAGGAGGGCGGGCGCTTATGACTATAACAGAGATACCCCTACTACAGAACTGGAGTTACAGAACAGAAACTACTCCTTCTGTAGTAGGGGATCTCTGTGTATAGTCATAATCTAGTGAATAGAATGGCAAGCCCATCACCACACCAAAGCGGCGGTGGAGAAAGAACATAACGCCACTACTGTGCGAACAAATTCCGCAGCGAAGCCTGCCCAACCTGAGCGTCTGCCCTGGCATCAGAGTCCAGGCAGTAATGCTTAGCAAAGGTATGAACCGACTTCCAAGTGGCGGCCTTGCAGATTTCTGCAATCGGCACATTACGGAGCAAGGCTGTCGTGGCAGCTTTGCCCCTGGTGGAATGAGCCTTAGGCTTACCTCCTAAGGTCTTATTAGCCTTCTGGTAACACAATTGAATGCAGGACACAATCCACCTAGAAATGGACTGCTTAGAGGTAGCAAGACCCGTCCTGACTGATCCATAATTGACAAACAATTGGTCTGACCTACGAATATCTTTGGTCTTATCCAGATAAAATTTCAACACCCTCCTAACATCCAGGGAATGCAAAGAACGTTCCGCCGGAGAGGAAGGATTCTGAAAAAACGTAGGTAAAGTTATGGTCTGGTTGACATGAAAATCAGAAATAACCTTGGGAAGAAATTTAGGGTGAGTACGCATCACAACCTTAGCAGCATGAAATACAGTATAAGGTTCAGTACAACACAACGCCTGAATTTCACTCACCCTGCGGGCCGATGTAATGGCCACGAGGAACACCGCCTTCCAGGACAGGTGCTGCAACGAAGCCTTGTGAATGGGTTCAAAAGGCTCCTTCATCAATCTGGACAGCACCACATTCAATTCCCATGAAGGCGAGGGAAGCCTGACAGGAGGGAACACCTTCTTCAATCCTTCCAGAAAGTCTTTGATCACAGGGATCTGGAAAAAAGAAGTCTGTGAAGGGCATTTCCTGTAGGCAGTCAATGCAGCAAGATGAACCGTAATGGAATGAACATTAAGGCCAGACTGCGCCAAATGTAAAAGGTAAGGAAGGATGACATCTTCCTTGCAGGGTCATGGTTCCCAGACTGGCACCCGATACAAAACCTCTTCCACTTGTAAGCATATGAAGTCCTAGTAGAAGGTCTCTTAGACTCCTTCAGTATGTCCATGCAATCTTCGGGCAGATTCAGATGTCCATACTGCACTATCTCAGGAGCCATGCCGCCAAACTCAAAGACGAGAGGCTGGGGTGTAACATCCGCCCCCCGAACTTCGTGAGAAGGTCCGGCCTGCACGGCAACCGAATGTGAGGAAGGAGAGATCGGTGAAGCAGGTCCGTGAACCACCACTGCCTGGGCCACTCCGGGGCAATGAGAATCATCCGAGCCCTGGACCGGGCCAGCTTGATGAGTACCGCCGGAATCAGGGGAATGGGTGGAAAAGCGTACAGAAAGCTGTTCGACCAGCTGATCCATAGCGCATTCCCCAGCGACCCCGGCTGGTAGTACCTGGAGGCGAAGTCTCGGCATTTGCTGTTTTCGGCGGTGGCGAACAGATCTACGTCTGGAGTTCCCCACCTTGCGAAGACTTCTCCCAGTATTTCGTCGTTTATGACCCATTCGTGGTTTTCCTGAATGAGTCTGCTGAGTTCGTCCGCCTGAACATTCTGCACACCTGGCAGATGGGTAGCCGTTATCGTCAGTCCTCTGGCCGGGAGCCAGTGCCAGATCGCCTGCGCCTCCTGTGACAGAGTGCGAGATCTCGAGCCCCCCCGCTTGTTGAGGTAGTACATCGTGGTAGTGTTGTCCGTTTGCACAAGCAGGGAGCTGGTCTGGAAGGACGGAAGAAAGGCCTTCAGTGCCAAGTGAACAGCTCTGAGTTCCAGGAAGTTGATGTGATAAGTGGCCTCCACCGGAGACCACATTCCCTGAATCTGCAGAGTCCCGGAGTGCGCTCCCCATCCCAGGAGAGAAGCATCCGTCACGACAGTCTGCGTGGGAATGTCCTTGTGAAAAGGAACCCCACTGAGGAGATTCTCCGCCGAACACCACCACTTCAGAGACTGAAGAGCATGCAGAGACAGTCGTATCCTGTCGTCCCAGGATCCTTTCCTCTGATCCCACTGGTCCTCCAAGCACTCCTGCAGCGGTCTCATGTGCAGTCGTGCGTGCGGCGTCAGGAAGATACAAGAGGCCATCGAACCCAGTAGAGAAGACACCGTCCTCACTGTTGTAGATGGAGTCGACATAAGAGCCTGAGCCTTCCGAAGGAGAGATAATCGTCGCTCTTCCAAAGGAGACACGCTTGCTGACAGTGTATCGATGGAGGCTCCCAAGTACTGTATGCATTGGACCAGAGTCGGGACCGACTTGGCCATGTTGATGTGCAACCCCAGCTTGTCCAAGAGAACGCACGTCTTCTGGAAGTGTGCTCGCGCTTCCGAGAAGGAGGATGCCTTGATCAACCAATCGTCCAGGTACGGGTAGATAAACACCTTGTTCTTCCGCAGGTGCGCTGCCACCACCGCCATGCACTTCGAGAATGTTCTCGGCGCAGACTTCAGTCCGAATGGGAGTACTGTGTATTGATAATGATTGGTGCCGACTTGGAACCGCAGGAACTTCCTGTGTTTGCGTGCAATGGGCACATGGAAGTATGCATCCTGTAGGTCTATGGCACAGAGCCAGTCCCCTTGTTGCAACTGAGGATAAATCTGATGCAACGACAGCATGCGAAACTTTTCCCTGCGAATCCACTTGTTTGCCTGTCGCAAGTCCAGAATGGGCCTGAACTCGTTCTTGTCCTTCTTGCGAACCAGGAAGAACCGGGAGTACAGGCCTCTTCCTCTCTGGGACAGAGGCGCGTCTTCTATCGCCCTTTTCCTTAACAGGGTATCGGCCTCCACCTGGAGCTCTAGCAGCCGAAACCGCGAGCTGACCGGAGGAATCGATGGAGGCGGGCTGGTGAACCGAAGACTGTATCCATTGCAAACAATATTCAGCACCCACTTGTCCTGAGTAATTTTTCTCCACTCTGCCAGAAAAAATTGGATGCTTCCCCCTACCGGAGTGGGTAACGGATCCGGGGGAAGTAAGTTCCTAGGGCCTAGACCCCGCCTGGCCCTTGGGCGCCGGAGCCGACTGCTGGCCTCCCCTGCCCCTCTGGCGCTTCTGGAATGGCTTACGGAACTGCTGTTGCGAATGTCCCGAAGCCTGGCCACGTCCACGGCCTTGTCCACCGGACCGCCGTTGGAAAGGGCGGTACGGCTTCTTCGTCTCCTTAGGCTTCTCGAGGCCCACCGCCGTGAGCGTCTCGGCCTCCGCTTTCATGCGGGCCATCTCGTCGTCCGCATGCTGCCCAAAAAGAGACTTGCCGGAGAACGGTAGGTTGGCCACCCTCTGCTGTGCATCCGGTTTCAGGGACGTAAGACGGAGCCAGGCGTGACGCCTCTGGTTGACCCCATGGCAAAACCCATGAGCAGCCAACAGGGAAGAGTCTGCTGCCGCACTGATGATCTGGTTGGCCACCAGCATCCCTTCACTCAGCACTTCCTGAAAATCCTCACGCTGTTCACGAGGCAAGTGCTCCGCAAAACGCTCAAGGGAGTCCCAGAGGGCGCGGGCGTACCGACCCAACAGCGCCGTGGCACTCGCAGCCTTCATGGAGGTGGCGGCTGTTCCACAGACCTTTCTCCCTGCCGAATCCATCCACCTGGACTCCTTATCCGGGGGGACCATGGATGACGGAGCGGAGGCATGTTGTTTGCGTGCCGCCGTCACAATGACGGAGTCCGGAGGGGGTTCCGCTCTCAGAAAAGCCGGATCCGAATCCGGGGCCCGGTACTTCCTCAGCAACCTAGATGGCGCCGCCTTTGTCACCGCTGGGGTGAGGAAAAGGTCCATAGCTGGTTCCTCCAGGCCCGGTACCAGAGGCAGGAGAGGGCGAGACGAGTGTTTTTGGTGCAACGTCTCAAAGATCACTGACGTCTTCGGCGTGGGCACCGTCAGGGGTATGCCCAGCTTCGCAGCGCCCCTCAAGAGGACATCCTGGAACGCCACCAGGTCATCAATTGGGGACACCCTCGTATCCGGTGATCCCGACAGGGTAGGAGAACGCTCCCTGGAGCCAGAGGATCCCGTGCGGGAGCGAGACTCGCTCCTCCTATGGCGGCGTCTCGACCGCGTGGATGATCTGTGTCGCGACCTGTCCCGCCTCCCAGAGCGAGAGCGAGAGCGAGACCTGGCAGTCCGTGGCCTCCCCACCGGTTTCCGTGGTGGGGTCCTCCTCGGAGCTTCCTTGGGTGCAGGTTTAGGGGTCCCCTTAGGAGGTACAGGCAAAAACGGCAGCGAAGTGGACCTCGGCGGAGGAACCGTCGGCTGCGGTGCCGGACCACGCGGAGGGACCGGTGGCAGCGGGTCGTCCGCTGGAAGTGGAGGCAGTGTCGGAGGATCCTCTCTAGGCAGAGGAGGAGGAGGAGTGACCGCCTTAGGAACAGGTGTATGCGTCGACCGAGGAGGAGTGTACACCGCAGAGTACACCGTGCCCTGTGATCCTTTAGGCGAAGAGGGCTGAGAGCCCGCCCCTTCAGCCGGAGACCGCTTCCTCTTGCGTCCCCCACTGGAAGCAGTGCGACTCCTGGGACTAGAATCCCTCTTGCGACGCTTTGGAGATCCTGACCGACTCCCAGACGTCGATCTCCGTCTGCTCGACGTCGAGCGTCGCTTTTCCGGCGTCGAAGGACGTTTCCTTGACTCCGGCGTCGAACGCCGCCTCCGCGACGTCGACCTCTTCTTCCTCGGCGTCGAACGCCGATCCCTCGACGTCGAACGCCGACCCCTCGACGTCGAACGCCTCCGCGACGTCGACCGGCGGTGTCGCCTCGACGGCGAGCGCCGATGCCTGCTCCGTCCATGACGTCGGTATGAAGCCCTCGACGTCGACGACGAAGACGACGTCGACGGCGGCTTCGTCCGCGGTGGCTTCGACGTCGAGTCGTCCCGATGTCTCGACCTGGAGCCCCGGGGAGAAGGGGAGCACACCGCCGTCATCCCTCTCGACGTCGTCGTCGACGCTATCGACGTCGACTGAGACCGGGATCGCTTGCTGGGCTTCCTGCCTCTGGGGAGCCCCCCAGAGGCCTCAGCAGAGGCAGAGGGAACCTTCCCTGACTGCCCAGACCCACCTGCAGCCTGCAGGCGCCTCTCCTCAAGGCCAGACAGCCTGATCTTCGCCCTTTCCTTCAGAGTGCGAGTTGTAAACTGCTGGCAGATGACACACTCCTCAGGGACATGATCTGCAGGGAGGCAGACGATGCAGACATCATGTGGATCACCTCTGGCCTTCTTCCTCTCACATGCTGGACACTTCACAAAGAGTCCAGGCATTTTAGAGCCCTAAAACACCTGAAGCAGCACACAGAAGAGAAGAGAAAACCAAGAGAGTAAACTGCAACACTTTTAGAATACAAAAGTGCCAAAACATGCAATAAACCCTTGAAACAAGGGAGAGCTCAATGCCAGGGTCCTGTAAGCAGGAGCCGGAAAAAAGAACTGAAGTCAGTGGGACCTGCTATGCATTCTGGGATACTGGGAGAAGGTTCTAGAAGGTTTCCTTAAAGGCACAGTATCCTGTTTAAGCCACATAATGGCAGCCTATGGGGCTTGTCTGTCCAGGCCTTCCTCTCTATCATTTCTGAGGGGTTTTTGCAGTAAAAGCAAGGGAAATCTGGACAGGCTTTGCTGTTTGTGGATTTTTGGTGGAATTTCTAGTTGAAGTACTGGACAGTGTAGCCTGTGGATATAGGCTGCATTATTTGTCTTTAAATTTTCTCTTAAGTGTCTTTGCAGTTCTGCAATTTTTTGACAACTTAAGAGATTATTTTTGATTGCCGGGGTCCACGCACATGGGCGGGACTATTCACTAGATTATGACTATACACAGAGATCCCCTACTACAGAATGGGATTGCGTTGTTTCAAATTCACTGTGCGGAAGTTGCACTAACACACTTGGGCTTTCGATTATGCTTGGGACATAGTTGATGCTCTGAAGTGGTAAGTTGCTTTTGATTCACTACTGCAGGATATTCCTTAAAGAATAGGGCAGAGGTCTCATGGACTTTTTGTGTTTTATAGTACGTGACGTGAGTCAGCAGGAGATAGACTATTCCATCACGGCATACGCCACTTGAGCCCTTTGTTATCATTGGATTTGCGGTAAGCGTTAAGCACATCCAAGTATTCAGGATAGCAATAGAAATGACTTAGTGGGGGTCACGAACATTTCCCTGTTATTTTGTTTACGCAGCTGCATGTGACCGACAAGGAAGTTATTCTTCCATTTCCACATTAGTCTCCAGGCACACAAAGGGTTTCCCGTATTGAACTGGCACTTGAACAAGAGGCAAATCTAATGGCATATTTGGTTTTAGCTTCATGGTGTTTTAGTTTAAGGTTCTCTTGAGGAATTACTTAAGTGCTCACGCACTCTGTCTGTTCTTTGTCACGTAGGTTACCTTGGGTCTATTTGTCACCCCGGTCATCGGGGCAGTATTTTATTTGGACCGGGCAACAGATTGATTTCAGTATCAGTTTGCATCAGAGTGGAGGTACGTTTGATTTTCCTCGTTATTTTTCGTCACTGGTTGTTCTTATTCACATGGACACAAAGTTACCTTATTTTTGGGATTTCCCACTGCACTGGCGATCGGGTTTTCAGTTTCATGGGCCTATTAGTCACATCTATGCCATTCTTCTTCCTATATTACGCTACCTTTTCTGCAACGCACTCACGATATGGTCCTTTCAGATCATTTATTTATATTCTTATATAGCGCAGGACTCGCGCTTTGTTACAGATGTTCAACTGGTTTATAAGCTGAGAGGTGTCTAGCAGTTAGGAGGTTGAATATAGGTAAGTTTTAAGAAGCTTCCTAAAAGATTGGAAGTTGGAATTTTGTTTTAGGGTAAGTGGAAGTGAGTTCCAGAGAATGGGACCTTTGTAGGAGAGAGCTCTGCCTCCCTGCCTAATCCTCCTAATCCTAGGGACCTGGAGCAGCTGTTGATTACTGGAGCGCAGGAGGCGTCCCGGGCTGTAGGAAATGAACTTGTCAATTAGATATTTAGGGCCTGAGCCAAAAAGACATTTGTGTATGGTGCAGCAGATTTTAAATTTAACACGCTGCCGAACAGGCAGCCAGTGGAGTTTGTCCAGAAGAGGACGTGAGGGAGTCCTGGGCAAAGCGTTGAGAACCAGTCTCGCCGCAGTATTCTGGACCACATGTTATCTATTAAGTTGTTCCTCATTGGCCGAGATGAGCAGGCCGTTACAGTAGTCCAGCCTACTGACTACAAGGGTCTGGACAAGAGTTTTTCTGTGACAGTCAGAGTCCAATGGTATGAAAGCAGGATCCGGCAACTTGACTGGCATGCTCTTTGAGCAATAGTGCCTGATCTAGTCGCACACCAAGATTCTTCACAGTCTGTTTTGGACTTGGTACTGGCCCAAGGTCCAAGGGCCACCATTCTGGAGACCACAGAAGGAGGGCCTCCACGAATAACATCACCTCTGTTTTGCCTACGTTGCACTGGAGGCAATTTGTGGCCATCCAGTCAGATACTGCTCTCATACCATCCGCAAAAGATTTTTTTATTGCGGGAGTGAGGGACTGAAAGGGGAACAAAAGCTGGTCGTCGTCAGCGTACGACACCGGGGTGAACCCATATTCTCTCACAATGTCAGCCAAGGGGGCCACATACACGTTAAAAAGTGTAGGGCTTAGACATGAGCCTTGTGGCACTCCCTTGGTGAGCTCCCTTGAGATGGAATGAAGGGAGCCCAATCTGACTCCTTGTGAGCGGTCTGAGAGAAAACTCTCCAACCAGGACAGAGCCGCGCCTCCTATACCCACCTCCCTCAGACGACCGAGAAGAATGTCATATGATACCGTGTCAAAGGCAGCGGACAAATCTAACAGCACCAGAATCATCGAGCCCCCCCCCCATCTAGTGCCATCCTGATGGTATCGGTCACTGAGAGGATGGCGGATTTGGTGCTGTGATTGGGTCTAAACCCTGATTGAGAATAGTCTAGACCCCCGCTGCTTCAATGTATTTAGACAGGTGGGTATTCACATTGTTTCTCGGTCATCTTGCTAAGGTATGGCAGGAGGGAGATGGGTCGGAGGTTGGAAAGGTCAGTCCACGGATGTGCCGCGTTCTTTCGAATAGGGTTCACCACCGCTTTCTTCCACTCCATAGGCACCCGCCCTTCACTGAGAGAAAGATTTAATACTGACTGGATCTCTGGTTCAATCAGGGTACTCAGGGAAGCGATCATTTTAGCGGGCAGAAAATCATCAGGGGACCCTGATTTTATGTGACTGATAAGGGAGGGAAGATCAGAGTCATTAATTGGCGGAAAGATAGTAAGTGAGTAGTCTCCGAGTGTGGACAATTTGGAAGGGACAGGAATGTTGTTCATTTGACTGGAGGCTTTCATGATTTTATCGTAGATCATATTTATTTTATTCTCAAAAAACAAGGAAATATCGTCACAGAGGGACTGGGAAAACTCACCCGGGCTTTCACAGGCTACCGGCTTTACAAAGGCCTGTAATATTTTATACAGTTCCTTAGAGGAATTTCCTGCCTCTTCAAGTTGCTGGTTGAGGCTGTTCTTCCTTGCCAGCCTAATATTTTTATAATAGTTGGATTGGGCATCCTGTTGTGCTTTCTTACTTTCCTCATTTCGGGTTCTCCTCCATATCTTTCTACATCCCTGTTTCTCTACTCTAAGTGCCTCTGTATACCATACTTCTTGCTTAGAGGTGGGATGTTGTTTGTGCAGCTTCAACGGGGCCAGTATATCAACTGCCTCTATAAGGGATTTATTAAATTTGGAAAGAGCCGACTCTACGCTATCTATCTCAATGAAGATGGGCCTCTTCCACACCCTCTGCAGCTCATCCACTGTTATTTTGTGCCACTGTCGTCGCCAAATTGGCGGGAGAGGTTGTTTTTGGGGGGATTTATTTACACCCAGCAAAGAGAATTCAACTAAGAAGTGATCGGACCAATTTACCAGGGTTGTGGAATGACACCGTATTTTGGGGCAGTTGGAAAAAAGTATGCCCAAAGTGTGACCCCCTATATGCCTGGGTCCTCTATTCTGCATTTCTAGACCTAAGGTGGATAGATCAGCAAGCAGTATTAAGGTTTCTGGGTGCGTGGGAATATCTACGTGAATATTGAAATCACCCAGAAGAATGAAATTTTCCTTTGCTTTAAAGTGCGGTGCCAGCAGTTCCAGAAGGGATAGAGTAAAGCTCGAAATGGGTCCGTAGGGCGATAAACTAAGGCTCCTTTCCAGAACGTTTTTGCGGCAGAGCTTATCTTGAAGATCATAATTTCCATTGATGGACAGTGTGTTTGTTCTAATATAGTGACCTTCAAGTCTCCCTTATATAAAATGGCTAAGCCACCCCCAATTTTATCAGGGCGGTCAAGATTCAGGAACTTGTAACCTGAGGGAACCCCTAACATTATAACTGGGACTGTGTGGGGTTTCATCCAGGACTCTGTTAAAAAACATATCTGGTTGCAATGTATATACTAGGTCCCATACTTCAAGATGGTGTTTAGGCAGATGACGTTCAGCAGAAAGCTCTTCAAACCGCACACTGACATAAATTTCTCTAGTTTTCCCCTAACAATAGGTTTGACATGGAATGCTTGAAACTGACAATTTATACATGAGAAAGGGCCCTCTGGACATGGCCAGGAATCTCCGTTACAGCCCTTCAAAGGTGCTGCCTGTAGTTTTCTTAAAGTTTGAGTTGAATACCTGATTCTATGCGCCCCTGCGGAAGAAGGTTCCTGGAGAGCAGAGCCCATGTCCCTGGCCCCGTCCTGTCGCGGACGGGCGCAGACGGGCCACTCTTTGGCTGCTCTTCGGCGTGTCTTCGGCTCCCGCTGCGCGCTCATAAGGGGCGAGGGCTAAATAGCCCTGGGAAGAACAACCACTAGAGTGCTAACCGCTCCAGTGGTGGGGAAGAGGAAGTGCCTGGCTCTCCGTGACCCGCCCTCCGCACAACGGTACTGGTTACTGAGTCGGACCGAGGCGGGCAGGAGTGAAGACCGAGCCCAGGCTTCCTGCTAGTTCGTGGCTACCACCCCCCCCCCCTCAACTCAGGTAAGGGAGGAAAGTGATATCTTAAAGAGAATCGCAGCTAAATACTTCTTAGTTAAGTGCACAGGAGAGTTGCAGCTTTAACCTTCACAATCCCCAATATCAGTGCATAAAAATTCATCAGTGCATAAATTCATTAGTATGACCAGTACAATAGGAATATATGATGATACAACGAATTCCGTTGCAACGCATGCCTTTACCACGCATGCGTTACAACGGAATTCGTTTAGCACGCATAAACCTTTCACCGACTATTTGCGTGGTGACGTCATACGTCGTGAAGAGAAAACGGCATAATTTTACCGATTTCTCTTAATCGACTGATGCCGACGTGACTTATGGTGAGTTGTTTTATTTGGGGGGGGAGACCCCCCCAAGCCCCCCCCTTTTTTTTTTTACTTTTACCACATATGCCTTTACTACAAACATCGTAGTAAAGGCATTCGTGGTAAAGGCATTAGTTGTAACCACGCATGCGTTGTACTGCATGCGTGGTTAAAGATTTCGTGGAAACGGCTTCGTTGTAAAAGCCGTTTCCCGTACAATAGCAGCAGTTAAAAATAGAATAAAAGAAATGAGCACAGCGTTTCAACCAAGTTGTGCACCTTCGCAGAGCAGTGGGTCGGGGAGACACTGCCACTGTCACTGTCACCCTACCGCAGTTCACCGCAGCACACACTCCGCCTAAATAGCCCTGGGAAGAACAACCACTAGAGCGTTACATTCTTCATGTAACACAGGCTTTGTGTTTTAAGAGCCATAATCATTAACCATCCCGGAGGTTAAAGGCATGCTTATGTAATAATGTCGCTGTAAGAGACAACGAAGTTGCTTCACTGTACATTTGTTCAATTGCAGATTTCCCCTGACGAAGGGTGTTTTTACACCCGAAATGCATTGGGAGGTTTGTTATCCACGTCAGAATGCAATATTGAACATATGAACTAACCATGAAGTTTTCATCTGTGAATAAAACAAGTTGAAGACACAAAGCTAAATGAAAGCAATTTTCTGTTTTTTAAATATTGAAAAATGTCTGTGTATTTGATAACTTTGCTTATGATTGTGCTATTTGTAACACCAAGACATTGATTAACATTGTAAGCACTCATCTGGAGTGCATCAGGTAGTGTACTCTCGGTCGAGACTCGCATGCTAGATTTGTTTCTTCAACATTCTAAAAGTGGCATTTTTGTAATTGCAATAAATAAAACAAAACTCATGAGAGGATTTTCACTATAATTCCAAAGAAACCATACTGTTTACCTTTTCCCATTTGAAAGTTACAGATTATTAAATGTTATAAGGTAACTCCAATGTAATCATATGGGAGAGGTCGGCCCCGTGATAGTCAAAAAATAATTTAAGAGTTTTTCACTATGAGGACATGCAACTCTTAAAAACATGTTCTACTTTTTAAATACATTGCACCCTGCCCTCTGGGACGTCCGGTGCTTACACTAGGGGAGACATACGTATTACAAAGAAAGGTTTCTGCCTGGTAAAGGTTTATTTTGCTAGGTCGGAATGGCAGCTTAAAACTCCACACAGAAGCTGCAACAGCAAGCCTGAGACAGGTTTACAAGAGCTATTTAAACGGGTGGCACAATCAGTTCTGCAGGCCCACTAGTAGTATTTCATTTACAGGCCCTAGGAACACGTAGTACCACTTTACTAGGGCCTTACAAGCAAATTGGGTAAGCCAATGTTACCATGTTTTAAGGCAAAACGGTTGGGGGGAAGAGATGACCGGTCTAACATTTCTTACAACTATAGTCAAAAGAACTCTTAAATGAAACAGAAGTATATATTTTTTTAGACGCCAGTAAATGAACATTTAATCAAAAGAAATGGTCCCGTTTCTGCCTCCAAACTCTAAACTCCATTTGATCTGGGGGAGAGTTAAAACATTATTATTCTTCTAAAAAGCCCACTTTTCAAACATTCAAAGTGGTAACTGAAAGTTTACCTTTAGAAAATGGTGTCTTTGGCACCCTCATACCATTTCTCAAAGCATGGCCTGACTACCAATAATATTATTCAGCTTCAAATATATATCCGCAATAAAAACAAAACCATTTCAACCTTAAAAAAAACCAACCTGATTTGTTCTGTAAAACCACGACACCATGCTTGCTGGTATTGTTCATGTTGTACATCACAGAGTGAGGATTTATTTGTGCTGGATCCAACACATCTTCCAGGGATGGTAGGCATAAAATTTTCTGCAAGCTTAAAAATGATATAAATCTTACATTAAATTGTTCAGATTTTAAGTATCAACAAACAAAAGACAAAACAGTGTGGGATGTCAGATGGTCGCACTAGTATGTGCGACTAGATTTAATTAGATAACAATTGCATGCACTCAACTTTTCATGAACCCACTGCTAAGTAATCATGTGATAAGCAAATTAAGAAAGATTGGAACGGAAGTGCTTGTATCCCAAATTTATCAATCCCACTTTAGGGATATTAACGGAGCAATGTTTATAGTTTTATTCTTTTCAATACCAATTTAGTATGTGAGACATAGGTCCTATTACAGCAGTCACGCATTCATGTGGTAAATTCTTCCTTTACTTTTCTTTAAAGCCTTAAATCAGTCAGCCCAGCCAACGTCTGTAAGCACTTCTTCAGGGTTTATGGTAATATCTGTGTGCAGTCCTGAAAATTCAAACTGTCTGTTCACACAAGTCGAAATAGTTTTTATAGAATTTATCATTATTATATACGTTGGGCATCACCATATAAATAAGAGTGGCCATCCAATCAGTACAGTCAAATGTGCAACATCCTTACAAAAGGATTTGTTTGCTGGAACGAGGAGTATTCTCCAATCCAACACGTGAAATTTCGCGTTGAAGATGAAATTAGTTACCCGTAACTCCATTTCTCCAGCACAGATGTCTTTGAATAGATTTGCATACTTCAGTCATTCCCACTTATCAGACTGGGAATCTTCGATACTTTTAGGTTTTATTTTTGTTTTTATTGACATTCTGCAGCAATAAAACATTTATATCAGTACTGTGACAACACCCAGCATGTCTGCCCTACTGGGCCCATACATATAAAGATCTGTAGATGAGAAACAAGTGCCTCTTGAGTCATTCCCGACTTCAGCCATGAAAAAGTCCATGGAGTCTCTGCGTGTGCCAGCAGCATATGCAATCCTAGTTAGGCAGCCCCGCTCGCCATCTGGGCCACGCCCCAATACTTTTGAAATAGCAGTGTTAAAATGGCCATATGTCTAAACAGTGCATGTTTAACAGCACATCCAGCCGCTTTGAATCAATCCCAACATTAGTCAATGAGGTTGGAGTGCTGAGCTCTCGGTTTGTACTACAGGCAGCTATAGCTCAGATTTCACATCACATGTGTAAAAGATAGCATTGTGTGAATGTTTTGGGATTCTCTGACCAGGGAGGATCGCATATGGATCCATGAACAATGCTAGTGCTGGAGAACTGAAATTACAGCCAATTCATTTCTTTAGAAGTTTCATGGTTTCACATGCTTCAATTAGAATAGCACGCAGTATGATAAATAGTTAATATGTGGCAGGGAGTTTCACCTTTAATGCAACAGGTTATGTAGTACTGTTTCACCCACCAGGGCATCTGCATTCAGGTGCTTCATGAATGTACGCCTGCTTCACCACAATCCAGAGTAGATGCAGCTGTAGCAGACATGCTTCTTGTGGGATGTGCAGCCAGCCAACATTCTAGGGTACGCTTTGCTTGGATGCAGAATATAATGTAAGCTGATGGTAAGCGGGCAAAGCTGTATCAACAGGGATGCTGCTCTGCCTTGGGGGCCAAGAGAGATAAGATGATCTATTGCTCCAATGTCATCAGTCTTTATCTAAAATTTGAGGCACCTGTAAACATCCAGTGGCCTCTCTGACATCAAAGGGTTGGGAAAAGAAGGGAATGAAGCAGGACAGGTCAATTTAGATGGAAATCTAAAGGCAACTTGGGAATACATTTTGCGGTAAGCAAGGTTACCTTGCCTTTAAAGAAAAACAAGAAAGGTTCTTTAATTGTAAAAGCCTGAAACTTTCACACTCTCCTTACGGATTTTAGTGCTAGAAGAAAGAAAATCTGGCAAGAGATCTGTTTACATGCCGCAGGCTCAAGGAATGGTAGCCTCAGATGACTGGACAGTGTTTAGTTCCAAGTTAGTTGTGTGCTTAAGTGTCTGCCTCTTATTGCAGTATTATATTACTATTGGTATTTTGCACTTTATGTAACCTGGTGTTCTTAATGTGCTTAAGTGTCTGCCTTTTACTGCAGTATTATATTACTATTGGTATTCTACACCTTATGTAACCTACACCCATTTTCACTTTTCCTCACCGACAGTGCACTGACTGCTACCTCATATTCTACCGGCTGCTCACTAGTGCCATACTTGTCATTGCAGTAATTTGTTTGCACCTATATTGGATCTAGTAATTCATTAGTAGTTTAGTCCTATTTGTATACTGTATATGTGGTAAGCTGCACCTATCTCACTTTTATCCCTATCATTCACTGATCGCTACCTCAATTATTTGGTTCATTATTGTAAACTACTTCCATCTCACTTTACCACTATGATGCACTGATTACTACCTCATTTACTTCGTTTAGTCATGTAAGCTGCACCCAGCCACTTTCTACACCTGGATTACACCGTTGCTACCTCTTACATTATGATGTGTCAATTTGGCTCCACCTAACTGGTTGCTACCTCTCATATATTGTACATGGTGTAAGCTGATTGCTACCTCTCATATATTGTACATTGTGTAAGCTGCACCTACGCACTGTTTGTTCCTAGATTGCATCGACTGCTACCTCTTATACTTTTGGCTACTTTTGGCCACTCACTAGTGTCACTCCTGTGCCCTGTAACCAACGGCTGACAGTTTTATTGTCGTCCTTTCTCCCACACCCAACGTTACAGCCATCCTAACATGGATCTCATCGGTAAGCACACATATAGAATCAACTACCCTTCCACTCTCACCAAAAAAGCCGCTAAACGCTTTAAACATAGTTTCTTGAGGTCGCACCCTGAAACACCCTTTGCCGACACCTATTTCTCACCGGGCAATGGAGTCCTGAACATTGATATCATCTTCCACACCTCACGCACAGCCCAATGGAGAAAAGCGTTTCTAACCCTACTCACCGTCTCCACCACCAGGAAAACAGCTCATGGCATAACTCTCTCTATCACACCTTCCCAACTCTTCACTGGCAGAACCACCATTACTATCTACAATAACGGGATTGTCCTAATTCAATCCACGGACTAGAACCTGGAACTACTAGACAACTTGTTCCCCAAGTTCAAAGAGCACCTTTCCAAGCTGCGGACCTCCACCCAGAACTCCACCAGCACTATCACCCCTGACGTCGCAGCCCCCACCCACAACACTTCTAACATAGCTCAGCGTCGGATCCACACGCATCTCACCTCTACCCCCAGCACCCTAGTCAATCGCCCACCTGCTGTTACCGCCCCACACTCCCCAAGCGCAGTCACCAATCTCTCCCCCTCATACACTAGCCGCCCCTCTAACAATACCCCTTTGACCCCCACTCATACCTCCCCCATCCCTCTCTCCCCTGACATAACAACCCCCACCCACAACACCTCCTACCTAGATCAGCACCAGAACAGCACGCACAATGACAAATCCCACCCTTTGTTCCCCCCCACTCTCAGTCCCCACGTGAGTACACCCCCCCCATACATCCTCGATACACCCACATCCTCGATACCCCCACGCCCCCTTCCCCCCACGCTACACCCCCCATGAACGCTTCTGAACACACCACCGTCCGGAGTTTATCTCCCCCCCCCTTCCCTCCCCCCCACGGCAGATCCATCTCCCTCCCCACTCTCACTCACGACACCCCCACCCTCCCAACCAGTCCCACAGAACATACCGCCTCTCTTACCTTAGCATCCCCCCCTCTCTCCCCTCCCATTCTCAGCCCCCACTACCTTCCTGCCACCCCCACTGTCTTCAGCCTTCACTCACTCTTCAACTCACCGGCACCGTCTCCCACTGACGACACTACCTATGCCTCCCACCCTCCCCCTACTTCACCCACACCCTTCGCCCACAAACCCGCCCACACATCGAATGCCATCCCACTCATTATCACCGTAGAACCTTCCAACAACGCTAGCATATCCCCCCCCTCGATACCCTGCCCGCTTTCCAGCTCACTAATCAACCATTCACCAATGGCTCTCACCACCAACGCCATCTCCAATCCTCCTCTTGACATGACTTTATCCACCCTCCAACAAGTCAAAGAGGATCTCCTACAAGTCAAAAAAGATCTCCACGCAATCAAAGACCTTCTCTTCTCACAGCCCAGTCTACCTCCCACCATCCTACTACCCTACAAACGACACCCTCCCTACATACCCTCGCCTCCAACGACCCCCGCGATGGCCGACTATCCCCGTTCGCAATAACTCCCACCGCCCCCGCCGTGTCCTCAACTCACTGTCTGACCGCGACCTATGCTCTCTCCTACGCTCTTATGGCCCAGGTCCGGTAAAACACATATCCAACACACACATCCCCATACCCACAATTCTCTCAAATCCTCTGAGGCTCCCAACCCATAGCAACAGAGGTTCCATCCCTAACAACCTCAGAAAAGTCCCCCTCTCTCTAGAAGGCTCGACCACCCTTCTCACTCCCAAACTCAAATGCATCCTACTCAATTGCAGATCGGCCCAGAGACACTCCTCCGACATCGCTGATCTCGTCTCAGCAATGGATCTGGACCTAGCCATTCTGACTGAAACGTGGCTTACTGAAGCCTCTACCCCGATAATGGACATATTAGTGCCCCCCCAATTATCACATCATTAGACTGGACAGGCCGGCAAGACGGGCGGGGGAATTGCATGCATTTTTAGGAGCAACCTCTCCGTTACTAAAGCCACCTCCCCCTCCCTTACTTCCTGTGAACTCCTCTGCCTCGATATCACCAGCGAGGGCAAACAAGTTTGTGCTTTACATCTCATCTATCACCCGCCTGGTGACAACCTCATATTCACCCAACAACTCATGGACACGATCACATCCAATGCCGGTCGGCAGATCACCCAAGTCTACCTGGGTGACTTTAATCTCCACTGGAATGATCAGAAAGACACAGCGGTGAATAGTCTCAAAACTTTCCTTAATGCGCTTGACCTCACCCAAATATGCGATAGACCAACTCACGACAACTCTGGGCACTAGCTTGCCTCATCTTCACTAACGGCCCCACCAGACTGCCGGGGATGCCTGGTCTCACCCTGGAGATACCCATTAAGGGACCATCTCTCAGGGAAGCCAGGAAGGGTTTCGCAGCGGTCGAAGCGCCTTGGGACCCTACGGGTAAGTAGTGCGCTATATAAATGCCTATACATACATACATTACATTTACGACAAAGGCTCGATACTCGATCTCATCATCGCCAAAGAGGACTCTACCCAACTGGAGGCGATCCAGCCCTGCGACTGGTCAGACCACCACATTATCACAGGGGTGGGGGAATCATATCGCCCGACGCCCGAACCATGTTGTTTTTATTGCAGGGCAAGAAGATTTATTGTCTATTATGTCCGACGGACATGTAGACATTAAATCACGTTAAAACAACAGGCTGTGGGCACTCTGGGGCTCACAGCCAATCCGGAGCGTGCAGATAGTCTATGGAGGCATCTGATTGGCTAGCAGTCCATCACAGGGCTCTAGCCAGTGATTGGCTGGGGGGGGGTGAAACGTCACTCAGCCTATGCACAGAAGTCCGTGGCCGTCGCGCAGCTCGCAGTCAGGTAAATTAAGCAGCTTTGCCCGCTTCAGCATTGCTCGTATTTGAAAGTGTGAGGTTGGATGCTCGCATTAAACTAATCCAGAGGGCGGCATTTTGTTGGGAGTCTGTCTGGACTCAGTGCAAAGTGAAGCGAAAGCGCACCTCTGGCCACCACCAGGCCTGCTGATGTAACGTTTGCATTTGCTGATGCTTGTTGTTGTTGTGTTGCGTCAGGTTAGTTAGCCCGGCCGAGCGGCGCACACCCCTAGATAAGAATTATTATTAATTATGGCGTGTGTGTGTAGAAGAGCGGGGTGCGTGCGGGTCCTCAGTGGGTCCCCAGGGCCGTCAATCTTGTAGCGCTGGGATAGCGCTACCAATGACGGCCCTGGGGAACAAATCTTGGCCAATCCACGAGCAGAGCTGCGGCCAGGGAGGGCAGGCCAGTGACGGTGACGCCAGCACGGCGCACAGTGCCACCTTCTCTCTCGGCGCGCTGGGGACGGGACGGACTGTGTGTGTCGGCCTTGCGCGCTGCTCCCGCCTCCCCCCGGGCCCCGGCCTTTGCCCATAATAATTATTGTAATAATTAATTACCCTCAGAAGCTGCCACCTGCCAGTGCCACACGGATTCCCCGGACCGGTCCCGACAACGTCTCCCGCCGGCCCGCTCTCCCCAGCACAGCAGCACCACAAGGCTCGAACGAGCCAAAACAGCATAGCCGTGGTCAGGCCTGAGGCCTGGGTCTGGCCGGTGGTCGTCAGGGTCGTCGTACGTACCTCACAGCAGCAGCAGGCAGCAGCAGGTGAGGTTGTGACTCGTGAGTGACTTGAGCAGTCAATCAGAGACAGCGCACGCACCGCCGGTGAGTGAGCCAGTCAGAAGGCCGCTGGGCCTGGCTGCGAAAATAAATATAAAAATATATAAATATTTCGGATCCTAATCGGATGCATTTGCATGAGTTTAATGAATCATCATGTTAATATGTGTAATAATGATAATGTTGTTCATCACTGACCAAGCGCAGAAATGTCATTTGGGCCTGGCTTTGAAAAATCTTTTCTCTGGAGGGGCTCCAAGGTGGCAATAAGGAGATGTGTAGGTGAAGGGAAAGTGGATATTTTTATAGTCAGTGCTGGAGTTCTTTCTGGGCAACAGTGACTTTAAGTGTGCTCGATTCGCAGGATTTATCTCCAGTTGCAGTCAGATAGTGCAAAGACTTTCGGAGGCCGCAGGCAAAATTACATTTTATCGCATGTATGCTCCCTTTCTCACAGCAATAATGTAATTTTGGATGCCTTCTAATGGGTAAAAAGATTAATAACTTTAAAAGCCTAGGCCTGGCCCACCGTGGCGCCTCAGAAGAGGACGTCAAAAAAGCGTATTGCAAGCAGGCGCGCTGCGCCACCACCGTGACAAAAATAAGGAGCCAGCCTCTGAGGACAGCTTAATGGTGATTGCAGAGGCTTCAGAAGTGTTTAGTGACCCCAAAAACCGAGAGTTCTTCGACAGAAGTACAGTGAAGATAAATATGAAGGGCCTGGGTGGCGGGCTCGGTGGATGCGTCATTCAGTTACACTGTGATCCGAGTCAGGTTTTCAAAGTACTTCAGAGGCCGAAATTCTTTTGATGCACGGAGCATAAAAAACACAAGGAAGTTGATGACTCATTTGCCAGCTTTGGGATGGGGGTCGGTGTATTCAGTAACGGGTTTTCTGCAGGCAAGGTTGTAATCAATCTAGTCTTCAGAGGGAAGGCTCTGACATACCCAGCAAAAATCACCCTGAGAGAGGCGACTTAATTGAAACAATCCCAGGCAAAGGCCTCCTGCCACCCAAAGCCGCAAATCAGCGGGGGTGACCTCATCCTCGAATGTGAAGTACCCAGACTGAATTCCTTCTTCCTCAAAGGAAGTAATGGAGCAGATACTGCCCGCATAGCCACAACATGGACAAAACAATCAAACCGGAAAGTGTTGGTGTTTGAATGTATACAGCCGATATCTGGCAAGAGAGGGTGCTGTATGGCCTGAAGAAAAACTGCAAAAAAAGTGAGTTTTACACAGGAATATTCAAAAGTAACATGCTTAAGCACTTGTATTAAAACGGGTTTCATGTTTTCAAGTTTTTATCTACTGGGCCTGACCAAAGTTAGTGTGTGTGAAACTTGGGGTTGCATTTTGCAAGCTGTTGTTTTTTCACCGTTATATTCAGCGGGATACCGACTACACTGTGCACCGAGGGTTAGGTACTGGTAAAATGTTTAAAACATGTAAAATAAATACATATTTGTATAGCGCATTTGATCATCTGCATAGTGGATTAATGTTTTTTAAAGTCAATAGGCCAGACAGCAGAGACGCAACTAGACTGAGGCCCATTTGGGGTGGCGGGCTAATTTTCCAACTATAGGCAGAGAGTGGCGATGCAGGGGCTCTAAGAAGGGGTGAAAACATAATAAAAAGCTTCGTTAACAAGCGAATGGTCTTTAAAAGACCTGTGAAGTACTTGGTTGCAGCTGCGTGTGTGCTAAGCTGTCTCAGCCCAGGCTGACACACACGAGGGGGGGGGGGAGGGTGAGGGAGTGGAGTCTAAAGTCAATCAGTTCTATCTCCTTCCAGCGCTGTTGTAAATGCTTTTTGAAGTGGACTGCTGTTCTTTCATGGCATTCCCGGACTCTCTTTCACCAGTGGTTATTTGCAACTTTTGCCCAGGGAAAAAACACATTTTATGGTGTTTAATTTGCTGTACTTTTATTGAAATAAAGGTGGGGTATGTAACTTGGTTTTTAGTATCCAATATTTCTTTATACTAAGTACCCTTTTTCCATTTTCTTTCTTGCCTTTTTGTCTTCCTTCTTTCTCTTTTCTGCCTTTCCTGTTTATCTTCCCTTTTTCCTTTCCTTTCTTTATTACCTTCCTTCATTCTTTATTTTTCTTTCCTTTCGCCTTATTTTCTTTTACCTTTCATTTTATTCCTTTCTGTTCATTATTTCCTTTATTTTATCCATCAATCATCTTTGTCGAGCAGTCAGTTACACACGATTTCTAATGTTTTTCATAGATTTTTTTATTGGTAACATGGATGGTAGATTTGAATCACCTTTATGTAAGCTTGTACTTTTCCAAAGCTCAAATCCTTGTTCTTAGTGTTACATATTTTCTTGGCTTCTAGGTCTAGAGTGCCAACCAGTGTAGCACCAGCTGTGCGTTCACAACTTGGCTTGAAACAGAATCACTACGAAGCGTAGAGGCAGCATAGAGGTTCATTGCAGCAGGCAGCCGCAACCCTTGGTTCTCGAAGAGTTTGGACAAGTGTAGGAGGAAACCTGCATCATTCAAGATTTAGTGTAATTTCCTGTCTGTGAAAAGTCTGTTGCTATAAAAAGCTCAACATTTCTGGACAGTGAGTTTAAAACTGAATTAAGTATAGTCTCATACTTGATTACTTTGTCCAGTTGACAGGCAAATATGTCTCAACAAAGTCTATTCAGCTTTGGATTCAAAAAACATAAAGACAGTGATAAAGATAGTCCAGGAGAAGGAAACCAAAAAACAACAACTGAAGTTGGGCCTACCACTGCACAGAATCCTAACATAACTAAGAACAAAAAGTATGACGCTGAAAAAAGAAAACGAGTTTTTCAGTCACACTGGGTGGAATCCTGGCCATGGCTAGCCCTGAAGGAAAGTCCAGAGGGGGAAGGACCAAAAATGTACTGCACTATTTGCCAAAAATATCCTACAATAGCAGTCAGCTATTCCGGTTCCGGTAGGAATGCATTCTTAAGTGGATGTGACCAGTTGCGCATTGAACCAATCAGAGCTCATGAAACTAGTAAGGCCCATATGACATGTGTTTCATGGCACCGCCAGGAAATGAAAGAAACCACTTTGCAATGTCAGACTCCTACAGCCAGTACCTCAACATCCAGTGTCCCTACAGAGCAGCCCCTCATCATGCAAGCACTGCAAAAACTGAAGGAAACAGAAAGAAAGAAACTGACCATCTTGTTTAACAATGCTTACCTAATTGCAAAACAAGGAAAGCCACTCTCAGACATGGACACCCTATGTAGGGCTATGAAGAAAGCAGGTGTAGATATAGGAGAAAATTATGCAAACCGCGAAAAAGCCTCAGAGTTCATTAGATGTGAGGCGGATATACTTCGACAGGACATCAAAAAAATTGTTTCAAATTCTCGCTTCATCTGCATTATTGCTGACGGAAGCACAGATAGTGCCATCACTGAACAGGAAACTGTACTGGTCAGAGTAGTCAATGGTGGAAAACCCTACACTCTATTTGCAGATCTTGTTCCACTTGAACATGCACATGCTCCAGGAGTCCTGGACGGTATAGTTAAAGGAATCAAAAGGTTATCTTTGGATTTAGTAGATATGAGGTCTACAGAACATCCGGGTCCATCACTAATCGCTGTCAATTTCGATGGTGCTGCAGTTATGATGGGATCTAAGGGAGGGGTTGCAGCACTCCTGAAGAAAGACATTCCTTTTCTTCTCCCATTCCACTGTGTAGCTCACAAGCTTCAGCTTGGGATTCTAGATGCTGTAAAATCCCATCCCTCTATTGGTCAGTTTGAGCAAACTTTGAAATGGATTTTCAAATTCTATTGGTATAGTCCTAAGAGGCGAAGAGATGCCAAAGAAATTTCAAGAATAATTGATGAAAACTTTGCTCATTTCACTGATATTAAACAGGTTAGATGGGTATCCAGCAAAACCAGGGCTTTGGCAGCCATGCAACAAAACCTGCAGACAGTGGTTCTACACTTGGGACAGGTCGCAGCTGGTAGTGATGATTCTGCTGCTAAGGCAAAAAAGTACCTCTCAGTTGTTACTAGTTTTACATTCATAAAAAACCTTTACAGTCTGAGAGATGTTCTGAAGCCAGTGTCTCAGCTTTCAGAATTCTTTCAGTCTAATGAACTGCTTTTATTGCATGTACCACCTGCTGTAGAGAAGTGTGCATTGACCCTAGTAGGCCTAAAGAGTGAGCTGGGTGAATATATGCAGCAGTTTAAAAAACTGTACCACCCGGAAGAAAAGAAGTTTGGACACATTTCTACTGATGGCTGGGAAATAAAGTTATCAGGACACTGCCCACCAGCAGCAACAATCCAAAGTGACAGTGAGCTCATTGACAGTATGGTTAAGTACATTGATAAGAGATTTGAAAATTTTAATTGCATGCCGGTTCAAGGTTTTCAGGCATTCGATTATACACTGTGGCCAGAAAGTAGAGAGGAGCTCTATACATATGGGCTCTCTGATATTGAGGCAATTGTACAACATTTTGAGGTACTTTTCACCACAGACGAGAGGTTGGCAATTGTAGAGGAGTTTTGTGGACTTAAAACCCATATGAAAAGCTTTCAGACCAAAGGTATTCCTGTATTGCCTGCATATTCCACCCTGCTAGCAACAAAACCTTACTCGTTGACTAATATATTGAAGCTTGTGGAGATGATGTTCACATTCAGTGTATCTACAGCAGAAGCTGAACGTGTGTTTTCTGCCATGAATATCATTAAGAACCCACTAAGAACACGGTTAAATCAAGATGTTCTCCAAGACCTAATGCTTCTTAAGGTAGAAGGACCCAACTTTGAGGATTATGACCCCAGCAGAGCTATTGATCTCTGGCTTACAAAAGGAGGCACAAAGCAGGTGTCCGGACATAAAAGGCCACATCTATCATAACTGTTGAAGTATTGCTAATATTAGAGCATCCTGCCATGCATAATCGTTTATTGTTGTATTTCTATTCAATTTCTATATGTTTGGATAAAAGGGATAATATCGCTTGTCAAGTTTTCCTTTAGCATTATTATTGCACAGCTTTACTGATTTTAATAAAGCAAAAATATATTAATATTTCTCGGTCAGCCGGAGCCCTTATGTTTGATGTGGGGCGGGAGTAGGTGGGACAAGTGGATTTTACAGGACATGTAGATCTCAGTGGCATTTTGTCCCTTGGACAACTAGATTATTTGGAAAATTCCACACCCCTGTTATCACCTTCTTTATCAACGAAAAAATTAAACCTAACCCGGCTCAACCCACCAAATCCAAAACCTGGAAAAGGGACATGAAGAATCTTAACCCCACTACCCTGCCTCCCCACATCGGCAGTCTCCTCCTTACCCCTTCAGGTGCCTCGGATGTTCAATCACTGACCGACCACTACCTTGACTCTATGAATTCAATAGTCAATGAAGTCGCCCCATTGCAACTGAAGAGAGTCTCCACCAAAATTTCTAACCCCTGGTATGACGGCGGACTCAATGACGACAGGCGTACTATGCGAATGGCAGAGTTTACCTGGAGATCTGACCCCTCATCACTGCATCTAAAAACGCTTAAAAACAAGAGAAAAGCCTACTTTAGGAAAATAAAGCGCACAAAGTCGGACTTCTTTAGCCGCCAGCTGGACAAAGCAAAAAACAGGCCAAGAAAACTGTTCGAACTAATCAAGACTCAAACAAAGACACAACCCTTACAATCAAACAGCGCAACAAGCGACACCCCACACTGTGAAGCCTTCTCTGCTTTCTTTAAGCTAAAGACCGACAACATAAGAAATGACCTCATCATGGATGTAAGCCGATTCCCCAACCACACCAGAATGTCTAACATTCAACCTAAAAACAAGGCATCCTGGCTGTACTTCGACACCTACTCGGAAGAAGCAATACACAAACTGCTCTGCACCTTGAAGCCCTCTAATCACCTCACAGACCCCCTACCTGCTAATGCAGTAAAAGACTTCATCCCCTTGCTCCTCCCTCTTTGGACCAAAATCATCAACAGCTCCCTTCAACAAGGTCTCATTCCAGACTCCCTCAAGGTGGGGCAAGTCACACCTATACTCAAGAAACCCACAGCTGACCCGTCTGACCTGAACAATTACCGGCCTATCACCAATATCCCCACCCTGGCCTAACTGCTGGAGAAATGTGTCCAACTCCAACTAACAAAACACATTGACCAATTTGACCTCCTCAACCCTCACCAATCAGGCTTCCGAGCTAAACATAGCACGGAAACAGCTATGACACACATAATTGATGACGCCCTCCAAATCCTTGATCGCAATGAGTCCTGCCTCCTCATCCTTCTTGACCTCTCTTCAGCATTTGACACGGTAAAACATGAGAACTTACTGGAGCTGCTAAGCACTAGAATGGGTCTACGGGAACTGTTCTCAAATGGTTTTCTTCCTTCCTTCATAACCGGTCTCAGAAGTTCAAGATCGACAATGTGCTATCTACACCGGTGCCTGCAGATCTAGGTGTTCCACAAGGATCCTCCCTCTCCCCCACACTGTTCAACCTCGTCATGGAACCGCTCGCCACCTTGCTCCAAGCATCCAATGTTCAATTCCATATGTACGCCGATGACACACAACTTTACCTAAAGCTACAATCCCGGAAGATATCAAACTTCTGAATTCCACACTTAGTAACACTCAATCTTGGTTGGCTGATAATCACCTCAAACTAAATGCGCTGAAAACTGAGTTCCTACTCATCTCACCCCCGGCGAAAATTTCCACCACCCAAACCTGGCTCAATAACCTAACAGCACTCAATGTCCAACCTACCATCGTGGACTCGGCGAAATCCCTAGGCATCACAGTCGACGCCAAGCTCAACATGCAACAGCACGTTAGCAAAGCCACAAAAGGAGCTAATTTCCAAATCAACACACTGAGGAAACTTAAACCCTTCCTCCCTGCCAAAGACTTCCAAACTGCTGTACAAGCTTTAGTCATCCCTCGCATAGACTACGGAATTGTGGCCCTCAGCGGACTCCCGCTATCCACAACAGCACCCCTAAGAGCCTCCCTGAACGCTGCCGCGAGACTCATTACTGGCTCAAGAAAACATTCGCATATATCCCCAGACTTAAAATCTCTAAAATGGCTGCCTTTTGAAGCCAGAATACAGCTAAAAATTGCAGTTATGACACACTCGGCCGTGCACCACAATGCACCCAACTACCTCGCTCAAAAGTTGTCTATATCAGGAGGGTCGAGATCCAATAGAAGTACAAAAAATCTACTCCTGAAACCTCGTAAATTCCGGAAAGAAAAAACATACAAGCGCTCCTTCTCAGGAATGGCACCCAGGATCTGGAATGCGCTCCCTCCGGAAACCAGGCTTATCTCCTCCACTGCACTCTTCAATAAAGAGGTGAAAACAATCCTTCTGGCCAAGATCTCCTGAACTTTATAGATACTGGATCTGAGACTCTGCATCGCTTTGTATCACTGATCACCTTGTTCTTTGGCACTATACTCCTACTTGATGGTGACACTACTACGCTACTCTCTTACTACCGACCAATATATGATACACTTTGGTTTATTGAATCACCCTCCCGATGCCCCCACCCAGTGCTTTCTCTATCCTAAGAAATTGGTATAAGCCATCCACACATCCAAGGTTTTACCTGAACCCTTCTGTAGTGGGATCAATGACTTGTGCCGTCTTATATTACTTGTTTACCTGATTGTATATTGATATGTTTCTGTACATTACTGTTATCCTATTATGTTAGTGATTAATATACTGCTCCCATTATCTTGTTCATTCCTGCTGCCCCTACCCCTGTCTCTGTGAAGCGCTCTGATATCTGTAAGGATCTTGTTCGCGCTATATAAAACTTTGAATAAATAATAGAATAAATAGCCATCAAACCAGCAGAAACATTCTTAACTGACCCTTTATGAATTGCTTAATGGTCCACAGAGAAGAAACTGAGCATTACTCGAACTCCTAAAAATCAAAATTGCTGCCAAGTTCATCTAGGCGTACTTTATACATTCTTTAGCAATGGAGCAGTCAATAACAAGGCTGTCATCAATGGGTCCATAAATAAATATTATAGTATCTTCTTTGAGAAAGACGGTAGGTCTCCCGTTGACAATGGTTTTGGTGGCAGAGCTCACAGGGCCTTCGAGGCATTCATTTTCCACACCACTTTGTGAGCAGGTTGTTCTGCCTTTTCAGAAAGTATTTGGGTTTTCCCTTTGCTGCGTTGAAAACAGATGATTCACTGAAAATCTGCCGCACTGAGAGCACCAAGTGATGTCATTTGTGTGCCCTTCAAGGAAGTCCTTGGAGAAGGACTTCACATAGTCATACCCTGATGAGGGGGCATGCCCACTGGAGTGGGCAATGTTCTTCGTTTCATGAAGACACAAGGCCAGTCCCTCCTCCCTGTCCTTTAAGATCTTAGATGGAAATTAATTATAGATGCCACAGCTAGATGGTTTGTGCACTGGGTATAGACAGTTGATGCTCTACAAATGCATCAGCGTAGAGTTTTTTTTGTTTAAGTTTGATTTCATTTTGAAGAACGAGATCTTCTCTTTCCCTCTTATAATGGCAATCAACGTTTGGAAATTATTCTGGTCACCCACCGAATATTAAGGAACAAAATCCTCAAACATCTCACAGATTTTAAAGCTGGGGCTGATTGATCAATGGAAAGTTGGGCAGAAGTGCGAAAGAAAAAAACCCAGAATGGGGAGGTTTAGATAACAAAATCTGATTTTTTTAGAGCCTACCACACATGTGTGGTAGACATCTGAGCTACTTGTTCTCGATTAAGTAAAGAGCTCAGCACATCCAACTCACAGACTTTTGCTTGGGTTGTTTCAAATGAATTTACTGCGTTACTAAACAAAAACTTGTTGGGAGCATGGCCATTTGAAAACTGTTTACTGCTGTTTTTCAAATACAACAGGTTCCCAGACTGACAGGGAATGAATGATACAAGTATGTGAGTCTATGAAAGATCCAATGCACGAAAACATGAAGTTATCCCACAAGGACTGATCTTTCTACTCCCATGTCCGATTCTCCTCAGTCAATAGAACATAGCTCCTTAAAAACTTTAGCAAACTCAATTATTTCACTTAATTTATTCTGCATAATAGTTTTTGCTTTGTGGCCACTTCAACGTCGGACAGCTTACCATCGCCTTTGTATCCTTTAAACCTGCAATGATGGAGTTTTGTCTGCTATAAATCAGATTTCACAGCACATGCCCACACATTTCACATTAAAGCACACATTTTTAAAATGTTCATACACATTAAACATCTACTTACTGAATCAGAACTGTGTTTCGCCAAATTTCTTCCACCTCCTCTTGCCTCAGTTCCCTACAATGCACAAATCTCTCTTTATTGCTGGTCGTCAATTCCTCCTGTAGGTTTTCCAAATTTTCCTAGGTAAAAAGTTACGTCAGTTAGTTATCACCAAATATTTGATTGTAAATAAAGAAACATTATATAAGGAAAACAAAAACGGTTACCAAGTGCCCAGAGTTTTTGAGAAAACGTCACATCCAATGAATCCAGTAAAATTATTATACCTGATCTCAACGGGCTGGGGTGGCCCAGCTAAAAGTATTCCATCACCCTACTCCAGATTTCTCCAACCAGTCAATCGCGAACTGCCAGTAGTTCACAGACACCTTCAGAGTAGCTTGCAGCTTTAAGTCAATTTTTAAAGAAGCACCAGGTGAATAAATGTTACTTTCCCTCTTTAGGTTTAGGGAAGGTTGTGTTGATTTTACACGATCATCATTAAGATGCAAATAGCAGGGCCTGATAATGAGCAGTGCTGTCAATTTTATGACCCTGAGTGGGGTACAGAGGAAGAACAGAAGCACTGAGGTATTTAACTCTTACATAAAAGTCCTGTCAAATCAATATTAGAGTGTGAAAACAAAATAATTTTTCTGAATACTTTGAAATCAGAGAAAATTAAAATGAAGCTTTAACTTAATCATTACGTTAACAATTCATTCGAAATGTCTCCAACTTCAAAGCATTCGCAAACAGCAGGCATCCTACTCCCAGTAGACACTGTGCCATATTTATGACAAAAAAATACAGTATTTGATTTGAAATCGGAGAAATGTAAAATGAAGAAAAAGTTTACTATGAAATATCGAGTCTTTGTTTTTCTCCACTTTCAATTAAGCTACATATATCATAATGTTTTATGAAGAATATTCCTTCATTTTTAATTCCCCCCCCCCATTGAAACAAGTGGCTTTATTTTTCTTTTAGAAATCTGGCTCTGTCTACAGGCCACTAGGTGCAAGATGCCTGCAGTTTGTAAATGGAACACTTTGAGATGGGAAAAAAGTAAAATGATGAGTTTTACGGAATTTATATAAACAAAGTTAGCTCTTGATTTGAACTTTCTCCCATTTCAAAGTGATGCCTGTGCATACATAGGGCATCTTGTTCCCAGTGGCTAGGCCACACAGTGCCCAAATTATAACTGAAAAAGACAATTTTTTTTTTTTATGGGAAAAAAGTAAAGTGTAGAAAAATGTTCTTTCTAAAGCTTGACCCTTTTAATAGCCAAAAAACTACAATTGATGTATTAACAAGGGAATAATTGTACATATTCAATTTACTGTGAAAAAACATTGGCTTTTGTTGCTGGAGATTACAGCATTTTTCGAATCATTTATGTTTTGTTGTCAGTCGGTGTGGTTTGTAGTGGATTGAGTGACGTATGAGTGAAGACTGAATGGTGAGGAAGTTGTACTATATTGTAAATACTCAACAAGTTTGTTAGCACTGTATATGATATTTGTTGTGCACTCCAGGTTTTTAATATTTGTAGAATATATGTGAAAATTAAGTGTTCAATTGAAAATACAAAGAAAATTAAAACAAGCGGAATTTAATTCATTAAACATATTGTTTCAGTCGTATGTTGATTCAACGAATGTTCAATTTGAAAAATTAGTGGCATTTGCAACTGTTTTGTTCATTATACAATTGTGGCAAGCAATGCCCGTGGGAGCCCATACCCAGTGGTTTTGTGTTCCTTTCTGAAGTGCAGCGTACCAAGAGACCAGGCCCGGTCTGTGTCCATTTTGATGGCCAATAGAGCACCATCTATGAGTTTCCCAAATAGTGACCCTAGAGCATAAGCCATATCGAGAATTTATGAATGGAATGTTGGTCTGAAAGTAGTTGCTTGTAGCTATACCTGTCGCCTTAAGACTGCTGCACCGGCGAGTTGGCGAAAACCAGTGGATGATATATCCATTGAGCAGTCTATGATCTCGGCTGACGGGCGCTCACCCTCTTGTAGTATCTTCCTTGCCCCCCATAGTCTATCTTCAGGCACTAGATGAATGAGGTCTCCAAAGCAGGATCACATCTGCCCATCATAGATGCCCAGGATAGCTAGCGAACTGGCTGCACAAACTGATGGCAGGCATGGCGGAGAACTTCTTATCTATGTTTATCTAAGATTTGACCACATATCCCCCGTCCTCAAAAATCTTAACTGGCTCCCAATTGAAGGAAGATCCGCTTACAAAACCGCTTGTATCACCCACAAAGCTCTTCACCAAAACACCCCCTCCTACCTTGCAACCAAACTAAAAAAAGCAGGTTGCTCCAGGTCCCTGAGAAGCACCAACTCCCTCCTCTTGATCCCACCTAGACTTAAATGTCAAAAAACCCAATCACGCGCATTCTCTGGTAATGCTCCTACCATTTGGAACTCTCTCCCCAAGGACCTTCGCTGCATCCCCTCTTACTCCCTTTTCAAAAGTGAACTCAAAGCACTTCTCAGCAACAAATATTGGGGTATATAACAATATTGTCACTGAGCTTGTCCACTCTTCTCTCCTCTCTTATCCCCCCTTCCATTCTGAATGCAACTTTTTATCACTTTTTGCTGTTTTCGTCCTTTATTTAGTTTACCTTCCTTTTTCTCCCCCCTTTTAAATGACGTATTGCAATACTGTATCACGTTGCTAATTTTGCACCTATTGTTATACTATATTTTGTTGTTCTACCTTGTTGTAAAGCGCTCTGATACTCCAGGGTCCAGCAGCGCTATATAAAACCCTCGAAATAAATAAATAAATAAATAAATGTTGTATGAGGGCTGCCATTTATCTGATGGCGTAGATATGAGTTGAAGGATTCTTAGAGGGGAGTGGCGCCGCCCGGAATATGAATGATTCCTGTTTGGGATGTCCTGTGAGGCATGAGGGAGAATCTACTGGAGCCTTTATATTAATACGAGGCAGTACTGCTGCCACAGTTGCGGGGCTCTTCATTATTTTGAGGCCTACCTCTCATATATAATCTATGATGTGGATGGCTCCGACTGATTTTCTGGACTGCTCTTTGAAATCATACAGAAAGCAGTCGGACTGCTTGACTGAGACTGGTAGGTGAAACTTGTGGAAGCATGGTTCATAGACTTGTGAAAGCCTCCAATGTCCTCTGGACGAGAGTCAGCTGGATCTGGTGGTGAAGGCAATGAGTGGGGGGTAGATAATCATCACAGGGAGCCTGAGGGTCTGGTATTTCACCTTTCTCTTGTTTGTCATCTGTTGACGATGGTCGTCCATTGGCAGTGCCACTATGTTAGAATTGGGTGTCATCCTGGGCATGATTGGGGGTGGAAGGAGCCTTGGGTTTGCAGGAGAAGTAGGCCGATGTGGAACCACTGGTTGTTCCTCTGGAGGTTCCGGAAACCTCTTGCAAAAGTCCTGCAACAATGGTTGTAAATCTTAAAAACGTGATATAGGCACATGAACATCCCCATGTCTCTGCTGTGGTTCAGCAGAATACTAATGCTCGTATTGCCTTTGCTTTGGCGGAGAAGAATAATGTTCATAATGCACAAGTTACTTACCTTCGGTAACGATATATCTGTAAGAAACAGTAGCTAGTATTAGATTCCTTACCTTAGAATATCCCCAGACGTCAGACTGGATCCGGAAATTTTTGCGTAGCAGTACCCATGCGCGTCGGTAGGCGTCGTCCGCGGCTCCACGTCAGTCATCGGCTCCATGATGACGTCGGAGTACTTAGACTCCGCCCTCGCGCGTGGACGTCAGTTCTTATACACAGCTTTTCCGCACCAGAAAACGCAGAGCCATGATAAAAACCAACACTGGTGCCATGAAACTAGGGCCCTGAAAGGGATGACCTTAACCCTAGATATCGGTTCGCAGAACGGGGAGGATGGGTGTGTCGGTAAGAAATCTAACACTAACTACTGTTTCTTACAGATATATTGTTACCGAAGTTAAGTAACTTGTGCATCTGAAAGAAACAAGATTCCTTACCTTAGAATAGATACCCCAGCAATACCAACCCCGGTGGTGGGTCTGCGAACCAATAATCACACCAGAAAGTCCTGGAGAACGGAACGACCGAAAAAGCCATCTCTCCGGACTTGGCTGTCCAGGCAGTAGTGTCTAGCAAACGTGTGCAGCGAGGTCCACGTAGCTGCCTGACAGATGTCCTGTAAGGGTACACCCCGGCCCAGGGCAGTAGTAGTCGCCGTGGCCCGAGGTGAATGGACCCGCAGCCCAATAGGAGGCTCCTTTTTAGCCAAGGAGTAGAATGCCTTGATGCACAACACGACCCACCGAGAGATGGCTAGTTTGTGCACCGCCCGTCCCTTCTTCGCGCCCACGTAACCAACAAAGAGTTGGTCATCCACCCGGAACTGGCGTGTGCGATCAAGGTAGAAGGAGAGCGCACGTTTTGTGTCCAGACGGTGGAGCCTCTGTTCCTCTTTCGAGGGATGCGGAGGCTGAAAGAAGGTGGGCAAGGTGATAGACTGCCCGATGTGGAAGGCTGTGACTACCTTGGGCAGGAAAGAGGGACTTGTACGCAACCCAACCTTGTCCGGATGGACAGAAAGGAAAGGAGGTTTAGAAGAGAGGGCCTGGAGCTCACTCACTCTCCTGGTAGAGGTGATGGCAACCAGGAATGCAGTCTTAAGGGTAAGAAGACGAAGAGGACAGTTGTGAAGTGGCTCGAAGGGAGCGCATATCAAAAAAGTAAGAACAAGGTTCAAGTCCCACTGAGGCATCACGAAAGGAACAGGAGGGAACATATGAGTGATGCCATTCAAAAACCTATTTACAACTGGGGACTTGAACAAAGAGGGCTGATCAGGGAGCCTTAAGAAGGCGGATATGGCAGAAAGATAGCCCTTGATAGTGCCCATAGCAGAGCCCTGCTGGGCAAGAGAGAGAAGAAAGAGGAGAACCTCAGAAAGAGGGGCAGAGAGTGGATCCACAGCCTTTACTGTGCGCCATGCCACAAACTGTTCCACCTGCAGGCGTATACCGTTTTTGTGGAGGGACGCCTGGCTGCCAGAATCACATCACAGACTTCAGGAGGCAAGTCAAATGGCCTAAACTGTCGCCGCTCAACCTCCACTCATGGAGGTGGGGGCTGGACAGGTTCGGGTGGAGGACCGTCCCCTGCTGCTGCGGCAGAAGGCCCTCCTGAAGAGGCAGACAAATCTGGGGGGGATCGACTGACATGCCGAGTAGCTCGGGATACCAGTATCTTCGTGCCCAGTCCGGAGCCAAAAGGATAACCTGGGCCCGGTCGCGCCTGATCTTCTTCAGCACTCTGGGCAGAAGTGGTATAGGCAGGAAGGCGCACAACAGACCGCAGCTCCACTCGCGAGGAAAAACGTCGCCGAGCGAGTGCCGCCTTCGAAATTCCAACGTGCAGAACTGATGACATTGGGCGTTCTCTTCTGTGGCGAACAGATCTAACCAAGGCTCTCCCCACTGCTGAAGGAGGCCTTGCGCCACGTCAGAGTTCAGACGCCATTCGTGATCCATCATGCACCGACGGCTGAGTTCGTCCGCCCTGGCGTTCAGAGAACCTGCCAGGTGTTGAACAACCAGGGTCACGCCCTGATGTTCCAGCCACTGCCAGAGACGCAGAGCCTCCTGGCAGATGGTCCATGACCCCACCCAGCCCTGTTTGTTGCAGTACCACATGGCGGTGGTGTTGTCTGTGAACACCTGCACTACACTCCCCCGGACAGAGGGGAGGAATGCCTTCAGTGCAAGCCGGATTGCCCGCAGCTCCAGAAGGTTGATGTGGAGCCGTGACTCCGGCAGAGACCAGAGACCTCTGATCTCCACCTCTCCCATGTGGCCTCCCCAGCCCTGGAGAGACGCGTCCGTCACAACTACGTGCTCCGGTTGGGGAAGGGAGAGGGATCTGTCGCTGACCCAATTGCGGTCCTCGAGCCACCACTGCAACTGTCTTGCAGTGCCCTCCGAGATCAAGACATGGTTGGACAAATGCCATGATGCTGGGCCCACTAAAACTTCAGGTCCCACTGCAGAGCCCGCATCCGCCACCTGGCGTGATGCACCAGAAGGATGCAGGAGGCCATCAGCCCCAGAAGCCGCAGCGTCAACCTGACCGAGACTAGGGATAACGGCTGAAAGATCAGAATCAGAGCCTGAATATCCCGAACCCGCTGTTCGGGAAGATAAACCCGAAACTACGCCGAGTCTAGAACCGCTCCGATGAAGAAGAGCTTCTGACATGGGCCCAGGTGCGACTTCGGCACATTGATGGAGAACCCCAGCTGGTGCAGGAGGTCGGCCTTAGTCTGGAGGTGGCTGACGACTGTCTGGGGCAAGCCCGCCTTCAACAACCAGTCATCGAGGTAGGGGAAGACTGAAACCCCTAACCTGCGCAGATGAGCTGCGACCACCGCCATCACTTTCGTGAACACCCGTGGGGCGCTGGTAAGGCCGAAGGTGAGTATGGTAAACTGAAAGTGCTCGTGGCCTACCGTGAACCACAGGTAACGCCGGTGGGCCGGAAGGATGGGGATGTGGAAGTACGCATCCTGCAAGTCGAACGCTACCATCCAGGGTAGCTAAGACCTGAGCCAAAGTCAACATCTTGAACTTCTCCTTCCGGAGGAAGACGTTGACATTCCTGAGGTCCAAGATAGGGCGTAGGCCCTCTTTGCCCTTCTTAGGAACCAGAAAGTAGTGGGAATAGCAACCACACCCTACTTCTGGACCAGGAACACGCTTGATGGCCCCCTTGGCCAAGAGGGCCGTAACTTCCTCCTGCAGAAGTTGCAAGTGATCCCCTGACATGCGGTGGCACGGCTGGAGGGGTCGCCTCGAAGGGGAGGGAGTAGCCCCTTCGGACGATTTGCAGCACCCACCTGTCCAAAGTGATGGTGCGCAAGTGGAGGAGGTGATGGCGAGCCCTGCCCCTCACTGGCGTCAAATGGGCCTGAAAGCTCGGACTAGGAGGGCTTTGAGGCGGATGCTGCGGGGGTGGATGTGGACTGGCCCGCTGTCCGCGGGCACCGCCACGGCGGTTACCACGCCCGCCACCGCGCTGAATGTTAGTCTGAGGCCCATGGCTGGCAGGACGTGTGGGGGTGCCCCTTCCTTGGCCACGAAAGGAGCGAAATGCAGTCTGCTGCTGATGCGGAGCCAACAGGCCCAAGGACTTGGCCGTAGCCATGGAGTTCTTAAAGCGTTCCAGTGCATGAGCTGCCTTGCCACCAAAGAGGTGGCTGCCATCTAACGGCATGTCCATGATGGTGTTCGGGACATGGCCCGAAAAGTTGGCGGACCTCAATCAGGCGTGGCGGCGAACCGCCACCGTTGTGGACATCGCTCTGCCCAGTGAGTCCGTAGTATCTAGCCCGCATCGGATGGAATACCGAGCCGCATCTCTACCCTTCGGCGAGGGCTTGAGCGAGTTTTGTCCGGGCCCCATACGGACACTCAGGCAGCACGGCCGAAACCGTATCCCACAGAGAGTGGGTATAACGGCCCAAGAGGCACGCGCGGTGTTCACTGACCGGAGTCCGCAACTAAGGGACGAGAACAGTTTCTTCCCAAACTGTTCGTACTTCTTGGATTCCAGATCTGGGGGAGCAGTCGGGAATGCAGATTGGGAAGTAGAGGCCTGGATAACCAGGCTCTCGGGGGTGGGGTGGGAGGACAGGAAGCTAGGGTCACCAGGAGCTGGGCAGTGGCGCCTGGCGACGTGCCTATCTACAGGAGGGCCTGTAGCGGGCCTGGACCAAGTCCATGAGAGCCTCATTAAACAGCAGCAAAGGCTCCGGAGAGCCAGCCTGCGGTCGAAGGACCTCAGTGAGGATATTAGGCCTCACAGTAGTGACTGGGAGTGTAAGCGCCAAGGTTTTAGCTGCCCTCGTCAGCACCACACTATAAGCTGCCCCTTCCTCCGTAGCCACGGTAGGAGGGGAGACAAAACCAATGTCAGGGGAGGTGTCCAGACCACTGGCCTCCCTTAGCTCCTCTGTCCAGTCCTGATATGACTGACACTCACGTGCCAGAGGGTCCTCAGACCCCTCCCAAACCTCCTCGTACTCCATGTCCTGTTAGGCAGGGTCAAAGGATGGAGCCGGATCATAGAAGAACAAGTCTTCGGCCGGCGCCGAATGCGGCGTCAAGCGGCGCCGGACCGAAGGAGGGATCGGAGACGACGTCGTCCAGAGACGGCGTCTGGGGCGAAACCCTGGAGGTCGGAGCTAGCGGAGGGGTCGTGCGGTCGACCAGCGGCGACCCGGATCCGGTGGGGCCTGGCGGCGTCGGGACTGAAGTCTACGATGGCGCCAGGCCCGAAGCACCCGACAGCGCCGTGGCCGAAGCAGTCGGCCCGCCAAGGCCCCTAGTCGGGGCCCGAAGGCGCGCTGACAACCCACGACGGAGGGAAGGGAGTCCTGATGGCCACAAGGAAGTCACGAATCTCCTCCGGCGTCGCATTAAGCCCAGGGACCGGCGGCTGTGGGCTTGGGTGCGAAGCCTGCGGAGCCGCGTGGGCGGTGTCGCCCGAACCCCCGGCCGCATCGTGCGAGCGTCGGGGAGAGTCAGAAGTGCGGTGTCACTGCGCCGACTTGTGACGACTCGACGAGCTGCGATGACTCCGGCCCCGCGACCGGTCCCTCAACCTCCTCCTGGACCGGGAACTCGAACGTTGCGGGCCGACTGCTGGAGCTCGAGGCGCTTACGGGACCGCTCCCGCCTAGCCTTCGACGTCAAGGCCCGGCAGTCGGGGCACGACTTGTCATCGTGGTCAAGCCCCAGGCAATGTAGGCATCGGCAATGGGGGTCGGTAACCGGCATCAGTAGATCGCAGTCAGAGCAGGGTTTGAACCCCGGCATCCCTACCGGCACCTACGGAGTCGCTCGACTCGAAAAATGGCTCAAAAAGGATCGAAAAAGTTAGTCAAAAAGTGACTAAGGGTACGACTTTTTCCGGATCGGCGCTTGCTGGCGCGGAAAAAAGAAGTACTCACGTCAGCGCGCGAGGGCGGCGTCTATGTACTCAGACGACGGACGCGGACGGCGCCTAGCGACGCGCAAGGGTACTGCTACGCAAAAAATTCCAGATCCAGTATGACGCCTGGGGATATTCTAAGGTGAGGAGTCTAATACTAACCCGTTTCTTTCAGATATTGTTCTTCCATGTCCTCATACTAATCCTGGTATTTTAATCTAGAGCTCTGATGGACTATGAGCTGGCGCATAATGACAATTACCGTCATCATCCAAATCCTCCAGGTCTAACACCGGACTGAAAGGGCGGGGGACACTTGCTGGGGTAGCTAGTCTTAGGTCGCAAGGGCATTTTCATGATACTTGGAACTGTTATAGTCGAAGAAGGAATGGTCATGGGCAATGCAGTCAATTCACTTGCGGCTTTTGGTGTCGTTGATACATCTCCCGTCGACAGGGCGTCAATGGTGTTGGCAACGACAGTCGACACGGTCTTCAATTGAATCTTCATCAACAATGACATTCTCGTCAGTGAGCTCAAAGCGTCTATGGATGAAGTCGTCCTCATTTTCGCCGTCGATATTGTTGTCGACGGTGACGTTGAAGAGGCTTTGAGGTAAGTTGTGCCTCGATGACGACTGTTCAGAAGAGGAGTCATGTGGGCGATCCCCTGCCCTTGTAGATGGAGTACAGGGCTCAGGTGATGCTGCCTTTGAGGACATCAGTTTGTATTTTTCCTTTTTCAGAGATTATCTGTGGTGGGACGTCTTTAGGGCCTCTCTGCAGAGGTCCCTTGGTCCTCGGATCTGGATCTTTTGAGTTTTGGACTGCTGAAACCACAGAAGAAGCTTCCCCTCTCTGTCCTTCAAGGTTTTGGAGGAAAACGTGTGACAAAACGTAACTCCTTTACCTTATGTTGGGGTGGAGGCCATAGAGCCAGTCCTTATGCAGGTTCTTCTACGTGTACCCTTTTCTTTTTGCTGGTCTTACAGGGTCCAAAAAGGGCTTTTTTCGCTGTATCTGACAATGTAGAAGTAGAAGTAGCTTTTCAAGATCTGGAAGTAGAAAACCGAGCAGAGCTCAGGGAGACTCCCTTCATACACAACGGGAGGTGAGAATCAGCCTCTGGTGAGTGTTCCAGAGGGTGCTATTGCCCGATTGGTTCAGGTTTGCAGTTTGGTTCTTTTAAAAAAAAAAAAGGCATAGACAGGCTAAGTGATTGCTCATTACCATTGCTGCCTATTATAGTGATACACACTGCTTTATTATGGTACTGTGGGACACAGACAAAGGGCTTTTCTGTTATGTGAAGTCTCCCCCCTCCCCCCCACCTCTTAAGTGCATGTTTTACTGGGTAGAACTATTATGTTCTCAGGCATTCTAGTTCATACATGTGAAAAGCTGGCTTGGTATATGGTGTACACTTATGTAAGTGGGCACCTTGCACCAATCCAGACAACCCTTATGATGATCTGAGTGGTCTTAGACAACCCTAGAAAGCTCTAAGTGGCATCTGTGGAGAGCAGCATTCAGGCATAGTCAAGAAAGAGTGTAAAGCAGCTTGTTTTACTAGAACAATCTTAGAGGTAAAAATTAAGTGAAAAAGAACCTGACAGTGCATTTATAAAAATATGTATATATTATAAGACATTCACTAACACATACATATATCCCTCCACAGATTATTTGTTGTATGTGTTTAAGTGACCTAATGTTCCAAAGTTACATAATCACAGCATTGTGCTCAATGTCTAAAGAACACTGGTATATTATTTCTCCATTGCAACAAACGAAAAACATTTAAAAACAGCAAAAACAGTAAACATTAAATTATATATATATATATATATATACATACATACATACATACATATATATATATATATATATATATATATATATATATTACCTACTGGCGGTCGCCAGTAGGTATATATAGTTAGGATTTTTTCTCTATGGGATTTTTGAAAATTCTATGTCTAATAACTTTGCCGTTTGTGGACGGAATTGGCTGAAATTTTCAGGAAAATGGCACATTTTGTTTCTGAGCAGCCTTTGAAAATTTGGGGGGGGTTCGTCAAGGGGGGGCCGAGAAAAAAGGGGGGTCCCAAAACGCGTTTTTCCCATGTTAATTTCCATAGGGCGGTTGGCCTCACTTTTAGCCCGAACGGCTGAATGGATTTGCACGAAACTTGGCAAAATTGTAGGGACTGGTAGCCCGATGTGCCTTTTGTAGGTCTCAATATATGTGCTCCAGTGGATTTTGAGAAATTAACGTTTAAAAAAAGATATATATCTGTAAGCGCGGACCGGGCAGCGGCCTAGGACGCGTACTTTTCGCGCAACGGAGCTTTGTGAAGCGAAGCTGATTGGTTCTCCGGCGTCTGTCAACATTCCAAACAGTCCGTAGTGGCCGCAAACAGTCCGTAGTGGCCGCCATCTTGTCTCTCGGTAGGATCGAGAGACAAGAGGAGGCCAAAGCGAAGGGGCAAATGACCATAAGGGGGAATAGTAGATCCTCGCTGACCCCCTAGGTTTGATGTGGAGGTTTTAAAAGGGCCCCGCGGGGCAAAAAAAAAAAATTATAATAATAATCTTACGGCTGAATGGATTTGCACGAAACTTGGCAAAATTGTAGGGACTGGTAGCCCGATGTGCCTTTGCTAGGTCTCAATATATGTGCTTCAGTGGATTTTGAGAAATTAACGTTCAAAAAAAGATATATATCTGTAACAGCGCACCGCTTCGCGTACTTTTCGCGTTACGGAGCTTTGCGAAGCGAAGCTGATTGGCTCTCCGGTGTCTGTAAACATTCCAAACAGTCCGTAGCGGCCGCCATCTTGTCTCTCGGTAGGATCGAGAGACAAGAGGAGGCCAAAGCGAAGGGGCAAATGACCATAAGGGGGCATAGTAGATCCTCGCTGATCCCCTAGGTTTGATGTGGAGGTTTTAAAAGGGCCCCGCGGGGCAAAAAAAATAAATAATAATAATAATCGAACGGCTGAATGGATTTGCACGAAACTTGGTAAAATATTAGGGACTGGTAGCCCGATGTGCCTTTGCTAGGTCTCAATATATGTGCTTCAGTGCATTTTGAGAAATTAACGTTCAAAAACAAGATATATATCTGTAACAGCGCTCCGCTTCGCGGAGATAAAATTATATCTGTATTACCTAGCTGTTGCTAACACCAGTTAGCGACGGCTAGTAGGAGATAGCGACCATCTTGGGCCCCACTTTGCATGTGAGTGATATTTATCACTAATGACATGCAAAGTGGGCATGCCAAGATGTTAGCGACTGGAAACAGTCGCTAACATCGCTATCTCCTATTATCAACTTTTGGAAATATTCGAGATAAGCGCGAATATCTCCAAAAAGTAACAGCTGCCCTGAGCAGTTCTTAGCCATGTTATCCTATGGGAGGTGGATAACATGGCTAAGAGGATTAGCTCGGTAATGCATGAATATCGCTGAGTTTTCAGCGATATTAATGCATTGCGGTCGGTTTTTATCGTATTTGCGATAAACTTTGATAATAGCAAGGTTTATCTGCGATAATTTCTGACGGTAAAAAAATCTTTGCAATGCATCGTTAGGGATAAATATCGCTTAACTTTGGTAATATGCCCCAACGTCTGTTAACGTTCGATTCGAAGGAAATCAGGAAGTGTTGAAAAACATTGTCTGCGCCATCTTGTCTTTTTTCAAATGCCACACTTTTGTCGTGCACGGCAGCCATTTTAGATGCCTTGACCAGACCCACTCTGTGCACGCTGTCGATCCTTAGCATGGCTCCCCACCCTCGCAAGCATCTCCCCCAGGCAGTGGTCACCCCCGCTCTCTGTCTTATGCATGGGTAATAAACCTCCCCCCATCTGCGCTGCTCTTTCCTGAGAATCACACCCTGTGCCCGCCCGACACCTCCCTTTCGCCCTATTCACTACTGCACCCTCTGACACTCCTTTTCCTCTGTGTCCGATTGTCCAGGCTGGTCCTAGGGTATCAGCTAGCCCTGCAGATGTAGTTTATGGCCACAGCTGTAAAGATTCACCCCTCTTCAAAGGAGTTATAGTAGATCAAGGCCCACACTCGATGAGATCCGTCACAGCAGAAGCGTTGCTATTATCTGAAAACCATCCTGTATTGTGATTGGGGAGGGGACCGAGCGTGAAGCGGAAGATTCCAGGGATGACTCTTTGTACATGAAAGTTTTTACAATTATGTGTCACATTAAAAATATATAGCACTCCGACAAAGTAGTAAGATTATAAAACTTTAATAATTTATAAATATATACAAGAAAACAAAAATAGTAATAACATATAAACATTTTTAGGGAAAAACAACGAAGTAGCGGTCGGCTGTGCGAATAGTCCCAACGCAGCACAACGTCCAGATTTCCGGCGTGGGGCGGGTCATCAGTAGCAAACTGTTGTGCGAATAGTTCCAAGGCAGCAGAACGCGCTGAAATCTAGATGACACGAAAGTGATGTCTAGTAAGTTGCCACCCAGCAAATAACGGCGTGGGGCGTCGCGGGGGGTGGGTCTTCAGTAGCAAACTGTTGTGCGAATAGTTCCAAGGCAGCAGAACGATGGCACCAAGGTGATGTCCAGTAAGTTGCCGCACTGGTTTTGGTATCCTACAATGCTGCTCCGAATAACGGCGTGGGGCGCCCCGGGGGAGGCGGCGTGAACGGGCCTCTCCAGGTGGAGTGTCATCTGTTGTAGTGGGGCGCCCCTTTACCGTTTCAGTTGCCATTCCGTCCGTTTTTGGTCCACTGTGTCAAAAGCCGCAATTCAGCTGAGTTGCGCCCACTCTTGCGGTGCAGCGATAGGCGGCTGTCACAGGACTCTCAAAATGGCGGCAGGCTCTTTCCTTTTTGGGCCTGGTCCACTGAAATGGCCCTGGGACACCTTGGAAATCGGACGCTTGTCTGCTAGGTCTTGGACCCCATTCTCGAAAGCGTCCCCTCCGCCTTGAGAATTCATCAAAAGTTTTGGGGGCCCCGACTCCTGCAGGCTTCTGGTGGGGAGCGGCTGCCATGATTGCTCGCGGAATGACTACGACGGAGCTACGAGATGGTGGTGCTCTCATGCTGACGCCAGCTTCAGTCTGAAACATCCAGAAACAAGGTGGGGCTTTCATCGTTCGGAAAAAAAAAAAGTTTTCATCCAATGAAAAGTGTTGTTTTTAGGTCATATGATCAAGCCTTCCATCATTAGGAAACCAAAAGTAAAATGAACCAATGAAAAGTTTTATAAACAAGTCACATGACCTGTTATGCGGCATAGGGTATAAAATGCGGAGAAAATACGTTGGCACGTGAGGCGGCGTCAGTAGCGGACCGATGTGCGAATAGGCCGAAGGCAACACAGCGCGCCAAGATCCGGATGGCACCGAGGTGGTGTCCAGCAAGTTGCAGCACTGGTGTGGCCATCCTACAATGTTGAAAGTCGGCGTGGGGCGCCCCGTTGGCCTGTGAGTTTGCGTCAGTAGCGGACCGATGTGCGAATAGGCCGAAGGCAGCACAACGCGCCAAGATCCGGATGGCACCGAGGTGGTGTCTAGTAAGTTGCCGCACTGGTGTGGCCATCCTACAATGCTGAAAGTCGGCGTGGGGCGCCCTGTTGGCCTGTGAGATGGTGTCAGTAGCGGACTGATGTGCGAATGGGGCCAAAGGCAGCGCAACAATATTTTCTGACTGACACCACAAGGCGCTGAGATGCCAAGATCCGGATGGCACCGAGGTGATGTCTAAGTTGCGGACTGATGTGCGAATGGGGCCAAAGGTAGCGTAACAATATTTTCTGTATGGAAGATACCACTAGGCGTTGAGATGCCAAGATTCGGATGGCACCGAGGTGATGTCTAGCAAGTTGCTGCACTGGTGTGGTCATCCTACAATGCTGAAACTCGGCGTGGGTCGCCCCATTAGCCTGTGAGATGGCGTCAGTAGCGGACCGATGTGCGAATAGGCCGAAGGCAGCACAACGCGCCAAGATCCGGATGTCACAGTGGTGGTTTCATAGTTGAGAGGCACTTCATCTGCAGTGGGGCGCCGAGATCCGGATGGCACCGAGGTGATGTCTAGCAAGTTGCTGTACTGGTGTGGTCATCCTACAATGCTGAAAGTCGGCGTGGGGCGCCCCATTAGCCTGTGAGATGGCGTCAGTAGCGGACTGATGTGCGAATGGGGCCAAAGGCAGCACAACGCGCCAAGATCCGGATGGCACCGAGGTGGTGTCCAGCAACTTGCCGCACTGGTGTGGCCATCCTACAATGCTGCGCCGAAAGTCGGCGTGGGGCGCCCCGTTGGCCTGTGAGTTCGCGTCAGTCAGTGGGGGCTGTTTGAGGATCTGACTGCATTGGAAAGCAATGTGATGCTGTGCGTCGCCCCCAAGATGGAGGTTCCTCGGCTGCAGTGGGGCGCCCCTTGGTGTTTCACTCGCTATGCAGCTGAGTTGCGTGCGCACTTGTGGCGAATAGGCCGAAGGCAGCACAACGCGCCGAGATCTGGATGGCACCGAGGTGGTGTCCAGCAATTTGCCGCACTGGTGTGGCCATCCTACAATGCTGCGCCGAAAGTCGGCGTGGGGTGCCCCGTTGGCCTGTGAGGTGGCGTCAGTAGCGGACCGATGTGTGAATAGGCCGGAACCAGCACAAGGCGCCAAGATCCGGATGGCACCGAGGTGGTGTCATAGTTGAGAGTTCTGAGCAGCGCTTGTAACACTGTCTGAAGCTTATTTGCACCTGCTGCAGCTTCACTATTGCCCTGGTGTGGCCTAAGATCGCCCATGACATAGGCGGCCACCTCCCGGGGTCCGGCGGAACTTTTTTCCTTTTCCTTTGTGCATCTTGTCCCACAATCCGTTTGACCTGAAGACACGACCAGGTCCCTGAATGTGTGCAGGGGGACGCTATTGATTGAATCAAAATGGCGGCTTCACACAAAGCTGACTCAAGCGTTGCTGCTGATGCTATACAGAGAAAAACTGGTTTTCAGTTTGTACATTCTTCAGGATTTTTCCATCCAAGGCTGGTTGAGAGTTTGTATAACAATGGCTTCAGATTTTCAACATACTACTCTTCAACATTCTTCCTAAATGTAACAATGTGAGACTCACTAGGAGAACGGTGTAGTGAGGGCCACAAACGGCTGTTTGTCTTTCCTTTCAAAATGCTGCCAACAATATTTTCGGAATGGAAGACAACACAAGGCGCTGAGATTCGGTTGGCACCGAGGTGGTGTCCAGCAAGTTGCCGCACTGGTGTGGCCATCCTACAATGCTGCGCCGAAAGTCGGCGTGGGGTGCCCGAAGGGGGGGGGGGGGAGGCGGCGCAAACGAGCCTCTCCCGCTTCTCCATGTGGAGGCAGTTCATCTGCAGTGGGGCGCCGAGATCCGGATGGCACCGAGGTGGTGTCTAGCAAGTTGCCGCACTGGTGTGGCCATCCTACAATGCTGCGCCGAAAGACGGCGTGGGGTGCCCGAAGGAAGTGTCCTTATCCAGGGCATTATCGCTGTATCATGTCCTCCACTAAAATGGCCCTGGGACACCTTAGAACTCGGACGCTCGATTTTTTTTTCCTTTCCTGTACATGCAAAAAAAGGTAAATGCCCGGTAAGTTACACGCTTCATCTGCCACGATGAACTCTCCAGAGGAACCGAAAAAAAATATAGTTGTGGTAACTATACCATGCATCGTCATATGGAGAGGTGGCACCAATTAATTATAGTGCTGCATAAAAGAGAGATTTGGAGGAGAACCCCTGACCTGCTAGTACATTCATCAAAGAAGTGGCACTGAGAGCTTCAGAGGCAAGGGAAACGGTCCCAAATTTTTAGAAGAACTTTGGAAAGATTAAAATGACATGTTTAGATTGTGGCAAATTAATTTCATGTGGACAGATGAGTGTTACTCTAATAAATACAGCATATGAACATCATCATAGTCGATGGTTGGTAGAGACATTTTGACTATATCCTGGACCTGCCCGTCCTCGCCCAAAATGGCGCCGGAATAAATGGGACTCGTAACTCCTTGTTGTGTACTGGTTGCAGAACCTTGAAATCACGAGATACGTATGCAGTTTTGAAGCACATGGCGGGCGGGGACGAGAATTGATTGAATATTTCGACATCCCTATTGATATTAAGTTCTGATGTGTTATTGATTACTGTACTGTTGAAAGTTCGAATTAACGTCACCCATGGTACTTGCCCGCAAATGTATATCTAGATAATTTTATTGTAACTGGCCCTGTCGTATTTTAATTATAAAATGTACGTCCACCGATTCCGTAACTGTTAGACACCTTAGTTCTTGCAACCTAATGGCCCGCCCGTTACGTTCCTCTACAGTGTAAATGTCTACTCATCACATACGATTACAGTTTGCTCCGTGGCCGGCCCACGTGGTTATAGGCTCGTATTTGTATAATGAAATTTTCACAATAAAGGTTTTTAAAAGAAAACATGGTAGTAGTATATACATTGGTAAAGTTTGTAATAGTCACTGTTTTAGAATCATTAAAAGGCAAGTGAAATAAAGCAGACCAATTACATGAAGGGTAAAAGGTATAATACGAAGGAACGCAGTAAAGATAAATGGTCAAGGGCTGTTGTGTTTTCTATTCCTGCAACATAAAGTGATCGATAAGAATCTCATATTCAGGCGTATCGGCGACTAAGACAGCAGGTCGACCCTCTTTTGCTCAACGGCTCCATCATGGGACGAAGAAACGCTCTTTTTCTCGAAAAAAGAATATATTTTACTTGCAGGACAGTTGTAAAATTTCCGGGAAAGTACATTAGTCTGGAACATTATAACATATATTTAAGAAAAAATAATGTTCGGAAGTAATGAAAAGCGTAATTTTTAGGTCATATGACCAAGCCTTTCATCATTACAATAAGAAAAGTAAAATGAACCAATGAAAAGTTTTATTAACAAGTCACATGACTTGTTATGCTTACGTTACGCGCTGCGCGCCCCGGATGACTTCCGGATGCGCTAACGCGGCGCGTCATATGACGCATTACGCGACAACGCAGGTCCAGAATATAGTCAAAATGTCTCCACCAACCAGCGGTCGGAACACAACCCCTTTCAGCAGGCTAAATAGTTCTGTTAAATGACAACAGAAGGGACAGGCAACAAGAACCATCAGTCAAAGAGGGGAGGGCTAGTTCTTCTCTACCGGGTTACATTGGGGCGCTACCGGAACTGATCGAATTGGTAGTCTACAGTGTTTCTGGATGTTTCAGACTGAAGCTGGGGTTAGCATGAGAGCAGCATCATTTCGTAGCTCCGTCGTGGCCATTCCGCAACCAATCATGGCAGCCGCTCTTTATCGTTATTTTGGGCGGGGTGGGTGGCGGAGCCGAGCTGTTTTGCAGCCATCATTGTGTGGAGTTCAGTTCATCTCACTAGTTTTGTATTTGTCATGAGGGGTTGTTCCTAATGTTTCTATTTTAGCGAGGTCAAAAAGAGATCCCATTAGTGGCCTACTGATTTTGCTCGATTCCTTTTCTTTTTTTTACACGATTTTTCGTTATCTGCAAAGACTAAACAGAGTATTGCGACTCTGTGTTTGTTTGTAAATAGAGAATGAACCAAAGAGAACTAATTCTAAAACAGTAAATACTTGGATAACAATCAATCAAATGGAGAGAGAAGCAGGCACGACGGATTACAACGGGGGCAAAGGCCTGCGTTAACTACCTTTCACTATCTGCAAAGAGAGAGTACTCCTAATAGAAATGAGGGGGGGGGCACCATTCAAAGCAGATCAGTGTGCATAAACACGAAAATGTTTTCACTTACCACGTACTTGACATTCGACAGCTTATGATATTTGCTATTAAAAAACCATTGAAATTCACTGAAAAAACCATAGGTTATAGACCATATATAGTTAGGAATTAGCATTTACAAAACCTTGAAAATTCACTGAAAAAACCATAGGTTATAGACCATATATAGTTAGGAATTAGCATTTAAAAAACCTTATTTTACTCACACAAAACCATTGAAATTCCATATATAGTTAGTTGCACTAACTATATATTGCGCACCCGCAATCCACTGCTGATCATGTCACATATTACATCATTCATGACATGGTCAGTGACATCACTGATGACATCACTGATGACATCTCAAATGACATCACTGATGACATCACTGATGACATCTCATTTGACATCAATGACCACATCACTGATGATATTATTCATGTGACAATACAATGCATCTCTTCACATTTTAATATAACCTCTGTTTCACCCAGTGTTAAAAACAGAGTATAATTTTTGAAACCATTGACACACCAATACTAGTTACTACATACGTACTCACTGATTCCTACGTCTACACACACATTCACTCATTCACCCATACAATCATTCATACATACAATCACTCATGTTTACAACACAATCATATGCACTCATACACCTATACAGACACTCACACTCTGCCACTCATCCATGGAGTTACTCACACACCTAGTCAGTCCTGTAAAGAATCAATCACACTTCCATTTTCTACTCTATACAGTTAAACATAGAGCACCTTACGTTTTCAACCATATACTAACACATACTTACTCTCTTATACAATCATTGATACAAGTACACATTGATCTGTACAGAGTCACACACCTCCCATCCAGCCACACACACACTCAGTCTCCCATGCAAATACTTGGGCAATCAATCAATAACCCATATAGTTACTCATATAGCTACTGATCAACACATGCAGCAGTTTACAGAACAACAGACATAATGATGCACAAATTAAGACAGTTTAGTCACTAACCCATGCACTCAGTGAGACACATTTAATCACTCACTCATACATTCAGTCATGCACCTACTAAATCCTTCGTCCAGACACTTATACATCCACTCATTCTTCAATATGTAAGACATATTTTAACTTTACAGAAACATAGTCACTGGATGTTGTCATCAGTGATGTCATCAGTGATGTCATTTGAGATGTCATCAGTGATGTCATCAGTGATGTCACTGACCATGTCATGAATGATGTAATATGTGACATGATCAGCAGTGGATTGCGGGTGCGCAATATATAGTTAGTGCAACTAACTATATATGGAATTTCAATGGTTTTGTGTGAGTAAAATAAGGTTTTTTAAATGCTAATTCCTAACTATATATGGTCTATAACCTATGGTTTTTTCAGTGAATTTTCAAGGTTTTGTAAATGCTAATTCCTAACTATATATGGTCTATAACCTATGGTTTTTTCAGTGAATATATATATATATATATATATATATATATATATATACACACACACACACATACACACACACAATTACCTTAGCTAAAGGTAAATCACACTTTTTCGGAGTCCTTCTGGGGAAGTGAGGTAGTTTAAAGACGCTGTCCTTATCTTTAGATACATTTTCTGTGCTGCTCCTTCTCCACAAGGGATGTCTTGGCACAGTTTTAAGTGGAGAATTTGTAGGAAACCTGTATTAACGAAAAGTAAAGAGAGGGTATTAAATTTAATTTATTGGTGTGAGGAGAGTCAGAGCTTAAAGTTTATGTATATAATTTCAAATAAAAAATGAATACAAATATTTGGAAGGAGACCACATGGTGAAACGAGGATTGTTTTAGAGGACACATTCAGTAGCTAATAAAGTTGCTTATGTAACAATTGATATCGAACACAATCTGTTTATTAAGAATTGACCAACTTCAGGCAACTACAACCAGAGTGAGGGAACAATGTGTGGTACCAAGCAACACTGCAACAGAAAGATTGTCATTCACCCACTCTCATGTGAAGGGAAGTAAATCCCCCTCGCCAAAAAGCACCTAATTTTTTACATTTCCACATTCATTAGAAGTAAAGTACTGCATAGTTACTATTGGAATCTAAGATGCGTCTCTTTTTATGTAAAGTGTACAGCAATATTTCCAACCATTCAATTAAAGTAGGGGATTGGTGTTAGATAACAGGGATTGGAAATGAGTGGGAGGGTGTGATTAATGGGCAATCTTCGCTACAAAGAGAAAAATGCACTCATCACTTAACACCAAAGAGGGAAGTGATGAGGTTTCCCATTCCTCTCGGACCTATATAAAATGCTACAAGACAAGTACTCGCACATATATAACTCAGGGAAGGCACGTTGGGAGAGGGAGCTGGGTCGAACGCTTAGCCACAAAGACTGGAAGGGTATTTATTATCGGGCCGACACGCCGCATACCATATGGGTCTGACAGACACCCTCACTAAAATCGCAACATATTGGTACTACACACCAGAGAGGTTACACAAGATTGATCATATCTAACGAAGGAATTAGATCAGCTTGCTCCAGTCAAAGACATTAAGAAAAGGGGAAATCCATCTGCCCATGGTACACGGAGAGACAGAGGAGTCTCAAGCTCTCGTGTAAAAAGGCAGAAAGACAGTGGAGGAGGGAGTATGTGGAAAAAGATCAACTAAGCTGGAGGTGCACAGTTATAAAATACAAATTAGAAATATCCACTGCCAAGGCAAAGTATTTTGCATTCATTATATTAAAGAGCTCCAATAAATCCAGGGACATATTTAAAATAGTGAAAGATCTGACTAACCCTGAGTGTACCATGAGCAAAATTAAACTGTCCCAGGAACTGTGTGATGGATTGGCACGCTTCTTTTTAGACAAAATAAATAAAATTGTGGAAAGTATGAAGGAACAGTCTCAACCTACCTCAGCAGCCCAGGCAGGAGGGGCAAGAGGACTAAATGAGGAGGGCGCTATTGAGATAGTCGCTTCCGGGGTTTTCCTGGATACGTTTCCAACTCCATCGGAGGAGTTTGTTAGGGTGGCCTTAGGGGTTTCTCTGGCTCCCCTTTGGACCCACTATCCCACAGGCTGATGAAGGAGTTTGGGACAGAGATCTTTCCCATTTTATGACAGCTATGCTGCCAGTCTATCGACACAGGGATCGTGCCAGTGGAATGGAAGCAGGCTGTCTGTCATTACTCCACTTTTGAAGAAATCTACCCTTGAACCATGCAGCTATAAGAACCACCGACCAATTTCCCTCCTGCCCTACCCAGTCAAGATCCTGGAACGCTTGGTTAGCAGGACGTTGTCCCAATATCTGGAGACGAACAACATCTTGGATGGGGAACAGTTCGGTTTCCGCCCGGATCATGGGACCGAATCAGCCTTAGTGGTGGTGTTGGATGACCTTCGGATGCGGATGGACAGGGGCCAGTCTGCAATTTTATTCCTGCTGGACCTGTCCGCCGCATTCGATACGGTGAACCACAACACTTTGCTCTCAAAGCTAGAGACCTTTGGAGTGAAAGGAGTAGTACTCAGGTGGCTGCGATCCTATCTGTCGGTTAGACGACAGGCGGTGGCACTTCCCCCGTAACGGTCAGAAATGGTGGAAGTTCCTCACGGGGTACCGCAGGGGTCGTCAATTAGCCCTATTTTGTTTAATGCGTATATGCAACCCCTGTTGGGTATCATTAAGGCGTATAACATAAGCGTGATTAATTATGCTGACGACACACAGCTTTTGATATCCTTGGAGGGGGACCAGGCGGAATCATTGGATTGTTTCCATGGTTGTATGCATGAAATGACAAAGTGGCTGAAGGCAAATTCTCTCAAGTTTAACAGTGGGAAAACGGAGATCCTACAGTGTAGGATAGGGGGTATTGCCCGAAGCCTGCAAATAGATTTCTGGCCCCTAACTTCAGATGGTACACTGACCCCAGTGAATACGGTACGTAACTTGGGGGTCAGTTTTAACCAGAATCTCAATCTAGAGACCCATCTTAATAAACTAGTGCGAACCTGTTTCTCCATAATCAGAGGTCTTCGTAAGGTGCTGCCGCTGCTGCCTACCCAGGTTAGGAGTACCATCCTTAGCCGCCTGGATTATTGTAATGCCTTGCTTTTGGAATCCCCTGGGTACTTGATTACCAGATTGCAAAGTATCCAGGCGGCAGCAGTAAAGTTAGTACTCTCCCGACCTCGTGGATCCTCAACAACACAAGCACTGGCGGATCTACATTGGCTCCCAGTAGCCCAACGGATCTGTTTTAAATCTTTGTGCATTGTGTATAGAGCACTTTATGAACAAGGCCCTAAGCCACTTCAGGATAGGTTTCAGTGGTACAAGCCTAACCGGAATCTCCCCTACAACCAACTGCGTAAGAGTGCCCAAAATTAGGAGGGTGACACTGGGAGGAAGAGCCTTTAGCGTGGCAGCGGCTCGCCTTTGGAACAACCTCCCCTTAGAAATTCCGGAAGAAAATTAAGACCTGGTTATTCCCCAGGATATAATAAGGGGGGTAGAAGTAGACTTTCTGGATAATATGTCGCTCTTTCATTGTGTAGCCGACAGCCTTTGAGCTGGATAGTTCTTTTAGCGCCAGGATGCCTGCAGGGTTACAGTGCGCTCTACAGGTGTTTATAATAATAATAATAATCATCATCATTCGAGGGATGCGACATGCTGGCGCGGGGAGACGGGCACATTAGTCCATCTGCTTTGGGATTGTGTTCAGCTTCAAAGGTACTGGAAACAAGTCCTGGACGAGGCTGATGCACATTTCGACACAGAAATCCCACGATTTCCTTCCTATGTCTTGCTACGGTTGCCGAATCCCATCACATATCCGTTACACTCCCGTTGGTGCCGATTAGTTTGCTGTGGGTTCTGCCATTCAGAATATTTTGTCACACTGGCGCACCACACATACCCTCACATTTCAGGGCTGGCTACATTGCCTGCGGCATGTGTTCGGCATGGAGAAGCTGTCTTTGATATTGGCAGGGGAGGTTGCTAAATACTCGGAGCTCTGGCAGCCTTTCCTGTCCCTGCTCGCCACAGAGTTGAGAAGTTACGTACCCCCGCTATATGCGCTTGTTGCGCCTATCGAATGTGGATCAGTAGGGGACAGATTGGTGAGATGCTATTCTTGATGGAAGAGGGTAGTGGACTTGGAACAAGGGCGGTGGGTGGGAGGTGGGGACATGGGGCGGGTGTGGGGGGATTTGGGTGGTTTTTGGTTTTCTTTGTTCTTGACAAAGTTTGTTTGCATCTACAGCGTGCCCAGGTTCCGAGCTGGCTTTATAACAACACATGGCTCTGTTTATTCTATTGTCTAAGCTCCCTATTTTACAGTGTAATGAGATTAAGGGGCCATATAGTCATGTGCTGTTTATGTATGTGTTCTAATATGTCAATAAAGAGATTTAATACTAAAACCACATTAGAAGCAAATAAAGTGATGATTATCCATTCGCACAGAGTGAAATGACTTGCTTACACAGTGCCAGTAGACATTTTTCCCCAGATTCTATGTCCATGCCAGAGGCTCAGATTATGCATTTCTGTCTCTGCTTTATTTCAATACTGGCCATAAAAACAGCATTACTCAACTGCAACAAAGGGAAAACAGTAGTCTCATAACACCAAAGAGTTGCTATGGGGGTCCAATATTTATACATGGGGACAGCCTTTGAAGTGTGTGGGGGATGGAGGAAGAGGAATATTCCCTTGAGTAACCCCCCCAAATCTAGTTCTGGCAAGGTCTTACCTTCCCCTGCCAAGGCCCCAAGAAGTCATGCCGGTGACAAAAACTAGTATCATGTTGCTTTGTGTGAGCACGTGGCAAACCCTTTGTAATGTAGGTGGGGTTGGGTACCAATAAAGAATAAAATCATCACTGCAGGATGAACCATCCTTCCCGCACCTAATCCCTTTTTAGGTCGAGACCTGCGTAGGCTGCGCTTGCGCAGTCGCAGGGAGAGATCTTATGTTTACAGTGTGGGGGATCTTCTCCATTGGCTGGCTACCTAAACGGAGGCCAGCCATTGGAGGAGAGGGGCATCAATCCGTTGAAGACGGGATTCGGGGGGGGGGGTACTCTGTTTTCATTCTCTCCTCCTTCCATTGGCTGGAATTTTACATTCCAGCCAATGGGAAGAGGAGAGAACGAAAAACACGGCCCTCAATCCCGAAAATGACGGTGGTGTCTCAGAGTCATTCCTGCTTCGCCTCGGAGAAACATGGTGGGCTTGTTTAAGCCTTCCGTGGCTTATTTATTTAATTATTTAGCTGCACAGTTTCCTTTCACTGCGCTTGAGGCGCTTTTAGACACCAGGTCAACATCCCACCGTGTGTTACTTTCTACGAACGTCTTGTTTAGTATTTCAGAAAAACGCGCCACGCTAGCTGGTTGTGTCCGCCCCAGCTGTTCTTCGGCACCCAGCCGCACCGAGTTTCCTCCCTTCCCAGAGGCCGTAGCCGACCTTCCTCCCAACCCAGCGGCTTTTGCCGAGCTCCCTCCCATCTCAGCTGCCGGGTATGAGCTTCCTCCCACTCCCAGCCGTAGAACCCGCGGCTCTGCTCCCTTCCAGCGCCAGGATCCGCGGCTCTGCTGCCTGCCGGCCCCGGTCCCACTGTACCTCCCACCAGACACAGGACCCGCTGCTGGGCACCTCTTAGGCCCGTCTGACTCCGGAGCTCGCCTCTCTCAGGCAGCGGTGCAACAGCCGGGCATGCCGTCTTGTTTTTAATTACTTTAAGGGAACGTATTGCATCTGCAGTTTATTTTACTCTTCGAATGTTGCACCTTCCTCCTAGTCCCCGCAGCCTGCTACCATTTACCCTCTTGTGAAAATGTGTTCACATTCTTGAACTGTCTTATGCTTTACCTGGGAGTTAATACAGCATTCCGGAAAGAGTTTGAATCTTCGGGCAGTTACGGTGAGCGTTTATTTTTGTGCAAAGGGCCGGCCCAAGAGTCAGAGTCATGGAAAGACCCAATCCAGACGGTGAAGAACCGGGTTTTCTTAGAACCCAGCGGCGCCAGGGACACGCCCAAAGTCTTCGGGTTCTCCTGTCTTGGCAAACAGAGACACGGAATACTTCTGGATGGCGTCAGAGATCAAATTTATTAGCTGCAGCTAGTAACAGTAAACCAAGCAATACAACACGGTGTACAACTCAGGAAACTGCTCAATTTTCATAGAGCAAGACATCGCTTTTTATACACCATATTCTCATTATAGATGTACACCCACTGCGCAAAATTCTGACCAATAGGACACATTTTCTAACTGAGTATCACATTAACAAAAACCCAATTTACAGTAACCCAACCTAAAAGTTAATTATTAGGACTGTCCCAAATTAAATTTTTGCAAGCCGGACAAACCCATAATTGAAAGCACTACCCATGTAATGAAAAGTCGCAAGGAAAGAAACAATTCAGATGCTGATTAGGATAAGATATGTGCAAGGAAACTAAAAGTTAACGATATCCTGAACACTGATTGGCAATTTTAGACAAAAATCAAACTTAAGGGAAATTGGTTTTGCGAGGTCAGTTTCAGGTGAAGAGGTCAGTTTCTCTGCAATTCACTCACAAGTCAGAAAAGGGCCTGTTAATGCATACATGAACAATGAGGCCCATGCAACTTTGTTCGTTCAGTTACCTCCACGGCCTACGTGAGGGCAACCAAAAATGGCGTCACGAACAACTCAAACAAAATGGAGTCTGGTTCGAAATCACAGAACCTCAACGGGCCGAATCGCAGACGAGCCGAGAAGGTTGGTTGGTCCTGCCGGGGCCATGGAGGAAGGGTCCCTGGCTGAAAATGCACTCCTGGACTCGTCAGAAAGTATCAAGGCCACCTCCGCCCTATATAAGAAGGTAAGAGGAGAGACAAACTGTTCACTTTCGATCACACGTGGGTTGAGTTAGGAATCTTCATCGCTTGGTTATAGATGTATTGATGCACAATGCCAACCTGGCAGCAGGGCACATTCACGTTTCTAGATGATGGTGGGACGAGATAGGAGGGGTCCGATGCTTAGCAGGTCATTGTGGTGCAGGTGTGCTTGCGGTAGATCGCCTGAGCGTGTCTTTTTCGGTGTGTGTACATTGCTCGGGTTGCCTGTCCTTGCACTGTGCAAATGCGCGCGCGCTTTATGGAGGGGGCACTAGTATTTTCCAAAATCACGCCAGGCTGTACCTGGAATGGGAGCAGGTGGAGGGTTCGGTTGAGTTTGCACGGCGGCCTCGCATGGACACACGGTTGCCTCGCATGGACACACGGTTGCCTCGCATGGACACACGGTTGCCTCGCATGGACACACGGCTGCCTCGCATGGACACACGGCTGCACACACGGCTGTCCAGGGAATTTCAGCTACAACGTGGCTACCAAAACTAAAACCCCATCCAAGGGCCCGCACACACACGTTTTGCATACAGGACCCCTTAGAGCACGATGCAAGTGCCACGATGTGCGCAGTAGAATGTATGCCAGGATCTCCATGAAAACAACCGCCACAAGTCTCACTAAACTGAATTGAAAAGCACCCGCCTTTCCGACCAGGGCACATCTATTAAGAATGTGACCTGTGTGAAGTGTGTTGTCTGCGCAGATATGGATGGGTGGTCTGCCTCTAACGATACGGAGGAGCTTGTACCATAATTTACGCATGAGTTGTCATCCATGGCCTATTTAAAAAATGCTGTAACAGGTCAGATGTTGCCTGAGTTTGGTATGGGTATGAAACGTGGGCGAGTTAGGGATCCAGGGAAGTACTGAACACACCGACAGCGCTGCGAGGCCACCCCTTTGTTAATGCAGCGCTATAAATCTCTGTTAATAAATACATGGTACCCTAACCTGCGGAGGCAGCATGTGTCGGAGAGTCGAGCTTGGAGAAGAAGGGTTTGCGCTGGCAGATGGAAGTGGGTGGGGGTCTGTGTGAAGAGATGGAGCGGCTTTCGGGTGCTCGGCGGTGATGCTCTTGAAGAGCAGGACAATGAGAGGGGGTATATTGGCATTGACTCCAAACGCTGCCGTCATGAGGAGCAGTGGCTTAACACGCAAGCTATTCATAGTGCAGCTGGTATAGTGGCATCGGGGCCTCGGGTTTTTAGGTGCCCACAAGATGTACATGCTGTCATTTACTTCCTAATCAATCGATTAGAGAAATGCGTTCAACCCACGCTTCGCCACTGGTGACACGAACGACGAGGAAACCCGCAAAACCGAGGAGGGACCACAAACCCCCAATAACTAACATTTATAAACAGGCATCAGAGCTGATTTGGGGGAGATGACACGTGCCGCTTCCAATACACGCGCGTCACCATGCACGCGCTTTGTGTTAAGTGGAAGTTCTTGGAATCAGAGTTCTCGTTGTGAGACTGGAGAACGGGAGAAGCATTTAAAGTCACATTTTTTATAGGAAGGGTAGAGAAACTGCAGCGTACCTGTCCACTAGCGGATTTTGCGGAGGCACGAGCAGTGCATGAGATTTTTAAAGGTTTAGCAGGAGGCGTGGTGAACCTGGGGCTGTGCACAAGGTGTTGCCAGTAGGCAGCCACTACTGGGGCTCCAAACTTGAAATGAAAGTCTGGAAGCTGATGATTAGCTCTAACATGGGGCATAGCATGTCACTTCCTGGGTGACGTGTAGCGGCTCCATGTGTGTGTGTGTATGTATGTGTATATGTATATGTATATGTATATGTATGTGTATGTGTATGTGTATGTGTATGTGTATGTGTATGTGTATGTGTATGTGTATGTGTATGTGTATGTGTATGTGTGTGTGTGTGTGTGTGTGTGTGTGTGTGTGTGTGTGTGTGTGTGTGTGTGTGTGTGTGTGTGTGTGTGTGTGTGTGTGTGTGTGTGTATGTGTGGGGGGCTCTGTGTGTGGGGGGGCTCTGTGTGTGGGGGGGGCTCTGTGTGTGGGGGGGGCTCTGTGTGTGTGGGGGGCTCTGTGTGTGGGGGGGGCTCTGTGTGTGGGGGGGGCTCTGTGTGTGGGGGGGGCTCTGTGTGTGGGGGGGGCTCTGTGTGTGGGGGGGGCTCTGTGTGTGGGGGGGGCTCTGTGTGTGGGGGGGGCTCTGTGTGTGGGGGGGCTCTGTGTGTGGGGGGGCTCTGTGTGTGGGGGGCTGTGTGTGTGGGGGGGCTCTGTGTGTGTGGGGGGGCTCTCTGTGTGTGTGGGGGGGCTCTCTGTGTGTGTGGGGGGGCTCTCTGTGTGTGTGGGGGGGCTCTCTGTGTGTGTGGGGGGGCTCTCTGTGTGTGTGGGGGGGCTCTCTGTGTGTGTGGGGGGGCTCTCTGTGTGTGTGGGGGGGCTCTCTGTGTGTGTGGGGGGGCTCTCTGTGTGTGTGGGGGGGCTCTCTGTGTGTGTGGGGGGGCTCTCTGTGTGTGTGGGGGGGCTCTCTGTGTGTGTGGGGGGGCTCTCTGTGTGTGTGGGGGGGCTCTCTGTGTGTGTGGGGGGGCTCTCTGTGTGTGTGGGGGGGCTCTCTGTGTGTGTGGGGGGGCTCTCTGTGTGTGTGGGGGGCTCTCTGTGTGTGTGGGGGGGCTCTCTGTGTGTGTGGGGGGGCTCTCTGTGTGTGTGGGGGGGCTCTCTGTGTGTGTGGGGGGGGCTGTGTGGGGGGGGCTGTGTGGGGGGGCTGTGTGGGGGGGCTGTGTGGGGGGCTGTGTGTGTGGGGGGGCTCTGTGTGTGTGGGGGGCTCTGTGTGTGTGGGGGGCTCTGTGTGTGGGGGGGCTCTGTGTGTGTGGGGGGGCTCTGTGTGTGTGGGGGGGCTCTGTGTGTGTGGGGGGGCTCTGTGTGTGTGGGGGGGCTCTGTGTGTGTGGGGGGGCTCTGTGTGTGTGGGGGGGCTCTGTGTGTGCGGGGGGGCTCTGTGTGTGCGGGGGGGCTCTGTGTGTGCGGGGGGGCTCTGTGTGTGCGGGGGGGCTCTGTGTGTGCGGGGGGGCTCTGTGTGTGCGGGGGGGCTCTGTGTGTGCGGGGGGGCTCTGTGTGTGCGGGGGGGCTCTGTGTGTGCGGGGGGGCTCTGTGTGTGGGGGGGGGCTCTGTGTGTGGGGGGGGCTCTGTGTGTGGGGGGGGCTCTGTGTGTGGGGGGGGATCTGTGTGTGGGGGGGATCTGTGTGTGGGGGGGATCTGTGTGTGGGGGGGATCTGTGTGTGGGGGGCTCTGTGTGTGTGGGGGGGGCTCTGTGTGTGTGGGGGGGGGGCTCTGTGTGTGTGGGGGGGGCTCTGTGTGTGTGGGGGGGCTCTGTGTGTGTGGGGGGGCTCTGTGTGTGTGGGGGGGGCTCTGTGTGTGTGGGGGGGCTCTGTGTATGTGGGGGGGCTCTGTGTGTGTGGGGGGGCTCTGTGTGTGTGGGGGGGCTCTGTGTGTGTGGGGGGGCTCTGTGTGTGTGGGGGGCTCTGTGTGTGTGGGGGGCTCTGTGTGTGTGGGGGGCTCTGTGTGTGTGGGGGGGGCTCTGTGTGTGTGGGGGGGGCTCTGTGTGTGTGGGGGGGGCTCTGTGTGTGTGGGGGGGGCTCTGTGTGTGTGGGGGGGGCTCTGTGTGTGTGGGGGGGGCTCTGTGTGTGTGGGGGGGGCTCTGTGTGTGTGGGGGGGCTCTGTGTGTGTGGGGGGCTCTGTGTGTGTGTGGGGGGCTCTGTGTGTGTGGGGGGCTCTGTGTGTGGGGGGGGCTCTGTGTGTGGGGGGGGCTCTGTGTGTGAGGGGGGCTCTGTGTGTGGGGGGGCTCTGTGTGTGGGGGGGCTCTGTGTGTGGGGGGCTCTGTGTGTGGGGGGGCTCTGTGTGTGTGGGGGGGCCTCTGTGTGGGGGGGCTCTGTGTGTGTGGGGGGGCTCTGTGTGGGGGGGGCTCTGTGTGGGGGGGGCTCTGTGTGGGGGGGGCTCTGTGTGGGGGGGGCTCTGTGTGGGGGGGGCTCTGTGTGGGGGGGGCTCTGTGTGGGGGGGGCTCTGTGTGGGGGGGGGCTGTGTGTGGGGGGGCTGTGTGTGGGGGGGGGCTGTGTGGGGGGGGCTGTGTGGGGGGGGGGCTGTGTGGGGGGCTGTGTGGGGGGCTGTGTGTGGGGCTGTGTGTGTGTGGGGGGGCTGTGTGTGTGTTGGGGGGTCTGTGTGTGTGGGGGGATCTGTGTGGGGGAATCTGTGTGTGTGGGGGATCTGTGTGTGTGGGGGGATCTGTGTGTGTGGGGGGATCTGTGTGTGTGTGGGGGGGCTCTGTGTGTGGGGGGGCTCTGTGTGTGGGGGGGCTCTGTGTGTGGGGGGGCTCTGTGTGGGGGGGCTCTGTGTGGGGGGGGCTCTGTGTGGGGGGGGCTCTGTGTGGGGGGGGCTCTGTGTGGGGGGGGCTCTGTGTGGGGGGGGCTGTGTGTGGGGGGCTGTGTGGGGGGGGCTGTGTGGGGGGGGCTGTGTGGGGGGGCTGTGTGGGGGGCTGTGGGGGGGCTGTGTGTGTGTTGGGGGGTCTGTGTGTGTGGGGGGATCTGTGTGGGGGAATCTGTGTGTGTGGGGGGGATCTGTGTGTGGGGGGGCTCTGTGTGGGGGGGCTCTGTGTGTGGGGGGGGCTCTGTGTGTGGGGGGGGGCTCTGTGTGTGTGGGGGGGCTCGCTGTGTGTGGGGGGGCTCGCTGTGTGTGGGGGGGCTCGCTGTGTGTGGGGGGGCTCGCTGTGTGTGGGGGGGGCTGTGTGTGTGTGGGGGGGGCTGTGTGTGTGGGGGGGCTGTGTGTGTGTGGGGGGCTGTGTGTGTGTGGGGGGCTCTGTGTGTGTGTGGGGGGCTCTGTGTGTGTGTGGGGGGCTCTGTGTGTGTGTGGGGGGCTCTGTGTGTGTGGGGGGGGCTCTGTGTGTGTGGGGGGGGCTCTGTGTGTGTGGGGGGCTCTGTGTGTGTGGGGGGCTCTGTGTGTGGGGGGGGCTCTGTGTGTGTGGGGGGCTCTGTGTGTGGGGGGGGCTCTGTGTGTGGGGGGGCTGTGTGTGTGGGGGGGCTGTGTGTGTGGGGGGCTCTGTGTGTGTGGGGGGCTCTGTGTGTGGGGGGCTCTGTGTGTGTGGGGGGCTCTGTGTGTGTGGGGGGCTCTGTGTGTGTGGGGGGCTCTGTGTGTGTGGGGGGCTCTGTGTGTGTGGGGGCTCTGTGTGTGTGGGGGCTCTGTGTGTGTGGGGGCTCTGTGTGTGTGGGGGGCCATGTGTGTGTGCGGGGGGGGCTCTGTGTGTGGCTGTGTGTGTATGGGGCTCTGTGTGTGTGTGTGGGGGGGGGGCTGTGTGTGGGGGGGCTCTGTGTGTGTGGGGGGGCTCTGTGTGTGTGGGGGGGGCTCTGTGTGTGTGGGGGGGCTCTGTGTGTGTGGGGGGGCTCTGTGTGTGTGGGGGGGGCTCTGTGTGTGTGGGGGGGGCTCTGTGTGTGGGGGGGGGCTCTGTGTGTGTGGGGGGGCTCTCTGTGTGTGGGGGGGGCTCTGTGTGTGGGGGGGCTCTGTGTGGGGGGGGCTGTGTGTGGGGGGGGCTGTGTGTGGGGGGGGCTGTGTGTGGGGGGGCTGTGTGGGGGGGGCTGTGTGGGGGGGGCTGTGTGTGGGGGGGCTGTGTGTGTGTTGGGGGGCTGTGTGTGTGTTGGGGGGCTCTGTGTGTGTTGGGGGGCTCTGTGTGTGGGGGGGCTCTGTGTGTGGGGGGGCTCTGTGTGTGGGGGGGATCTGTGTGTGGGGGGGCTCTGTGTGTGGGGGGGATCTGTGTGTGGGGGGGATCTGTGTGTGGGGGGGATCTGTGTGTGGGGGGGGCTCTGTGTGTGGGGGGGGCTCTGTGTGTGGGGGGGGCTCTGTGTGTGGGGGGGGCTCTGTGTGTGGGGGGGGCTCTGTGTGTGGGGGGGGCTCTGTGTGTGGGGGGGGCTCTGTGTGTGGGGGGGCTCTGTGTGTGGGGGGGCTCTGTGTGTGGGGGGGCTCTGTGTGTGGGGGGGCTCTGTGTGTGGGGGGCTCTGTGTGTGTGGGGGGGCTCTGTGTGTGTGGGGGGGCTCTGTGTGTGTGGGGGGGCTCTGTGTGTGTGGGGGGGCTCTGTGTGTGTGGGGGGGCTCTGTGTGTGTGGGGGGGCTCTGTGTGTGTGGGGGGGCTCTGTGTGTGTGGGGGGGCTCTGTGTGTGTGGGGCTCTGTGTGTGTGGGGCTCTGTGTGTGTGGGGCTCTGTGTGTGTGGGGGGCTCTGTGTGTGTGGGGGGCTCTGTGTGTGTGGGGGGCTCTGTGTGTGTGGGGGGCTCTGTGTGTGTGGGGGGGCTCTGTGTGTGTGGGGGGGCTCTGTGTGTGGGGGGGCTCTGTGTGGGGGGCTGTGTGGGGGGCTGTGTGGGGGGCTGTGTGGGGGGCTGTGTGGGGGGCTGTGTGGGGGGCTGTGTGTGTGTTGGGGGGAATCTGTGTGTGTGGGGGGGCTCTGTGTGTGGGGGGGCTCTGTGTGTGGGGGGGGCTGTGTGTGGGGGGCTGTGTGTGGGGGGGCTCTGTGTGTGTGGGGGGGCTCTGTGTGTGTGGGGGGGCTCTGTGTGTGTGGGGGGGCTCTGTGTGTGTGGGGGGGCTCTGTATGTGTGGGGGGGCTCTGTATGTGTGGGGGGGCTCTGTATGTGTGGGGGGGGCTCTGTGTGTGTGGGGGGGGCTCTGTGTGTGTGGGGGGGGCTCTGTGTGTGTGGGGGGGGCTCTGTGTGTGTGGGGGGGGCTCTGTGTGTGTGGGGGGGCTCTGTGTGTGGGGGGCTCTGTGTGTGTGGGGGGCTCTGTGTGTGTGGGGGGCTCTGTGTGTGTGGGGGGCTCTGTGTGTGTGGGGGGCTGTGTGTGTGTGGGGGGCTCTGTGTGTGTGTGGGGGGCTCTGTGTGTGTGTGGGGGGCTCTGTGTGTGTGTGGGGGGCTCTGTGTGTGTGTGGGGGGCTCTGTGTGTGTGTGGGGGGCTCTGTGTGTGTGTGGGGGGGCTCTGTGTGTGGGGGGCTCTGTGTGTGTGGGGGGCTCTGTGTGTGTGGGGGGCTCTATGTGTGTGGGGGGCTCTATGTGTGTGGGGGGCTCTGTGTGTGTGGGGGGCTCTGTGTGTGTGGGGGGCTCTGTGTGTGTGGGGGGCTCTGTGTGTGTGGGGGGCTCTGTGTGTGTGGGGGCTCTGTGTGTGTGGGGGGCTCTGTGTGTGTGGGGGCTCTGTGTGTGTGGGGGCTCTGTATGTGGGGGCTCTGTGTGTGTGTGGGGGGCCATGTGTGTGTGCGGGGGGGGCTCTGTGTGTGGCTGTGTGTGTATGGGGCTCTGTGTGTGTGTGTGTGTGGAGGGGCTATGTGTGGTGGGGGGGCTCCATGTGTGTGGGGGGGCTCTGTGTGTGTGGGGGGGGCTGTGTGTGGGGGGGGGGCTGTGTGTGTGTGGGGGGGCTCTGTGTGTGTGTGGGGGGGCTCTGTGTGTGGGGCGGGCTCTGTGTGTGGGGGGGGCTCTGTGTGTGGGGGGGGCTCTGTGTGTGGGGGGGGCTCTGTGTGTGGGGGGGGCTGTGTGTGGGGGGGGCTGTGTGTGGGGGGGGCTCTGTGTGTGGGGGGGCTCTGTATGGGGGGCTCTGCGTGGGGGGGGCTCTGTGTGTGTGGGGGGCTCTATGTGTGTGGGGGGCTCTATGTGTGTGGGGGGCTCTATGTGTGTGGGGGGGCTCTATGTGTGTGGGGGGCGGCTCTATGTGTGTGGGGGGCGGCTCTATGTGTGTGGGGGGCGGCTCTATGTGTGTGGGGGGCGGCTCTGTGTGTGTGGGGGGGGCTCTGTGTGTGTGGGGGGGCTCTGTGTGTGTGGGGGGGGCTCTGTGTGTGTGGGGGGCTCTGTGTGTGTGGGGGGCTCTGTGTGTGTGGGGGGCTCTGTGTGTGTGGGGGGCTCTGTGTGTGTGGGGGGCTCTGTGTGTGTGGGGGGCTCTGTGTGTGTGGGGGGCTCTGTGTGTGTGGGGGGGGCTCTGTGTGTGTGGGGGGGGCTCTGTGTGTGTGGGGGGGCTCTGTGTGTGTGGGGGGGGCTCTGTGTGTGTGGGGTTCTGCGTGTGTGTGTGGGGCTCTGTGTGTGTGTGTGGGGCTCTGTGTGTGTATGTGTGTGGGGCTCTGTGTGTGTATGTGCGTGGGGCTCTGTGTGTATGTGCGTGGGGCTCTGTGTGTATGTGCGTGGGGCTCTGTGTGTATGTGCGTGGGGCTCTGTGTGTATGTGCGTGGGGCTCTGTGTGTATGTGCGTGGGGCTCTGTGTGTATGTGCGTGGGGCTCTGTGTGTGTTGGGCTCTGTGTGTGTGTGTGTTGGGCTCTGTGTCTGCTAATACTCTCTACTACTCTCACCTATTGCCATTGTAAATGACAATACCATTTATTGATGTTTTAAAAAAATGGGAAAAAATGCCATTTGCAATGCCAATAGCTCTAACTTTAACAAAGACGAGACCATTGCATTGTAAATGCTTGTATTTATCTGTTTTCAAAACCAACACATAAATAAAATTTTTGCAATAGCTCTAAATTTGGCAAAGGCTAGGCCGTTGCATTGTAAATGCTTGTTGCATCACTGTCTGGAAGGAATACACAGATCCCAACAGAATAGCCACTAACAGTCATGTGACCAAGGGCATTGGCTGAAGGCACAAATGGTAAGGAAAAGAAAATGCCATCTTTCTAAAAGTAGAACATGGGGTTGGGCCTATACCAGCGTCCAAACTAGGCCACAATGTTACTAGAAAACGATAGTGGGTTGGAACTGCTTTAGTAATCTGTACATTCATCAATAACCACCTTCAAGTCTTAAGTTGTTATGATCCTTCTTTTTCACCTGTTAGTTCATTTATTTTAAATACAAGTGCAATCGGCATTTAATTAAGGTCATTGGAGAAAAACACTAGGTAATGCAATTAAACAAACCGTGAGAAAAAAAATTGAACATGCTTCGAAGTCAGCAAAAACATAAATGCTTACAAATAACACAATATGACAAAGGACAGACCAGTACTTATTAACAAGGCAGTGCAAATAATTATTATGATTCAACCATGCCACATGATAATTACATGCTAGACCACACAATGATTACAGCAGGCTAAATGTCCTGTTTGTATACAATGTTTTTTCATGAACTAGTTGTAGCACCATAACCACTTAAGACTTGAAGGTGGTTATTTATGAATGTATAGATTACTAAAGCACGTCCAAACCACTTTCTCATTTTCTAGTATCTTTCTAAAAGTGGCATTTTCAAATTGTGACTTAAAATCCAACTTCACCATTAAAATCCAACTTTACCATTAAAGAGGATTTAAAACTACAATTACATTTGCATTTAAACAGCATACTTCTATCTGCTCCCAATCCAAAGTTGGCACTTATCAAATGCAATAAGTTAACCCAGTGTTCGTCAATTGGAGAGAGAGAGGCTTTGCACAGTGAAAAACGACTAGGTTTATTCACTGCTAGTGCATGTAAAACGTGAACCCTCATGTTCTACTTTTTAAATACAATGTAGCCTGCCCTCTGAGCGGGTGGCACAATGAATGCTGAAGGTACACTAGTAGCATTTAAATTACAGGAACTGGCTACATTTAGGCATGTTTACAAGTACATTAAATGTAAATGTTACTATGTTTGAAGGAGATTACAAGCATGTTGCTATTTTAACATCTACACTAATCACAAAATTAATTCAATTCTTAAACCAATTGTTATGCCTTCTAATCATCTCTGCAGCATACCTGAACAAATGATTGTCATCGTCCAGATTTTCCGTTCCCCATCTACCTTTCAGGTCTTCAATGACATGATTCTTTAGAAACTTTCTCAATAGTTGCAGAGTTTGTTGCCTTGTGACCTCTGGACCAAAGTTGCTGTTATTCCTCAACAGTTCATGGAGCCAATCCACAGCATCAGTTGCAGTAAAGCAATTGCCGTAGCTTTTGAAATGTTGTCTATGTTTCTTAACTGGCATTCCTGCACGGAAATACTTAGTAACTTCATTCCACTATAAAAAAGGAAAACAGAACAAAGTATACATGATAAATTAGTTAGATAGCATATTTTTGCGCTGCATAAGTTTACATTTTTTTAAACACCTGTGTTGGGTTTTAAATTTGTGGTTTTCCCTGCCCAAGATTGCCTTTATTTAGTGTGTTGAATTGTGGGATTTGCAGTCCAACCTCTGTAGTTTGTCCCTCGAATTCCTTGGTGACAAATCTGTTTTCCCTCCAAATTTCTCTTTTGCTCTGTGCTTAGGGCTGTGTGCTCAAACAGTGCACCCCCAGCCACCATTTTGTGTTCACAAGCCAGTGAGGCCAGCCCCCTGCCTCCCCCCCCCAGCAACAGGGATTTTCTACATCAGAGGGTGCTTCTGTGAGCTGTTTAAAAACGGTATTTACTGGGGCATGTGCATTTCGTTTTTTGGCCAGCAGGGGGAGTAAAGCTTTATTCAAACAGTATTGTTAGATTTCGAGTTAGTGAAGCCTTTACCTACAGAAGTCCAAAGTTGTGGATTGAGCATGTCTGTCTCCTAGGAGATTCTGAACAGGAGCAAGCAGCTGCCCAGACCCCACCCCCAGGCCAGCAGACCATTGGCTATTCAGCTACCAGGCAAGTCTGAGCCCTCCTCTCACACCTGTCCAGGACCCTTAAGGCCTTGCTGGGTGCACCCCAGATCATTCTCCTCCATCTTGTGAGTTGCAGCCTACATGTGCCCCAGATTGCAGTGAGCAGAGTCCAGGAAGTGGTAAGGAGACAGACTCGTGCTGTCTATTCCCAAGACAAAAAGTTGTTTAAAAAACGATTTTCACTTTCTGTGTTTACGGTCTATGCCTGTGGTTGTTACAGTTAAAAATTGTAGTTTTAGCCTGCCTGTAATTGCATATTTTATCACCTGTGTTGTGTTTTAAATTTGTGGTTTTCCCTGCCCATGATTGCCTTCATTTAGTGTGTTGAATTGTGGGATTTGCAGTCCAACCTCTGTAGATTGTCCCTCTCATTCCTTGGTGACAAATCTGTTTTCCCTCCAAATTTCTCCTTTGCTCTGTGCTTAGGCCTGTGTGCTCAACAAGTGCACCCCCATCCACCATTTTGTGTTCACAAGCCAGTGAGGCCAGCCCCCCTGCCTCCACCCCCCCACCCCATCAACAGGGATTTTCTACATCAGAGGGTGCTTCTGTGAGCTGTTTAAACTGTATTTACTGGGGCCTGTGCACTTCGTTTTTTTGGCCAGTAGGGGGGGGGGTAAAGCTTTATTCAAACAGTATTGTTAGATTTCGAGTTAGTGAAGCCTTTACCTGCAGAAGTCCAAAGTTGTGGTTTGAGCCTGTCTGTCTCCAAGGAGATTCTGAACAGGAGCAAGCAGCTTCCAACTCCCTGGCCAGCAAACCTTGTCTGAGGTTGCTGGGACCTTATATGGTGTGCTAGTGGTTGGCACATGTGTACACTAATTTGTGGTTGTATCTGGTGTTTCTATTGGGTTAGGGTTAATGTCCTCATTGGTTGGGTATTTGAGGGTTCTGATTGGTTTCTCGGTCTGTGATTCAATCATTGCAGGGTTGGCGCTAGGGTTAGGATTTCTATTGGAAGTAGGGACTAGGGCTTCCTATGTTATTGGGAGTAGGGTGGGACTAGGGCTAGGGTTAGACCTTTAATTGGAAGTAGCTATTTAGGGCTTCTGGTGTGATTGGTTGTTGGACCAGTTGTGGGACTAAGAGTAGGGTTAGGCTTTCTATTCGAAGTAGGGACTAGGGCTACCTGTACCATTGGCTGCTTGGACTTGGGTTGGGACTAGTGGTAGGGCTAAGGCCTTTATTGGACGTAGAGATCAGGGTTTTTGAACGGATTGGGTGCTTGGACTAGGGTTAAGATTGGCTGCAAGGTCCTGGTCTCCTATTGGTTCTTGATGTTAGGGCTAGTGTTGTGATTGGATAGTGTTAGGGCTAGGGTTCCCATTGGCTGAAGGGGTCACCTGATTACTAGGGCTACAAAAAAGGCCAGGCTTAGGGCGTCTCAGCCCGGGCGGAGAGGACAAGGGTAGTTGCCTGTTAAGGGCGGAGAGGACAAGGGTAGTTGCCTGTTAAGGGCGGAGAGGACAAGGGTAGTTGCCTGTTAAGGGCGGAGAGCACAAGGGTAGTTGCCTGTTTGAGACTGGTCAGTAATAGGGCCAGAAATGCTGCCCCAGCTCACACCATCCACAACCACAAACAGAGCAACACGCGCACACCAAATATACACCACTCACAACACTATGCACAGATTAATGTACCAGCATGCACCACCAACCCAACCAAACCACATATACACACCCTACTATCCAAACTACCACACATATCCACCATCACCCACAAACAGTACACAACTCTATCCTATACCACTAACTAATACACTCATTACTAACACAACGCCAATCAACACCATACATAACTGCATCCCACTCAGACACACTCTCCCTTCTGTAATTACACTTAACAGTCCACCTTTTATCACTAACTAATATATAATGATCCTTCCATCAGTTGTCCAACAAACACCCTCCTCTCCCTTCTACCATAATAACACTAACACACAACACACACACTGCACACCACCACCCTTTGTAACTCTTGAAACAAACCAGTCTAAGATAAACACTCTCACTTCTACTTCATTCCCTCCTACACACAACATACACTTTACACATAAACACATCACCACCCCCTCTACGTCACAACCTCCTCCTACAAGCAATACTACACAACCAAATCAGGTGCATGAAACATATACATTTCTAAACTCTCCCCTCTGACTCCTTCCCTCCAAAACTCCTTTTTACTCATCCAAAAGCCTCTTCCTACTGCTAAGACTAAAATAAATAAATAAATAAATCCTTCACTCTTTTATTCCTCCTCTATCCTTTTTCAATCAAAATTAACAGACTAACATGTTCACTTCTCAAATTCCATATTCAACTATACTAATATACTGCCCAAATAACTGAATAACATATCTACTACTTACTTCATATTTACACTATACTCATTTTCAACACTAATCCTTTATGGGTTCCGGAGTGGCGTGCTACTCGCCAGAAAGGCGCTTCAACACCCATCAGGGGTAACAAGTGCTATAAGAATGCAAATCTTTCTTCCCCTTTTATCCATCCGCTATCCTTCTCACTCCAAGTAACAGACTAATATCCACCACTGAAATTACCTCATATTTCACCATATTAATTCACCACTAATCCTTTAGGCTCCCTGAATAGCATGCGTCAACAAGCGAGCGATAAATAAATACAAACCTTTGTCCTACTCTATTCTTCTGCTATCATTCCAAATAACTGACTAACCTATCCACCACTTAAAATGTACTTGCATGTTTCACTATACTAATTCAACACTAATCCTCTATGAGTAGCGTGCTCCCTGCCGAAAAAGCGCTTTGATGCCTCGTCAGGGGTAGTAAGCGCTATATAAATGCAATTACAATACAATACAATCTTGTGAGGTATCACCCCAGCTGCCAAACTGGATCTGGAAAATCTTGAAATCATGCCTGCATGCCGGCCGGTGGTGTCATTGACCTTCATCATGACTCCATCCCGCCTTTGTGCACAACGCCGAATGGAGGTACCACCCTTAATACCAACACCACTTTCCACCAGGAAGAGGTACCAAATGGTAATAAGTTATTTTTCTGATGGATATTTGTAACCACATGCTCCTCGCATTGTGGTATCAATAGCAAAGCAATGCCACCACCCTGAGAATCGATATAGTTGTGTTTGACAGAAGGACGTATAGCCCCCGACTGTCTGGCATATGTCCAATATAGGGACCCAACCCTGGGCTGCAGTTGCGGCTTTTGCCCTAGTAAAATGAGCTGCGAGTCCCCATCACCACCAGGAGTGTCCTTTTTAGGCAAGGTACAATAGTTGCCTTGCAAGCAACATAGCATAAAATACTAGAGACCTGGCTGGATATTGTAGATCTTCTGATACCCCAAATATCACTAGAGGTAGATCTACAATAACCAGGCTGCCCAATGACTCTGTAAGGTACTTTCTGATGTCCTCCCAATATGTAGTTAATAGTGGGCATTCAAAAAACATATGTGTGTCCGGTGCAGCAGTTAAACCACATCTAGCGCAAGACACTAGCTCTCCTCCTACAAACTTAGATAACCTGAGAGGGGAATAGTATGCCCTGTGGAGGGTAAAGATGTGGTTTCTGCGAAGCCAGGATGGTTTAACAATCTTCCACAAGAGTTCGAAAGAAGTTTTCCAAAGATTTTGTAAATTTTGCTCCATCACCACAGGGCCCCATGTTGACTCTGGTAGAGTAAAGTCTCCATCCGATTCCTCTAGAATGAAGTTATACCATTTAGATACTTCTTTTTTTACTGGCTCACAGACTACTAGGTCGGAGACAAATTGGCTGTGGCCTCCAAGTTTAGGTTGGTTCCTATTAGCGAAGGAATTTTTGTAGGCCACAGTCCAACCATGAATCTGTTTCATGGGGCCAACCTTAGCCTGCAAGTGTTCCCATGACAGTAGGTCCCCCTCGAAAAAGAGGTCTTCCCAAACATCCAGACCTGCCTGTCTGAGAGGGATAGCTAGAGTATCCTCAAGCCAAGTAGGAACTTCAGGTAGCCCCCACAACGGTGTTTTTTCGCAAAGATAGTTTAGTTTTATAGATTTCGTGATATCCGTCCAAGTTTTAGCCAGCCCTTGTAAAATCTTCAGTTTAATTTTTTTAAAGAACTTAGGATTGCCAAACTTAAAAAGAAAACCAGAACGATTAATATTTTCCCCATCCAGCATAGCCGCATACATAAGGCCTACCCCAGAACCCACAGGAGCCTTCAGCAACATCCGGGAATGAGATAGTTGAAAGGCCCATGCGTAAATTCTTAAATCTGGTGCCGCTAGACCGCCCTTATCGCGTCGCCGTCTTTTTCCACGCAATACGTGGAAGATGGTCATTCCAGATAAAAGATGAAATGTTGGTTTGGAATTTAGTTAAGATGGTGTGATCAAAATATAAAGGAATAGTGTTAAATAAAAAAGACATTTTTGGAAGGATGGTCATTTTTATAAGATTGACTCTACCGAGTAATGAAAAGGGCAAATGTGACCATGATTGGAGAAGCTTGCGGCACTCTTTAAGAACTGAAGATAGATTTACTTGGACAAGTTTATTGATAACCTTAACTATCGTCAAGGCTAGATAACGCAAAGAATTGCCTGCTTGCATCTCGATTACAGCATTCTCGTCATTCCATGTGAGCATTTCCGTCTTCACGGCATTAATCTCATAGCCCGAAATTTGTCCAAATGCGTTAGCCAATTTCAGGATTGCCGGAAGAGCAGTGGTTACCTCAGATGTTAATATTAACACGTCGTCGGCATATAATGCTACCTTCCTTCTCCAACCTTGAAAGGAAAATGGTTTAATAATGGTCTCTTCCCTTAGATGTTGCGCAAAAGGCTCAATGTAAAAATCAAAAAGCAAGGGAGAGAGCGGGCACCCCTGCCGGGTTCCCCTAGAGATGGAAAAAGGGCTCGACAGGTCGCCATTAACTAGGAGACAGGCAGATGGGTTGCCATACAAGAGGCCTATCACTTTGCGGAACTTTTCCCCCACGCCAAACTTTGCCAGGGCCTCCGACAGGTATCCCCAATTGACCCTGTCGAAGGCCTTGGTTGCATCTAGCGTAAGGGCAGCCAATGGTAGATTGTTTGTTGTTGCCATATCTATGGCCCCAATCAGATCATAGGTACGTTCATAAAGTTGCCTGCCTTTCAAAAACCTACACCGTCTTCCTCCTGTAATTTCCTGCTCCTTTACAGACCACCACTTAGCAAGGCAACATTCCCAGAGGCACTTCTAGACACAGTTTCAAACCTGATAACAATACACTCCAACCTATGCGTTCTGGGTGACCTTAACATTTGGTTTGATAAACCCAATATGACCCATCCAAAAACAATCACTGGCCTAGACGCATTGAACCTGCAACAGATAGTCCATGATCCGACACACACTGCTGGACATATCCTAGATGTTATGTTTGCTAATACTGAACTAGTTACCTTTCAAACTAGAACTCCAGTCACACGGTCAAACCACCACTTTCTTGCTTTCCAACATAAAACAACATTAAGCGACTCACCTAAAACTACCTTACATCTATTCACCTATCGACCGTGGAACAAACTCAATTTGAAACACTTAGAAACACAACTAACATCCAGTACAAATCTGGAAACCATAAATTCTGTTCAAAATCTATGAGTGGCTACAGGAAGCTTTTAACATCCGGATACCACTCAAAACCACACAGAAACACAAAAAAGCCCCTTGGAAAAACATAGAAATGAAAGACATAAAACAACAAATTAGAAAACTGCAAAGTACCTCGCTCAAAACAAACGCCAAACAAGACAAACTTCACCTACAGAAAATTAACAGATTATACAAGTCTGTTATCAAAAAAGCTAAGAAAAGGTACTATTCAGACACAATTCAAAACGCTAAATGTACAAATAAAGAATTCTATAAAATACTCAATGAATTTCGCAAACCAAATTGCCTAGAAGGAACTCACCCGGCTACTCAAGATTTCACAGACAAACTGGCAAATCCGTACACGGACAAAGCAGACACGTTGGACTCTAACTTAAAACAGAAACAAAGCACCAGCACTAACCCTTGTACAAAACAGCAATTCAAGAATGCTCTAATCAAGCCTCTCCGTTCCTCAAAACACATCTCACACAATGAATTTATGGACCTGGTCAAAGCAAGCAGGCCTGCCGGCAGCCCTTCTGCCCCTGTCTGTTACAAACTTTCAAGACAATTCTTTTAACAACCTCTGCTGCCACTCCAGTAAGAAGAATCATCAATGATTCCTTAACTACTGGAATATTTCCAGAAGAACTAAAGAGTCATACATATGCCCTTTACTGAAGAAAACAAACTTGGACCCGCTGAAACCTGACAACTACAGATCCGTTACAAATGGACCTTTCCTGGGCAAACTGATAGAAAGAGCAGCGCTCGCCCAGATGTCACAATTCATTGAAGAGAATGACATACTTTCAGACTTCCAAACAGGATTCCGTCCAGGAAGAGGCACTGAATCTGCCCTCCTTGCCATCTGGGATGACCTGAAAAATACAGTTGACCGCAACGGGGTTGCTGCGCTACTCCTCTTGGACCTCGCAGCTGCCTTTGACACAGTTGACCATGACACTCTGAAACAAAGGATCTGTGAAACCGGCATAGAGGGAACTGCTCTAGACTGGATCACGTCCTACCTTCGAAACAGAACTAATGTCATCTATACCCCACCTTTCTCGTCCAAACCTTACTCCACAAAAGCTGGGGTCCCTCAAGGGTCTATCATCTCGCCCGTGCTTTTCAACATCTACATGAAGTTATTACCAGTACTGATCAATACATTTCACCTCATGTGCTACACTATGCAGATGACACACAAATACTCCTTCAACTGGAATGTCCCAAAGACATTGAAAATCACCAATTTTCAGCTGTCTCAGAGCCGTGAATCAGTGGATGACTTGAAGCCATCTCAAATTGAATGCTTCAAAAACTGAAATACTCACGTGTGGTGATTGGAAACATTACAACCCGCTTGCCGCATGACCTAATGAACTAGGTTCACTGCCTAAAGTATCGAATGAAGTAAGAAACCTCGGAATGACCATGGACTTTAAGCTGTCGATGAATGCCCAAGTGGATAAACTAGCAAAATCAAATCTTTGTCACTATAAAAACGCTGCAACGAATTTTCCCTCATTTGGGATTTCTACACAAGGTCCAAGCTACCATCTCCCTTGTTCTGTCCAAACTCGATTACGCCAATAGCTCTACCACGGATCACCTTGAACAACCATGAAAAGACTACAACGGATTCAGAACTCAGCTGCCAGGCTACTCTTGTATATCAAACCGCAAGACCACATTTCCCCTGCCTTGAAAGCCCTGCATTGGTTACCGTTTGCCAGAAGATCCACGTTCAAGCTGCTTTGTATCACCCACAAAGCAATACATGGAATGGGACCACTCTTCATCAGGAATAAAATCACCAAACACATTCAACAAAGGAACCTCCTCTTTAAAGGAGCATCTCGCCTCAAAATCCCACCACACAAGAAAAAAACCATGGGTGGCACATCCTTCTCTGTTCAAGCAGCCAAACTACGGAACTCTTTACCCCCCAACATAAGGTCCTCCGACAACCACCTTACTTCAGAAAACTACTCAAGATTTGGCTCTTCCCCACATAAGCACCATACGCAAACAGAAATTTACAGCATATCTCTCTATATACAAGCATTTGTTTTCACTATAGATATGTACCTATCTTTGTGTATTACTTTGTATAAACATGTAAAATAATTACGTTGTTGAGAGAAAAAAATAATAAATAAATAAAAATTATCTTTGGTCTACATGTACATACTTCCATTGCGCATCTATGTACCTTCCATGTACTTGGATCTGTGTGTCTGTTACTTTTCTCCTGAAAAAACATATCCAATGCACTACCCTATTTCTCATCCTGTGCCTCTATCAATATCTTTAACCTACATATACTTACCTCCTTTACGTATCTATATACTTCCAATGTACTTATGGATCTATATATTTATCACTTTCTTCTAATTTAGCATTTCCAATGCATTACCCTATTACTCAGCCTATACTTCACTCAATATATCTTCTAGCCCAACCTTCCGACTCATCTCAAATTTCTTTCTACTACTCTTTACAATGCACTACCCTATCTCTCATCCTACACATCTATCAATATATCCTCTACATCCACTCTCATTTATCCCAAACCCCATACCACTACTATCAATATCTTTAATCTACATATACTTACCTCCTTTATGTATGTATATACTTTCAATGTACTTATGGATCTATATATTTATCACTTTCTTCTAATTTAGCATTTCCAATGCATTACCCTATTTCTCAGCATATACTTGGCTCAATATATCTTCTAGCCCAACCTTCTGACTCATCTCAAATTTCTTTCTACTACTCTTTCCAATGCACTACCCTATTGCTCATCCTATACATCTATCAATATAGCCTCTACATCCACTCTCATTTATCCCAACCCTCATACCACTATATGATTGCCAAAATAACCCTTTCGAGACTCTCTCCTACTCTACCCCTCCTTGCATCATCTGACACCTCTTTTTACTATACCGATCCCCTAAAACAAACCTTTCTAAACTCTTCCCTCCAACTCCTCCCCTCCAAAACTCCTTTTACTCATCCAAAACCCTCCTCCTACTGCTAAGATCTAAAAAAAAAAATCTTTCACTCTTTTATGCCTCCACTATTTTCAATCAAAATTAACAGACTAACATATTCACTTCTCAAATTCCATATTCAACTATACTAATTCGCCACTAATCCTTTATTGGGTTCCAGAGTAGAATACTACTCACCAATAAAGAGTCTCAACACCCCATCAGAGTTACAAGTGCTATATAAATGCAAACCTTTTTCCTTTTCTACCCCTCCCCAACACTTCTCAATCCAAATAACTGACTAACATGTCCACCACTAAAATTACTCTCATGTTTGACCATACTAATTCAACACTTATCCTGATGGGTTCCAGAGTAGCATGATACTTGCGCTTCAAAACCCCATCAGGGTTAACAAGCGCTATATAAATACAAACCTCTTCCCCTCTTCTATCCCGCCACCGACCCTTCTCTACCCAAATAACTGAATAACATATCCACTACTCAAATTACTTCATATTTTATTATACTTATTTTCAACACTAATCCTTTATGGGTTCCAGAGGGGCATGCTACTCGCCAGAAAAGCGATTCAACACCCATCACGGGTAACAAGTGCTATATGAATGCAAAATGTTCTTCCCCTTTTATCCCCCGCTATCCTTCTCACTCCAAATAACTGACTAGTGAAATTACTTCATATTTCACCATATTAATTCACCACTAATCCTTTATGGGCTTCCTGAATAACGTGCGCCAACAAGCGCTATATAAATACAAACCTTTTTCCTCCTCTATCCTTCTGCTATCATTCCAAATCCAAATAACTGACTAACCTATCCACCGCTTAAAATGTACTTGCATGTTTCACTATACTAATTCAACACTAATCCTCTATGGGTCCCGGAGTAGCGTGCTACTTGCCGAAAAAGTGCTTTGACGCCTCGTCAGGGGTAGTAAGCGCTATATAAATGCCAATACAATATCTGCAGGTGCCATTGTTCCCCCTCCCTCCACCATCCCTCCTCCATTAATGCCTTTTGTGTGCCTTGTTTTTTTTCCCCACGGGACGCAGTGTACACTTTATAACGTTTGCGTTCTTAAAATATTATTCTCTATGTTGGGGTAGCCCTCTCAATCTCTGCCTGTGCAGTGCACACAACACTACGTAATCACCGGCTGCAGCCAGTGCTCCTATTCAACATCAGTCTTTGTCACTTTCAGGCACGCATCTGGCCATGGACGAGGAGGAGGAAGGATCTGTAAACTTCCCCGGGACAAGGGTAAGGTAAGCACTCCCAATATAATAACGCAAAATTGGAGGGAGAGGTGTCTTTGTTTAAATAGCAGTAGTTTGTTAATATTGGACAGCTCTTCACATATGTTCCTCTGAGGGCTCCAACCCCCTCAGCCTGGGACGACTCCAGGTGGCCGACTGCCCTGGGAGCCGCACCGATACCCACCGAGCACGCACGCAGCCTGAGGTTCATCCTCGACTCAACACTCTCCATGACCAAGCAGGTCAACGCCATCTCATCCTCCTGCTTCAACACCCTCTGCATGCTCCGGAAGATCTACAGGTGGATCCCCACCGACACAAGAAGAACGGTCACCCAGGCCCTCGTCAGCAGCAGGCTGGACTATTGAAACACCCTCTACGCGGGAGCCCCGGCCAAACTGCTGAAACGACTGCAACTCATACAGAACTCTCCTGCCCGCCTGATCCTCGCCATCCCTCGCATCTCACCCCACCTGAGATACCTGCACTGGCTGCCCATCAACAAAAGAATCACCTTCAAGCTCCTCACCCACACACACAAGGCACTCCACGACACCGGACCAGCATACCTCAGACGACTCACCTTCTACACCCCGAACCGCCAGCTCCGGTCCGCCGACCGTGCCCAAACTACCGTCCCTCGCATCCGAAGAGCGACCTCCGGCAGCAGATCTTTCTCCTACCTCGCCGCGAAGACCTGGAACACCCTCCCCATTCTCCTACGGCAGACCCTAGACCTACTATCCTTCAGGAGGGTATACAAGACATGGCTTTTCGAGCAGTAGCATCACTTCCCCCTTCCCGGGCCCTGAGACTATCATTCATTAGCTTGCAGACTGCTTCCGCGTGTCCCAACTATACCATTTAATTACCCAGCTGCGCAGACTGAAACATCTGCACAATGTGCTCTCTGCTTTTTAGGCATTATGGGGTGTGGAGCTGAGCAGTAGAGTGATGTAAAAGTAAGCGAGAAGGCTCGAAGACAATGCGAGGGAAGATAGGGAGCAGAAGAACAGACAAGTCATGCAAAGCTGGACAACTGTTTACCCACTGCCACACTAACAGTCACACGCTCTCCCATCTGGGAACATAATTTCTTACAAGAACAGTCAAAAATTCCAGGTGCTGGGCCCCTAATGAAAGTAGTACATTGAGCTCACATTGTGCACACTTTTACGTAACTCCATCTTCTATCTTAACAGCTAAAGTCGGATGAGGAGTCTGGCGTTTCCGCTGCTCTTCGTCCGGTGTAACATATCTATTTGGCTCCCCTCCCCACCCACAGCACCAGAGCCACCCCTCCTCACTATGGAGGAGTTTCAAATGTTCCGGCTCGAAAAAGTGGAGAACTGTGTCCCCATGGAGAACCTTGCTGCAGATTTCCTGGCCCCGCTGAAGAGCATGATGGCAAGTGTCATCAACAACAAGGGCTTCAGTATCCTGGAGCGATGCCTAACTCCTTGACTCTCCATCTTGACACCCTTCCTTCATATCCTAAGATACTATTATCCCTTCGCATTCCGTACTAATAAACCTTCCTTGTACTACCTACTAGTCCCTTCTCACCTATATCCACTGACTGAGCAGCTTGCCCCGCCAATTTCAAATAACCTCCAGCCCCAATGGTCAACCCTGACCACTGATTCTTACAATCAACCACATGCTCCAACATTCAATAACTCTTCCGCTAATATACCTAGGCCCATTATACAACCCCTCCTTGCCTTTCATTTCAACCTCATTGTACTCAAGAACACAGCTGGCCACTGTTATATAATTGCATTATTTCTCTCACAGAGTATTTCTTCTGTTTCCTATACAAGTTGTAGCCAGGTTGTCAGAGGGTGCCTTCCTCAACGCTGCCACTACATGTGCCACCCTCGAAATCCGACCCAAGTCAGCATGCCACAAACTCAGAAAAAGACATTGTAATTTACAATGCCAATAGCTCAAACTCCAGCAAATGCGAGACCAATTTGCATTGCAAATGCTTGTTTTGGTAGGCACAAGTAGATTAAGTGATTTGCCCAAAATCACAGGCTGTGGAGTCGTCCCGAGGCTCGAATCTTGGTTTCCCAGCTCCAAAGTCGGCAGTCTAATAACCCGATATTCATTTTAAACAGAAAGACTACGAAATGCTTCACAGGAGGAAAGCCCACTTTATGTCTACGAAAGAGGTCTGCGGAAGTCGGCATTAAATTGGGTCAGTTTTGAGCAGTGCTGGACTGACATGAGGGAGGTGGTTCTCCAAGCTTGTGAAAACCCCGTGGCCAGCACAAATGCAACAAGCGTGGGCCGGTGAAAAGGTGGCGTTGTTTCTTGCAGGACGCTCTAGTACGCGAGATGTTTAGCTTGAACAGCGAACAGCATGGGTTCCCTATATGGGACACAGCATGCCTAAGAGGCTTAGACGGAAGGACCACACGAAATGACCGGAAGGGTTGGGACACTAGGCGGACACCGGTGAATAGCTCGTTCTCTCTACTCAGTTCATACCATTTGCCCAAGTCTTCCGTGCTCCTGGGTTACCTTGATCTCTAACAAGGGACCAGGACAATCACCTACCAACTTTGTCGCCCGGTAGGGTCCCGGTGTCACGATTCGGCTCTCCATGGCAGCGTGGACCCCGGACACTGCGATCACTGCCCCAGGCTCTCGGAGCACTAACCCACGAGCAGCAGCGGTAGAGTCTCCTTCCTGCTGCTGCCAGCGTTGATTCTGTTTGAATGTTCGAGCCGTGCAGGATGCTCGCCTCTGATTGGAGGAGAGTGTCTCACGTGACGGAAACAGGAGCTTGAACGCGAGAAAAACTGTTTATTGCCTCAGCTGGATGGTTCGGTGGCTGAAACGTTCAAGGAAACTTTATCGTCATGCATGCCTATAGAAACAGAAGGGAACCGTATACGTCACATGAAACTGTCAGGAGTGCCGCTTCTCGGATACAGAATGCCATGCCAGATTTCTGACGCTCACACCCACAGGTTATGGTGCACGTTGATGTGTTTTTTTTCTAGCATTTTCTAGGATATATGATAAATGTTTTCGTTCTGTTGTTCTTTCTGTTACATATATTAACAAATGCAAACGTGTTTATGTAAAATAAACAAGTCAATAGATCTGGCTTTTTGTTAGAGAAACATCCTGATAATATTAGGCCAACTTTGTGTCTGTTTCTCCACAGCTGACAGAGAAAGAAAATCCTACAATAAAGCAACATCTTGGCTACATGAATATGAAAGCTGGGAGGGGGCCAATTGTTGAACAGACTAGAGTTAAGCTGTACCCGCAAAGTATTATTAAAAGGAATCAGAAGATGACATTTTGTTTTGGAAGTGGTTAATTTAAAAAGTCTGACACAAAAACATATATTGTACAGTTGATACTTTTGAAAACGATCAGGAAATTTTAGGTATTTTAATAAAACCTTTGTTTGTCTTTGTGGGGCAAAAAACTGTATATTCAACACGTTATCATGATAACAACACTCACAAAGGTATTTATTGAAAAGCACTGTGCTTTAATGAGAGGCTAGTCATTTTCCTATAATTAATGTAAAGTATAATAAAATGTTGATACAATTTATTTTATAGTCATAATTCAGACATATCTAATAAACACAAGTGAAAGTAAGTGCTCGGTGTTCACACGTGAAATTCTATGTGAATAGTTCATTCCAGTGCATCACACAAAGTGTTTATTCGTACCACCCTGAACGACATAATAGACGAAATCATTTGAAGATTCGTAAGGTATTGTTTTTTTTGTTGTTTTTTAAAAAAAAACCTTTATTAGCAAGAAAGGAATACAATTACAGGCCTACAACCGCCAGGGCCGGCCAGTCACACAAAATAACAGTAGCGCATTAGAACACAGCTCATCAGCCGACAACCGAAGGTCCGGCAGCGATATTGCATGACATTACTCAAAATGCTACGGATGAAAGGATGTTGAAAAGGTTTCACATTTTATACAAATAAACAGGAAAACGTAATCGAAAAAAGAGTTGAGGCTGTACCCTGCAATATAGTATCAGTTCCATATGGCGCGGGGAGAGGCGAACAAAGAACAGTGTTAAGAAACAGAAGAGATACCAGGAGAAGGGGGGGGGACACAGAGCAAGAAACAAATCGTAGAACACGGGAAATTAGGAAACCGAAACGTACAGTCAAGGAGAACAAGGAGTGTCGGGAGGTTCATTAAGGGGGGGATCACATATCCCCCCTCGATATGAGTTCCATTGGTCCCAAATCCTGCCCCACTTCTTGGGCCTGCCACGGGAGACATGCACAATTTTTTCTCTGAACATGCACCAGTCCATGTGCTCTTCCCAGTTGCGAACTGATGGTGCCCTCTGAGATCCCCACAATTGAGCAATGTCTCTTTTCGCAACCATGTTCCCTAGCGTGACCCATTGAGTCTGAGCAGCAGTGCAGTCATTCGGCTCCCAGATGTTCAACAAACAGCGCCTGGCCTCAGGAAACAACTCAACGCCCGTCACCTCACCCATCACCGCATGCACTCTAGTCCAAAAAGACACCACTTCCGGACATTCCCATATGATGTGGAGGAAAGTAGCAAGCACACCACAGCCACGCCTACACAGCCCATCCGCAGAAAAATCCATATGCATCAATCGTGGACCCGTGACATAGACTCGGTGCAGAATCTTCAGCTGTACGAGTCGCAGACGCGCCGGGATCGCGACCTCTTTAGGAGAGGATATCGCAGCCTGCCAGTCTTCATCATCCAACTCCAGCCCATCGTTAGTCCAAGCACTCCGAAGCTGAACAAGCAGGTCCGAACGATCATTGATGAGTTTTTTATAGATAAGGGAGATAGTGCTGTCCGGAACATGCCCGTCCAGCACCCTGTCCTCCAGGGGGGAACACTCCGGGATAGTAGATCCGGCTGGAAAAACCGATTCAATGGCATGTCGAACCTGGAAGTAGCAAAAATACTCCGTGTCATTCAAATTATATTCCTGCTTCAATTCAGCAAAGGTCTTAACTCTATTTTTAGCCCAGAGATCGCCCACTTTACTAATGCCAATGAGGTCCCATCTATCAAAACCCTTCAACGTCCATAGCTCCCCCAGTCTCTCAGCGGCAAACAATGGGGTCGCTCTGGTCAGTTTATCCGCCCACCCCGTAGCCGTGGTCGCACTACCCCACACTCGCACTGCCACTCCAGTGGGACCCGTCAGGTTCCTCCTGGCGCCTCGAGAATAGAGCGCCCTATAATAATCACCCCCGGGCAACAGCCACCGATCCATATCAAATGCAGGATTCAGAGCTGGACCGTACATGGCATGGTTCACAGCGCTCAGCTGAGATGCCCAGTAGTATCTTTTAATATCAGGCAATGCTATACCACCATCGTACCAGGGCAACGTCAACTTCGCCAACGCAATGCGGGGCCGTCCAGCCCACACTAGTCTCCTCTGGAGGCCCTCGATTTCACGAAAGTAACTGTCTGGCACCAGATCAAGCGTGTTTTGGACGGCATACAGAAAACAGGGAAGAGACATCATCTTAAACAGGGCAGCTCTTCCCAATGGGGACAAGGGTAAACTACACCATGCCGCAACGTCCGACCGAAGCCGGACAAGCGGAGGTAACAAATTCCGCTCGTAGCGCACCATGGGGTCCAGTGAAATATAGATCCCCAAATACTTAAAGCCCCCTCTAGAAACCGGTATCGTGCAAGTGCGGGGCAGAGAGGGCGAGTCTCCAGTCAGTGGGAAAATACAAGACTTGGCCCAATTGATAACTAAACCGGAGTTTCGTCCGAAGGAATTCAAAACGTCGAAGAGGACTCCTAGTGACTTACGGGGGGAGGTCAGGTACAGTAATATGTCGTCGGCATATAGTGATATGCGATCTTCGAAGTCAGGGGACCATCGAATACCCTTGAGTGAGGGCTCCCAGCGGAGCCACGCGGCAAGGGGCTCAAGCGCGAGCGCAAATAGAAGCGGCGACAGAGGACATCCCTGCCGCGTGCCTCGTCCGAGAACAAAGGGCTCCGAGGCTCTGCCGTTAACCACAGCCTGAGCCAACGGCTGCTCATACAGAAGCTTGACCCACGCGATGAACTTCGGGCCGAAACCAAATTTAGCAAGAGCAGCCCACAAATACGGCCACTCGACCGTGTCAAAGGCCATCGAGGCATCAAGGGAAACCAAGATGGCCGGTTCATTGAGAGACCCCGCCCTCGCAAGGACACCGTGAAGACGGCGGAGATTGAGCGCAGTATTCCGACGAGGAATAAAACCAGACTGGTCCGGGTGTATCAAATCGCTAATCACCGTGACCAATCGATTTGCCAAAAGCTTCGCCAATATCTTGGGTTCCGCATTCAAAAGTGATATCGGTCGATACAATGAGCAGCGCTCGTGGGGCTTGCCATCTTTATGGATAACCACAATGGACGCCAGCCTCTGGTCCTTAGGAAGGGACCCAAGGTCTCGCTATGCCGCAAACATCCGAATAAGATACGGCGCCATTTTGTCCGGGCATAGCTTGTATAATTCAACTGGTATACCGTTCGGACCCGAGGCCTTCCCCGAGCGAAGGGAGCGTATAGCAAGTGCAACCTCATCAGTGGAAAAGTCCGCCTCCATAAGCACCCTATCCGACTCCGAGAGACTAGGCAGCACGAGATCACGAAGCAACAAGTGCGAGTCCTCTTCTGGCATATTCGAGACCGGCGCTTATACAACCCGAAAGTGCCGGGCAAACACCTCGACTATCTCAATCGGGTCCACCACTCGCGTACCGTCAACTTTCTCAACCACAGGCACCACTCGATTCAGTCTGTCTCGTTTGTCCAGCCAAGCAATCAGCTTTCCCGCTTTATCACCCACATCATACAAACGCCCCTGTTGCACACGGTTCATCGCCTCAGCCGCGACAGTCACCAAAGCCCTGTATTCAGATTGCTTAAGAGCTAAAAAGTGCAATCGCTCGGGTGTAACCCCAGACTCCAACTGTTCCTCCAACCCAGCAATTTCAGTTTCCAAGCTCACCACCTCCTCATTTTTGCGCCTCCTCTCGCCAGCGATCAAAGACAGAGTCTGACCACGGATCACAGTTTTATAGGCCTCCCACAGGGAGACCGGGGAGGACACCGATCCCTCATTTTCAGCAAAGTAGAAGTCCATACACTTGACCACCTCCGATCTGATTTTGGGATTCTGAAAATGCATTGGATTGATCGGGGCAATCCGACCCCCAGCCCCCAGCTGTACATTGATTTGAAGCCAAAGCGGGGAGTGGTCGGAAATCCCCCTAGCCAAATGCTTGATTTCCCGTACCGAGACCAACTGCACCACCGGCACGAGGATATAATCGAGTCTCGAGAGACTCCCATGAGCTCCCGAGTGGAAGGTGTACTGGAGCTGTCCAGGGTGCAGCTGTCTCCAACAATCCGCCAGCCCAAAAGCATCCAAAAATTTCCCCAGCCATAACTGCGATGCGGGAAGAAGCCTGGGGGGGGGCTACGGTCACTCTCTCCATTAACCACAGAATTAAAATCGCCACCCAATACCAACAAACCATCAGGCAGCCCCAGAATCACCCCACCCAAATCGGTGAATCTAGTAGACTGCAGACCAGGCGGAACATAGACAGACAATATGGAGATCAACTTCCCCTCCCACCTCCCCATAATAGCCGCGTAGCGGCCTTTGTCGTCCAACACCGTGCCATCTATCTCCAGGGGGAGGGAGTTCCTAACCGGGATACCTGCCCCCCTCGATCCAGTGGTAAAGCCGGAATGGGCCACCAAACGGTAACCTCGCCTATTCAATGCCCGACACGTATTACCCACCAAATGCGTCTCCTGGAGCAAAACCACATCTGGGGAGGATCGCTTCAAATACTGCAGTACTATCCCCGCTTTATCCTGTCACCAAGACCGTTAACGTTCCAGCTCAACACCCTCAGCCCCCTACCCCCCATCCCAGAAGTAAACAGTCTGCCCCCCACCATGAAACAAGCACATAGCAGCAAATATGGAACAAAGCGCAGCCTCGATACAAACAAGAAAGAAACCCCCCCCCACTACCCCCAGTGAACCCACAAAACACAAACCCCCCTCCCTGCACCCCTGCGGTAGACCGAAAAGCCACCCCAACTTGCAGTGTGCCTGTCGCCCCATTAAACTAACCTACAAAAAGAGAGAAAAAGTCCCCAGAGGAGGAAGATTCCCCATTCCCCCCCACCCCCGGGTATCCATAAAATAAAAACACAGTCTCTGAGCCACTGCCGTGAAGTCAGGTTCGCCGATGCAGACTCACTACTCCTGTTCCGCCAAACCGCCTTCAGCACCCCTCGAGCTCTCCGGGCCATCATGGCGCGTCGGCAAAGTGTCTAACCAGTCACTGGCCACCTCAGGGCGATCGAAGAAAAACGCACGATCCTCATGCTCGATCCTCAGGCGGGCCGGGAAAAGCATAGCATATTTCAGTCCCATATCTCTAAGGCGCCTTTTCACTCCCATGAATCCCAGTCGTTGTTTCTGCACCGCCTGAGTAAAGTCCGGGTAAAAACTGATCGATACATTCTCAAATTTGGTGGGTCCATTCGTGCGGGAGGCTTGCAGGATAGCGTCTCTGTCCTGGAAATTAAAAATCCTGGCTATTATGGGCCGCGGAGCGGCTCCCAACTTCGGCTTCCCACCAGGGACTCGATGAGCCCGCTCCACAGCGAAAAGTTTACTGAGGCCCTTCGGTGCCAGGTGTTTCAACACGAGGTCCTCCACCAGGACGTCTACGGGCAGGTCCGCGGAGGTTTCCGGAACACCTACGATGCGAACGTTGTTGCGTCTGGCCCGGCCCTCGAAATCCTCCAGCCGACGGGCAAACAGATCATTAGTCGTCCGGAGATTGCGAACTGTGGTCTGAAGATCCGAGACATCTGTGGTCAGACTCGCAGTCTTGATATCCAGGGACTTGACCCGGTCATTAGTTTTCCCCAAGTCCGCCCTGATGAGAGTGACCTCGATCGCCACCGTGTTTATCTTAGCTGCCAAGGTTTCATATTGCTGGCCCATGGTGGTCCGGACACTTACAATGGCGCCCATAACGTCCTTCAAAGTTGGCTCCTCAATTTCAGGAGCACCGTCACCAGTTTCCTCGAGGGCCCCACTCGACCCGCCCGGGGATCCCTTAGGGCGAGTAAAGCGATCGATAGTCTGGGATTGGGCGACCCCTCCCCGGGACGGGCCTCTGGTGGTGCGCTTCTCAACAACCGCCCTGCCCGCCATGATGGGCAACAAACTCCGACGGGACCTTTAGGATCTGGTCAAAGTGATTACCGTCGTGGCAAGTTCGTAAAGGCGAGAGGGCAGGGATCCAACGCTGACTGAAGGTTGGCCACAATAACAGAGCCGGTGCGCCGATCGGCTGCAAATCGCTGACCACAACGACCGAAAACGAAACCGAAAGTAACCCAGGGGTAGAGGGCGTGGCGTATCAGCCGTTGTTGTTCGATTACCACCTGGGTACCTCGGGGACTCGAGCCCCCGGTTGGCATACGATGTGGGCCTCAAAGTTCAAAGTGCAGTAAGTCCGGTGTCCGGCGGCCAAATCGATTTTCGAAAAGAATGTGGGCATCAGCAGGGCATCAATAACAAGTACCCGTCGTCCAAATCAGGATTAATCACAGGATAGTTGCGGGAGGCGGAAAGGGTCTTGGGAGCCCTTAGCTCACACGTCCATCTTGGAAACGCGCGAAGCTCCTCCCCTCGTAAGGTATTGTTGACAATGTTTTGATCCCCTGTCCATACGGGATCATCATCAGGAAGCGACAAATTTCGAAAACAGACCAAAATCAGTTTGGAAACACAGCCGTCAATACATAAAAGAAAGAAGGAAAGGAGATTAGCTTAGGATAGGGGGTTGTATTACAATAAATAGCGTGCTAGTTTTATTTTTTTTATTTTTTTTTGAAGTTTTGTATAGCGCTAACCAGACCGCAAGGTATCGGAGCGCTTCACATAAGTACAGGCGGTGCAAAAGAAAGCCAACATAGCATAACAAAGCATAGCAAAGTACAATACAGTGCAAAGAGACATTTGAGGTGCACTCCAGGGTGAACCTATCTGATAGTTAAGGAACGATCAAGGAACAGGGTTTTGAGCTGACTCTTGAATTTAGGGAAAGAAGGAATAGTTCTGATGTCAGGGGGTATAGAGTTCCAAATCGTGGGTGCATTCCCGGCAAAGGACCGATCCTTGGTTTTTTGTTTTCGAGTTTTTAGTGGGATCAGGAGTAGGGTGTTAGAGCTTCTGAGGTTCCTGTTCTGACCCGCTTTTTTAAGTTTGGATGCCAGATATTCAGGTTTGCCAGTGTGAAGGGCTTTGTGGGTGAGGCAGGCTGTTCGAAAGTTCGCCCGCAATTCTATAGGTAACCGTTTGAGTTCTTTTAGTGCCGGAGAGATGTGGTCAAATTTCTTAGTTCCAGTGACCATTCTGGCAGCCGCGTTGAGGGTTGTTTTCAGAGGAGCCAGATGTATTTTGGGTATTCCAGAGAGGATTGCAATCCCATAGTCAAGCCTTGATAGTACCAGTGCTTGGGTGGCTTGTTTGAGATCACTGGGTGGAATGAAAGGTTTTATTTTGCTTAGTAGCTTCAGATTGAGGAAGGCGCTCTTCGCCGAGATCTTGATGTGTTTGGTTAGATCTAGTTTGGAGTCAAGTGTGATGCCAAGTGATTTGACAGAGTCCGCTAGGGAGAGATTCTTATTTAGCGCGTCAATATCTTTTAGCCATTCGATCATTTGTGGGTTCTCTTCTTTGTTCGAGATGAGGAGTAATTCAGTTTTGTCAGGGTTCAGCTTTAGATGGTTGCTAGACAGCCAGCATTGGACTTCCTTTAGTGTTTCATTGAGTCTGTGAATGTCTTGCGCCGAGGAGATTTCCAGATAGATTTGGGTATCATCTGCGTAAAGGTGGAAGGGGATGTTAGCTTTCCTAAGTAAGGTGGAGAGGGGTTCCATGTAGATGTTGAAGAGTTGAGGGGAGAGCACTGAACCTTGTGGAACTCCTCTAATGACTGGATGAAGGTCGGATTCAAAGCTTCTCATTTTGATTCTTTGTGAGCGATTATGCAGGAAAGAGGAGAACCAATTAAGTACCATATCATCTAGTCCAGCCCTTTCTTCGAGGGCTTTGAGGAGAAGAGTATGGTCAACTGTGTCAAATGCTGCAGATAGATCGAGGAGAATGAGGAGGCAGCATTGGTCTTGGTCCAGTGATTTGTGTATGTCGTCAATTATGTTAAGGATTGCAGTTTCTGTGCTACACCCTTTCCTGAATCCTGACTGATGTGAGTCAAGGAGGTTGGTATTTGTCAAGTGCTGTGTTAGTTGTTGGAGAACACACCTTTCTAGTATTTTGGAAAGGAGAGAAAGATTGGAGACGGGTCTGAAGTTATTTAAGTCGTTTGTATCAAGGCCAGGTTTCTTTAGCAATGGAGTGACTTGTCCTACTTTCAGGCAATCTGGGACATTTCCGGTTTGTAAGGAGCTATTAATGATCCTGCACCACAGTGGGGCTAGGGAGAGTTTCAGTTTTTTAGTTAGCAGAGCAGGAAGGGGGTCAAGGGTGTGAGATGAAGGTTTCGAGGTGGAGATAAGTTTGACTATTTCCTCTTCTAGAATGGGCTGGAAGAGTGACCATGGTTTAGAGTTTGGTGGTGGAGCACAACCAAGCACCCTCCCCCGGCTGCTATGGGGTTGTGGAGCGCAGTTGATGACCAGAGAGCGCTCGATTTTGGAGACCTTGTCATTAAAGAAGTTGGCGAAGTTGTCACATTGTTCTTTGGAGGCCTGTCCAAGGGAGGAATCCGGCTTGGAGGTTTGTTGTTTAATAATACTGAAGAGCTCCTTGGGTCTGTTCTTTGCATTGTCTAGAGCTGATCGGAAATACATGGATTTCTTGCTCTTGATGTGGTTGTTGTACTTCTTCCGGATGGATCTAAGTTTGTCTCTGTGGGAGATAGTAGGTACACTTCTCCATTGTCTTTCTGCAGCTCTTAATTGTCTCCTTTCTTCATTGGTGTCGGAGTCGAACCAGGATCTAGATGGAATGGCTCTGTTCTTTCTTTGTTTCAGTGGTGCTAGTTGGTCGAGGAGGTTTAGCATATTGATGTTGTAGAGTGAGGTAAGGTCGGTTGTGGATAGATTTTTGTCGTTCGGAAGGAGTAGCTTTAGCCTATCTTCCATGACTTCCAGGGGAATCTGGGAGAAATTTCTCGTCCATTTGGGGGGATCTTGCACCGGAGGCAGAGATAGGACTCCTTGATTAATGTGGAATAAGATCATGTGGTGATCCGACCAGTCCACAGGGAGGATATTGTCGATTTTAATTGTGTCTTGTTGTGCAATGATGACGTCCAAGATCGCTCCTTTGTTGTGTGTTTCTTCGGAGCAATGTTGGAAAAGGTTATTGTCACAAAGGAGAGAATTAAGCGATTGGATTAGGGCGTTGTTGGATTCGTTCCAACGTAGGTTGAGATCACCCAGAATTATGTGGTTATTGTCTTTGAGTGCGCAGTTGGCAATTAGGTCAGAAAGATGTTCCCCAAAAGTATGAGTGTTGCCGGGTTGGTGATAGAGAAGGTGACCAACTAAAGGGCTGTTGTCCTTAAGCTTAATAGAGACCGATAGACATTCAAAGGAGCTATATTCGCAAGGGTCCATTACAGTGATGGAAATATCCTCTTTATGGATGATGGCTATCCCTCCCCCGCGTTGGTCTATCCTGTCTTTATTGATGAGTTTGAAACCCGGGGGCACTAACATGTCGAAGCAAGGTGGGGAGCATTCCTTTAGCCAAGTCTCCGTGATGAATGCAATGTCTAAGTCCTGAGTGAGGATGACTTCGGCAAGTTCCGTTGCATGCTTGAGGGCAGATCGACAGTTAATGAGCATGCAATTGGTAGGAATATTGTTATTGGTCGACTGCTTTTCTAGAGGCGCCCTCGGTATGAAGGTGAGGGCGGGTGGGGGTCTAGTAAGTGTCACAGGTGTGAAATCTCTTCCAAAGCCCGTGATTACTTGAATCTTGGCGTTGGTGGCAGTTGAGGGATGGGAAACATAGGTGGAGGCTAGTTCCTTAGCTTCTTCATCTGACATTGTTGCTGCAGATCTGAGAGGCCTATTAGATTGGGTCTCCACATCTTTGTTAGTGTATGTCTGGGCTTCAGATGTGGTGGATAAAGATCTTGAGGGAGAGTGAAGAGGGATCCCCTCGTCAGTTCTAGGGGGCCTTGGCGGTCGTTTCTCGGGAGTAGGTAAGTTTCCAGCACAGAAATTGAGAGTAAAACAGTCAGTCGAATCGGAGGCCCTGTGTTGGACATGTCGGGGCTTACGAGTTTTATCAAGATTGGCAAGGATGTCATCTAGGCCACTGCATATCATTTCAAGCTGCCTCTCAAGTAGGGACAACCGGTGCGCCATATTATCCAAGGCTGGTGATGAGCAGTTTTGGGTAGAGGCATCTCGCGAGGAGGGGGGCCAGATCCCCATTAGGGGATTAATGCTGGGCAGGTCAACCGGGCTGTTCGTGTACGAAGCCCTGGGTCGGGGGTTAGGTCTTGAGCTCATCCTCCGAGGGTCGGTTGGAGTGATGCGTGGGTCCGTAGACCGGGCTCTAGGGCGGGAGTAGTGATGTTGGCGTGGGCAAGATTGCTGGGGTGGTGGGGCTTGGTCTTCTCTGGGTTGTTGCTGGGGGTAGGTGAGCTGCTCTCGTGGGAAGCTAGAATGATGGCGAGGGAGAAAAGATAGCGGGGGAAGTGGGCGTTGGTCGTCTTTAGAGACCTGAAGGATAGGGTTCTCAGGGAAAGCGTGATTGGGGGAGTTTCTGAGGGGGGGCTGGGGTGTCCCATCAGGAGGGGGGAGGAAGGTTTTTCCGACTTCGGCAGAGGGCGGTTACTCGTGGCATTAGGATGAGGTGGAGCAGGGCGCCGTGACTGAAGGTGTGCTGAGCACAGGGTGGGGAAGAAGGAATCGAAGGCCTCTAGGTTCTCATTATTGGCCTGCACCAAAATTGTTCCATTTGAGTAAATGGTCACTGAAGTATTCCCTTTTCTATTTGCTTGATTAGGTAGGGAGGTTGTCAATTTACAGCTGTGGGAGGTGGTCGTCGTTTTGGAAATGTGAAGTTGTATTCTCTATACGGAGTTCCAGCTTTCCGGACTTTCTGTGTGGAAGATGAAGTCCATTTTTAACTGGCCTTTAGAGGAGCAGTGGTATGTGTCGGCAAATAGAGTTTCTGGATGTTGTCTGATTAAGTTGTGTTTGTGGTTTCTTCTCGCTTTGGGGGAGAGATTAGGTGGGAAGCTAATCACGAAGGAGTTAACGCCATGCGGTTTCATGTGGGACAAGGTAGGAGGTAAGACAGAGGGTGAGGTGCCTGGTGGCATAGTTGCGGGCTGGGGAGGGGGGGATGGGCTGAACGAGGGGACTGGAGGGTTTGTCTTGAAAAGGGGCCGTGATTTAGGAGACAACGAGTAGACTAGGTGTAAGGTTGAAGGTGTAGGTATCTTAGAACTGTGTTTAAGATGCTAACCTCAATGTAGTAGGCGGAGGATAGACCTTATTGATAACCATCCTACTTGAGATTTCGCAAGGGAAGTTACCTGAGGGGCGGGGGAGCTATCAGTTATGATATGGGAGCAGGAGGGGAAGGGCCACTTCCCAGTTTGCGCGGGAGCGGACTCTTGCTGTAACCACATCCTAGGGGATAACCAATTTCGGGCCCGGTGTTATCCATCTGTCTAAGCCTAGCTCCATGCTGTTGTAGAATTTGTAGGCCAGGGGAGCCAACCATGCGTAGCAGATGGGTGGGGGGGCTTTTAGTTCTAGTTGCGAGTACTGACCATGCCATCCATCGTACTTTTAAGGATCTACAAAGGGTCTAGTAGGAAGAAAAGCGGGAAAGTTAGGAGACATGATCGAGAAGGTGCAAGACTTTAGGAAGCGACCAGAGTCCTAAATTATTCATCCAGAACTGCCCTTGGATGATCGAGACAAAATAGGCCGGAATACTTATTTTTCCACAGCAGATATTTGCGGAGAGCAAGAGAGAGAAAACACACAAAGTGGAAAGACGGAGGAAGAGGAAGGTGGAAAAACTGTCACAAAAGGAGAAACAGGAACCTACAAAAGTGAGATAAAGTAGCTAAAAGCATCTAGTACTGGATTAAACAGGACTGAAGTGGATTCAAGACTATGTAGCCTTGGTATTCAGTGCGCCAACATTTAATAGCACAGTTTGCAGGCTTCTGTGCTGAGTTTGAGCACCAACACTCATTGTTTTACAAATTAAGCACTAATACTTATCAGCCAGTTGAATTGGCCAGATTGAAGGGGCTGGGCCAGTAAGTGGAGGCGGCAAGTGATAGCCATATTGGAAGGAGTATACAGCAACGTGGAATGCATACATTTGTGTTGAATTTGGTATTACGTTTTGATAGCATTACTGTTCGAATCAATGCACAGTTGTTCTTGTGGCTATTAACTATGAACTTCTTCAGTGAAAAAATCCCACTGCATATTAATAACAATAAACCTGGTTGGGCAGGTGGCCAGCCGGCAAAGAAGATGGCAGATTAGTAGAGCGGCTCCTTCACCCGGTCCCAATTTCCCTACATCATCGATATCCATCCATCCCCTCAAAGCGATCGAATGGAAGCCTATTTATCCTGTGATCGAGAGGACCTGAATGAGCCCAGCAGTGTCAGAGCAGGCAGCGGCGTAGAGCTTGGAGCCGAAGCGGCCTGGTTGGCAGCGAGTGGTCCCGCCCTCAAATTCCTCGCGGCTGCCGAAGAAATACGTGGGCGGCGACTGAGGACATAGTCTACATTCTGACGGCCCCAGGCTGCAAATCGAGTGCCAGAGCGTAAAAGTGATCCCGAGATGTGTCCTTCACCTTGATGCAACCCGTTGTGGACCAGATGGGGAATGCGGCTGGTGGAAGCTCTGGTTCTACCTCCCGGGGCCCAGACATACCTGCTACAACTCGATGTGCCTGCAGAGTTGATGTGTACACAGCCTTCTCTCCCTTCTGAGATTGCACAAGGGATTCCAATCGGCCTGCTGCAATTCTAACACGCACTGGTAAGTGCAATACAGTGCTTTTCTCCCCGAGACACTGCATCAATTGGAGATTCTGCCTCATGCTGCTGCTTCTATTTACAGCAATTGCCCTGGATTAAACACCTTAGCATGGGAACTTCTTGACTGCCTCCCCTTGCCCCCCTGGTGAGTCTGGTACATTAAAATAAGGACCTTCTGGGCCTCTTGTGGTGGTGGATGTAGATAGGGTAGGATGCCTGGTTGCGGAACTGTGGAAAAACCGTCAGGCCGCGTGTTGTACCTTTTACCCATAGGCAGGCAGCGGAGAATACCCTCCTCCTCCCATCCTCCCCTCTCGAGGTGGAGACAGCATTGTCCAAGGCAGACCATGCGCATTCAGGTGCAAGGAAATCTCCTCCCACTACTCTAAATGCAGGCCAGGTCTATTCAGCCCAGCCTTGACTCATCCAGGAAAGGCATGACACACCTCGACCCCCCCTAGTGGCTGTCTGAAAAGAATGCACATCCCCAGCCCCTGTCACTCCAAAGCCAGACAGTCAATCCACAACCCAGCAGAGGCACACAGGATAACTAAGCGAGAAAATACCCACTTTCTAAAAGTGTTATTTTCAAACATAATATAAAAATCATCTTTACTAAAAGATGCATTTTTATATTCGGAGTTATACCCAGGGGAAGTTATACTTGTAAGATGTTACAAAGTATTCCCCATTCTCTCCTATGGGACAGATAGCCTTTCAATAGTGAAACATAAATTACACTGTATTTTACAATCAGGACATGTTGCACACACCAGAACATGTCCTACCTTTCACATAGAGTGCTCCCTGCCCATAGGGGTACTTTGGGCCTACCTTAGCGGTGGCTTATGTATAATAAAAGGGAAGGAAAGGGACTGGCAAGTGGGTGCACTTGCCAGCACAACATGGCAGTTTAAACTCCGCGCAGACACTGCAGTGGCAGGTCTGAGATACTTTTACAGGGCTACTCTTGTGGGTGGCATACTCAGTGCTGCAGGCCCACTAGCAGCATTTTATGTAAAGGACCTGGCACTCTCAGTGAACTTTACTAGGGACTTACCATCAAATCAAACATGCTACTCATGAAAATGCCAATCTATAACATAATTTACAGTAGGAGCACTTGCCCTTTAACACGGAACAGCAGTGAGAAAGTGTGCAGAGACACTAAACCAGCAAAAACAGAGCCAAAACCAGGAGGTCAGAAAGCAAAAAGACTGGGGAAACATGCCAAACGATGCCAGATCTAACAGACTTGGTCACGAATGAGACATCTCTGAAGAGGGTGGATCTGCGGAACATGAGCTCACGAGTGAAGGATATTGAGGACACTACTACCTCTCTCGGCCTAGACACTAAGACCCTCCAAAGCCAAATCCACGATCTACAAGAGGCAAATGCCGTAATAGAGGCCCAACTGGAAGACTTTAAAGGTAGAGTGCAGCACAATACCATGCGCATACGGGGGGTTCCGGAACGCTCGAGGAACCCGCAGTAGACCTCTTTGTCGAAGAGCTGGTGACTGGGAGCCTGCAGCCTCAAGGACTCTCTAAATATTTTTCGGTGGAACGGACCCACTGCATACCGGGAGGGCACCCTCAGCCGGAAATAGCCCAGTGACCTAACATAGCCCAAATGTTTAATTTCTGAGATTGCAAACAGTTCGCAGTGCACTCCAGTGACTTCTGAGATTGCGCAAATCAGATTTTTTCCGTACTTCACGCTCAAGGTTCAGAGACAACGCCGCAGTTTCCTCGAGGTGAAAAAAGTGTTGAAGGACAAGGCAATTAGGTATGCAATGCTCTTCCTGGCTAGATTGAGAGTGGAACAGGAGAGAAAAACATGGTTTTTCACATCCTTTGGTTACCACATCCAGCAGAAAGACCGCGAAAAAGGCAAAGCTGGTGGCATTGCCATTATACATAAAGGTCAGTTTAAGTGGCGTATCAGAGCAAACCCCCTGCCTGACTGCGAGAATCTTTCCTTTGCGATAGGATTCTCGCCTATTCATGCATTCTCAGGCATCTTAATTTATCGTCACCCTGGAGCCTATGTACAACATTTTAAACTTCTTCCCGAAACTGCAGCTAACTTAGCCAGCTCCCCCTCCAACTTTACGATATTAGGAGATCTCAATCTACATCTAGATGACCACGTGAACTCAGTCGCCTTTGAGTTAGTTAGAAATCTAAAAATCAAGATGGGAATGGATCACTTGTCCTGCATAACCTGGGTTAGCATTTTCCAGTGTACAGTATCCCAATAAAAACCCTCATTCACGTGCAGTTGGTAGAAGTAGCGGTATATCTTGATTCTCCGCTTTTACTATTAATCATGTGACAGCATCATCATAGGGTTAGTGTTCATGCTTCCTCCACCCGGAGGTGAACTTCTGGTTAGTGCAGTAGTGATCAGGAATACTGGTGTTAGTGGCTAAAAAATACTCGTACAGCCAGGGGTCAATTTAATAGATCTAGATACGAGATATTGTTTAACATTGATTTTAGTGCGTAAGGAGAATAAGTTACGGGTCTCCTCCACTAAAATATTGTTAAAAGAAGGTGGTCAACATGTTTCAGCCCTTGTATTGCCTCTCAGGGTCAAGTGGGCTTTCTTCAGGACCAAGGTGGTTAGGTGTGGTGAGACTGTGGGTGTCTCTGTGTGGGTTATCTTCAGGAATGTTGTTCTAGAAGAAGTCGTGAGGGATTCAGATATATTAGTCCGATTCCGGTGAGGTCCAGCAGTACCGTATCTGATTTGCAAGGTTACTTCCATGGATGGCCATCGAGTCTTTCGTCCTACTTCTGCGCTTCAATAACACGACTTGTGCTGACTCTTCCGATCTGGCCCCGGATGGAGTCACCAGGTCGCTGGGTCGGGTTTAAAGTAGTATGTGAAGCATATTGTGAGAGATGAAAGACTATGTGCGTCCCTGTTTTAAGGAGATACTTCATTAGCCAAGTATGTAAATAAAATTAGAGTAATTTCTTAGAACTATGTGCCAGGTTATATTAAATAAAATGTGAAGTGTGATGAACAAAGAGAAAGACTATGTAGGTCTTGTTGGTCTCTGATTTAAAAGAGGTACCTCTATATATTTAGTCATCTCAATTATTTATCGCACATTTGAAAAAAGGGGAGAAAGTCTATAGCTGTTATGTTGGTCTCTGATTTAATAGAGGTACTTCTAGATTTTGTAACTATCTCGATCAGGTCTCAAACTCGAGCCATGTGTGTTGATGTATATGAATAGTTCCTTGAATCGCGGTGTGAATTTTATGAAATTATTTTCTTATGATTTCACTTATGTGTTTTTTGTTATAAACGGGCAAATGTGTTGGGTTCGGCAGTTATATGGCCAGATCATTTGCTCAATGGTCAGCGGCCCCACAAGCTCCCACTGATGGCGCTCTTGCCTGCAGTAACGAGTTCTTTCATGAAAAAATTCAATACATATATATCACCTTCCCTCTTGCAGCCTCCCACAATGGCCCGTCGCTTATGGACACTATCCCCCATTATTGCACTGAGCATCTGCTTGAGGAAATCCCCCTTGATGGTTCTTAAGTCCATAGAAGACACCTCGGCCCTGGTAAAATCAAGCTCTCCTAGAGATTCAGCACCCCCTCACTCTCTGAACTAAGCCGCAGGAACGGTTCTCCCAGTGATACTGGAACTGATCAACTCTTCCATCTCTACAGGATTAGTCCCTCCACCATGGAAATGTGCTACGATGAAAGCATTGCTCAAAAAGCCCAATCTCGACCCTGATCTCCTGGGGAACATTCGACCTATCCCCCTCCTCCCGGTGATCAGCAAGATCCTTGAAAAACATTTTAAAGCAGTCTTGTCCATGTTTTTAGAGTCCCACAACCGTCTGCACTTCTCCCAGACTGGTTTCCGAACCCGACAGGGGACAGAAATTTCTCTTTTAGCAGTAGTTGAAGAGCCCAGAAAAATTCTGGATCCAGGAGGTACAGCGGCTATCATCCTCCTAGACCTCAGCGCCACTTTTGACACCATCAACTACAACATCCTGATCCTCAGGAATCTTGGAGTGTCTGGTGGTGTTATCCCCTGGTTGCAGTCCTTAGTGGAAGACAGGTCTTTTCAGGTCTTCGAAGGAGACAGCATCTCCAAGCATATGTCTCTCAGCTGAGGTGTCCCTCAGGGATTGTCCCTGAACCCCACATTGTATATATGAGCCCACTGGCTGAGATAGTCCTTCCGTTTGGTATTAAGATAGTCACATATGCTGATGACACGCAGCTAGTTGTGGCCTTAAACCACTCAGAGAATTCATCTTCCGGCCTGCTTGGAGAAGGTGGCCAAGTGGATGGAGCTCTCCTGCCTCAAACTGAACGTAGAAAAGATGGAGCTAATGCTCCTAGATAATTCCCCCGTCTTCAATACAGGGTTGCTGTGGCCAAACTGTCTTGGCCTGCTCCTGCCCCTAAAAATCAGACCAAAATTTTGGGCAAGTGGCTGGACCGTTCCCTGAATTTTGAGCATCAGGCGACGAAATTAGTGGCTACCTGTCACGGCATTCTCATGATGCTCCATAAAGTTCTTCAACTTCTTCCCTTTTCGTCAAGGAGACCAATGGTCCAGGCTTTGATTCTTTCCCGCCTGGACTATGGGAATGCCCTCATCTAGGAGCTCCACTAGCAACTACTTCCAAGTTTCAGATTGTCCAAAACTGTGCAGCTCGTCTGCTCCTTCAGAACCCCAATCATCAATCTGCTAAACCGGCTTTGAAGGCTCTTCACTGGCTACCGGTGTCAGAGAGAATTACATTTAAGTCTCTATGTATCGCCCACAAGTTCTTCTGGGGGAAAGAACCACCTATCAATCAATCTATTATCTCTCCCTACTGCCCAAACAGATGTCACCGCTCGACGAACCGTCTTGCTTCAGTCCCCAAAATAGAAAAGGTGAGAAGCGGCGGGCGTTCGTTCTCCTATAACGTCACCAAGCTTTGGAACGCCCTTCCCTCTCACCTGCATCTTAATTCCAATCTTCTGGCCATCTGGAAACTTCTCAAAACATGGCTTTTCCAAAACTCCACCCAATAATCTGTCATGTTCTGTCTGCTGCCGCTATTAGCGCTGGGATTCCTTAGGGTAGCTACGCGCTCTATATATATTTTTCTATTGTATTCTATCCCCTGAAGACACCTGGAAGTGGTTGGACGGTTGAAGAAGCATCGACAAACCGGGAGCTATGAACTGTTGTGGATGATGGCGCCGCCGCTTAGGACATTCACCAGAACAACAGGCCAGAGAAACATGTCAAGAGGAAACAAGGGCATCTTCTGAACACGATCCACGAAGAGAACACAACAGACTGCCTTGAACTATTTGCAAACTCTGGGCCATCTCACACAGTGATATGGAACTGTGCACGGCACAGGCCAAGATTGGAGAGCAGACCCAGACTACTGAGCTGAGGGGGGCAATGAAGTATATAGCTGCAATGGGATGGTAGAATTGTTAACATTTCCATTTAAATGTTCCACACTGATGTGGGGTTTAGCTATGGTCTTTGGTACCAGTTATAGGGGAGGTCAGGAGTACGATACATTGGGTGGTCCTCAGCTCCTTCACTGGTTTCATGTTGGGGTGGGGCGCTGGCCACTCTACAGAGTTTAGGGGGGCATACAGTTTTGAGTTTGCAATGCAGGGAGGTGAGGTGAGGGGGTTCAAACTTTGGAGGTGTTCCTCATACAGGAGACACACCTGATGGGTAACACTTGCAAAGCCCTAGACCGTTGGGGTTACAAGACGGTAGTACACACAGGTTTCACGACAAACTCCAGAGCAGTAGGCATCTTATTTAAACAACAATTGCCGTTGATGGTAAAGCAATCCTGGGCTGACCCCCTAGGCACATATGCAGCCCTCTCTGGGACATGGGAGAGAGAAATATCCTAAAAGTATATATCCCTCTGTTCTCACACAATTGCACTATTCCGGACCTGTGAGGACTCCTACTGGAACTACTTGCAGGTGAACTCCTAATGGGGGGGGGGGACTTTATTATGACCATGTATGAATCACGTGACCGTTTACCCCACGCCACGCGACCCCTTCCCGCACACACTTAACAGATTTCTGCATAGCAATGGGGTTGATAGATATATGGCATACGCACAATCCCAACACTCAAAATTTTACATTTCACTCGGGCGCATGAGAGTCTCTCCTATATCGACCTCCTGCTTACTTTGGCCCACCAAGTCTTGTGATTTCCTAGAGGTGCACCAATTGGCTAGGGGGATATCTGACCACTCCCCCATCTGGGTTACATATGGCGTTGATAAACAGATAACCAACATGGGCATCACGTTAAGCTCATGGTATCAACATCCAGAGTGTTAGAAAAGGCCTAAAGAAGGCCTCAGAAAATGATTTTTAACAAAACAGACTCTCAATGAACTCCTCGCAGACCCTCTGGGAAGCATATCAGACTGTAATTAAGGGTGAAGTACTATCACTGACAGTAGGGCATAAAAAGGAAAAGAGGGCGGCAATTGAGAAACTCAAGAGCGACATCCTGGCTCGAGCCTCAGTTACGTACTGCTACGACAGTTGACAGAAAGCAAGAACCGGACCTTAATCTACAGGGATATAGGGACCTTACTACTGATGCCCCCAAGGCAAGTTATCGTGTGACTCAACATCGGTATATGAATTCGGTGGCAAAGCAGGAAAGCTGATAGCATGGATTGATAAAAAAGAAAGGGTGAATCGATGGCTGAGAGCTCTCAGGGGGCTGAGATATTGCAAATACCTTCGCAGATTACTATGAAACCTTATGCTCCCCAATTGAAACCACAACTAGGTGTGACTCTCTTTACCTTCTCAGTGATATATGGCTTCCCATTGTCACGACTGATGACAGAGCATTCAAGGAGAGTGACCCTAGAGAGGACGAAATTGCTCAAGCGATTCATAATTTTGGGTCAGGAAAAGCAATGGGACCAAACGGGCTCCCGATAGAGTTCTATAAGATCATTGCAACTCTTATTATATGGCACTTACTTATAATCTATCTAAGGAGTCGGGAAGAGGGAGTACTCCCCAGGGACCAAAGACTTTCAGCCAAAGTTCTCATTCATAAGGAGGGTAGTCCGGCTGAGGACTGTTCCTCCTACAGACCTCAATACAGAGGTCAAAATCCTGGTGAAACTATTAGCCCTTAGACTAATACAAATTTTCCCAAATTGGTGCACCCGGACGTATCCGTCTTCATGCCAGGCAGAAACACAGCCCCCTGTGGCGTGTGACCCGACTGGTTTGCTCTCTTTCGGCCAACTCGTTTGCCCTACTTTTAGAACCATGGATAGTCTGGGTCCGCACTGACCCCTTGATACTTGGCTTACACTGGACGGGGGAGTGGGAAGACAAAATATTGCTATACGCTGATGATATATTATTGTACATAGCAGCCCCACGTGCCACCCAGGGTCGTATACTTGGCATATTCACAGCTTTTGGCAGAAGCCCGGGGTACACCATTAATTGGTCAAAGTCGACGCTATTTGTTCTCTGCAGGGATGACGATTGACAGCCCAGAGGATGTGATGCAAGGGTGGCTTCTGATGGATTCCGATACTTGGTTGTCTATGTCAACCCCAATCCCGACTCATTCTATGACAATAATCTCCAGGGTCCAATGCTGCGTCTCATGAGAGACGTATGCCACTGGAGGAGCATTCCCCTGTCCCTTATTGGACACGCTGCTCTATTCAAGATGATGGCACTGCCTCAGTTTCTTTATGTGTTGCAAAATACACTTTTCCTAGTCCCTGATGCTTATTTTTGGACTAGAGAGGCTGAATTAAGGACCCTGTTGTGGGGTGGGGGTGGGGGACCTTGTGTAGCCCCCACAAATTTACACATGACTGGTACGACAGACATCTACAAATATTACAAGGCAGCACAGCTCGCCACAATTAACCAATGGGTACATCATCCATCAGACGACCCGGCTTACATTATGCACCGTTATGTCTTACGACCACATGGATACAAACATGAACTGTACACCTCCCCGCAATGTCAGACTCTAAGGGACCCACGGCTCTTACGGTCCAACTGTGGCACACACCTCTTAAAACAGTGGGCTGGGAGGGTAAGATCACCCAGTCAACACCACTGTGGGACTCCGGAAAACTGGGCGCACTAGGTTGAAGCCCCGTCTTTGAAAAATGGGACCTGATAGGTACCTCTAGGGTTGGGGATCTCTGAAGGGGTGGAACAGTGTTGCAGTTTACTGATTTACATTGTGAATATGACCTGGCCTCCTCGGAAACCTTCCACTACCTTCAGGTTCTTCACACTTTAATGGCGGCTTTCCCTAGGGGAGAGGCCCTCCCTGAAGCATCCCCATTAGAAACCAAACTGTTAGATGATTACATGGTGCATAAAGCGATCTCCTTAACATATAACAAACTGATCAACAATGCACCAGACACATTTCCTCAGCTCCGGCAACTTTGGGAAACTGACATTGGAGAAATAGAGGATATGGACTCGCTGAAAGCATTATCCTCCCCCAAAGAGGTGGCGATAAGATCACGATTTTGCCTGGTGCAACTCAAGATACTGCACAGGGCCTATGTCTCTGGTAATCCATTGGTCAAGATGGGAAAGAGACTTGATTTAGCTTGCCTGCGGGAGAGTGGGGGAGAGGGCACCTTCTACCATATACTCTGAGAGTGTCCTGTAATACAGACTTATTCGACCTCAAAGGTGGCCTTTATAAAAAGCGTTGTAGGAGAGTTTGTCTCCCTCGGTAATATATGATGTTACAACGCATGCTTTTACAACACGGTTTTTACAAAGCCTGCCATTACAATGCATTTTTAAAAACTACCATTACAACGCATTACATTACAACGCATACCATTACAACGCATACCATTACAGCACATAATACTTTTAGGGCAACAGTAGGGTAAGTTTTGGATAGTGTAGGGGAAAAAATTACTATTCTCACTTCAGTGAGTGCAACAGTAGGGTAAGTGTTGGATAGTGTAGGGGTAAACATTACTATTCGCATCTACCCCAAAACCCATACCCACCCTAAAGCTAAAAAATCTCTATTAATTACCTTATAATGCGTTGTAATGGTATGCGTTGTAATGGCATGCGTTGTAGTGACATACGTTGTAATGGCATGCGTTATAACGGCATGCAATGTAAAGGCAGTTGCGTTGTAATACCTGCGTTGTAAAATCAGTGCGATGTAATAACTGCGTTGTAATGGATGTTCCCCCCTAGGCCTCATGGTAGCCAAGAGGAACATAGTAAGATTGTGGGGCTCAAAGGTTGGACTGGTGTATGGTGGCAGAAAGGGTAATCTATGATAATTGCAGTTGTCCCCATAAGTGGAAAAGGATTTGGGGTCACTGGAATGAATACAGGGGTAGTATATGCTCGGCTTTAGTAATGAGGTCCTCTGCAGTTGCTATTAGTAAGAATGTAATCACAACTGAATTTAGGCATGTGGACTTATTTTGATGTTGAGTTCCACCCTGTGTGAAGTGGGGATCATGTTTCTATTATGTATATCTGCAAAGCCTGATGCTACTGATTGGATTGTTATTTTTCTCTCGCCATATATTCAATGAACAGATATGATAAAAAACAATAAGCCTGTTTCATCTCTTGTGCCCACCCCTTCTCATAGATTACTTCAACTGTCAGCCTTCAAATGCTTATCTCTTCTCGCTAACATACTCAAGTCCCTCAAACGCACTACTTTCGGAGATAATGTGTTACACTCATCCTTCATCAAAGCTCTTTGTGTGAACGATGGCTTACAACCTATTCACAATTGCAATCCCTCCAGCACCATCCCCTGCATGACTATCATTCTGGCTTGAGATCATAATGTAGCATGGAGACCATTACCTTCCATATCATAGACAATACCCTCCTTCCACATATGAAGTTGACTCCTGATATTGCTGGACCTCTCAGCTGCCTTCAACACAGTCAACCCTACCACCCTCACAGATACCCTGGTGTCTCTATTGGGATTCAGCAGCAGTGCCATTTACTTCTTTTCTTCATAGCTTTCCAGCGCCAACACCATTTGTTCACATGGGCACCTCCAGTTTATAAAACACCCCTATAGTTTGTGGAGTACCATAGGTTTCCATACTATCCCATTATCTTCAGCATCTAAATGGAGCCACATGGTGCACCATTCAAAATAACAGTATCTATATTCACCAAAATACTCATGAAACACAACTCAACTTGAAAGTCTCCTCTGATTTAAATAGCCAACACCTCAGATACAGCCTGTATATCATCCACACCTGGAGGCTTAGCATCTACCTGAAGGTGAACCCAAACAAGGCTGAATTCCTGCTATTATGCGAGAACAAAAAACAAGAAACTGTTAAAACCTGGCTCAGTCACATGAGGCTTGGCATCTTAAAGCTCCAACTTTTACTAAATACAAAGTCACTTACATTCACCCTGGACACTAACCTCCCCCATAAGGAACACATCTTTAAAAAAAAAGAAAGAAGGCCTGGTACTAGCTCCCTCCTACAGAAAAGTGAGATCGCTTCTTCCAGAAAGTGGCTTTAAAACTGCTGTTCCGAACAGCCGTCGTACAGTTGCATCTGAGGTAGCACCCTGTTACTTAAGATTAGGCTACAAGCTGCAGCACATCTCATTCAGGGCCTGAAGAAATCCCTTGATGGAACTCATTTGGCTTCCCTTGCCATGCCACACCTTTTTCAAAACCAGCTGCATCATTTGCAAAGCCATCATGACCAGCACCTCACTTATCCTGCAGACAAGCCCACAATAATGGTGATTCTCAGAACACCTGCAGGCTGGACCCCATTAGACTGCAGGTTAAGAAGTGTTAAAAGATTAAAGAAAGCACCAGTCCTTTTCCATCTATGTACTGGAGGTGCAATTTGCTCACCAGCAGACGCTAATGGGAAAATCCAGCAATGATCCTATGTGTACTGCTCGGGTGCAGGTCAACAAGTTGATTTCTGACCCTATCTATCTCCTGGGACACGCGCCAAGGGTGTCCTTTGTCACCCCTCTTATTTTCTATTGCGATGGAAGCCTCGGCAGCCCGTCTGCGCCTACATCATGCTGACAGGGGCGTAGGTTTCATCACAAGAGGACGATATTACCCTATATGTCTGCAAGCTGGAAGTGAATCTTGCTCCAGTGACACGTGAATTGCTGCGCTTTGGAGGTATGTTTAGAATTCAAATAAATTGGGCTAAAACTATCTTATTCCCACTCACTGATAGCACACATAGATTTGATACAGAATATCCAATAGAGTGGGCGGACGGACTGGAGTGCTACCGGGGCATATGGATCAGCAGGGATACACAAGAACTGTGGAATCCAAATTACGGCAGGGTGATTACCTGGATAGAGGAGAAAATGCCTTTTACTCTTACAGGGCTAATAGCAATCACAAAAATGATACCCTGCCCACTTTGGTGTATCTTTTCGCTAACATTCTTATGCTGCAAACCATACAATTCTTCAAGCATCTAAAATTTGCATTGATTAGTCTGGTGTGGGCAGGCAAACAACCCAGAATATTCTGGGAACTCCTCACATTCCCGTTGGCGCAGGGCAAACTGGGGGCCCCAGGCCTCACCCTTTATGCATACTGTGCAAAAGCCTAATTTCTGCATTTTTGGCTATACCTGACACCATTCCAACCCTATGCTGGTGCTGTGGGGCTCCTCAGGCTACACTCCTTCATCCATTCATACTCATGGGCTAGATGGCATCACTCTCACGGAATCCATAGCCGGAAAAGGGCACACAAAAACCATTGCAGAAGACGTTTGTCGCAACGGTTGATGATCAATTACAGTGTCCATCATATGAGCAGATATCCATGTGGCAGCCGAGTAAATGGTGCTAAGGATATTGCGTTGCACAAAACTACAGGCGTCACACTATTCAGAATCGGCCACACAGTGTAACTTGACATTGTCCACGGAGATGTACCTGTTGTCTTTGCGACCTGGCAACGGTGGTAGAATGACTGTACGAGTACCTTTCAGTCCAAGTACTGAAACAGGAGCACGGTAAGAGGGACCAAATTCTTTTTTATTTTCAATCTTCTCTCGTACCAGATCCCCAATTTTAGGAAGCCAACCTGTAACAGGAATCAGTAGTGCATAAACAGTGGAAGAGGGTAAATGCTCAGTTGCCAGAGTATCATGCGTATTTTGTAGATCCTGTAACATAGCAGAATGATTATCTACGTCAAACTTAGAGGCAGCCGCCACAATGTCCAGACCATTAAGGTCAGGAACAAACATGTGAAAGTTAAAGAGCATTTTGTAAGGGGTCCGCCCACCCAGAGATCTTCTAGGGAGCTTATTTAGTGCACATTGTACCCCATACAAGTGGGACAGCCAGTCCCTGCCAGTACCAAAGACTCTAGCTGTCAAGGATTGCTTTAAGTCATGGTTCATTCGCTCCAAAACTTAATTGCCCTCTGGCCTGTATGGAGACGAAAACTGCACCTGTACCCCCAACAACTTCATCGCATCCTTGTAAGCCTTAGAGGCAAACACTGGGACTTGGTCAGAATGGAAGGTACCACAGGCAAACATCCCAACAAAGACACACAAATCCCTGATGACATTTTGAGCGTCAGTACTTCGTTGTGGCCAGACCCACAGGAATCGAGTGCACGAATCAACCTAAACCAAGATATACTTGTATGCAGTATCAGAAGAAAGAGGACTGCAGTGATCAAGATATACACAGCCAAAAGGTCTATTAGAAATACATAGCTGAGTTTGTGGAGGACGTGGGACCATAGAAGGCTTGATTTGTTGACAAACATCACAGCAAAGAACATAGTTACGAGTCTGTTTATATAAACCACACCACCAGTAACGTTGGTGAAGAATAGAGACTGTTGCCGACACACCAGCATGGGCAGAAGCAAAGCCTTTGTGTGCAGCCTTGATCAAAGCATGTCTGGGGTCAGAGTTGGGAATCAGCCAATCCCCAACCGAAGGAATGGTAACATAAGAAACTTGTTCGGGAGTTACATGATAAGAGTACTTAGAAGGAAATCTGAAGGATAATTACCTCCCCCCTTAGTTGCAGCGACCGCTGCCAGAATCTCATTAGCTATCTTAGTCATAGATCTTGTAACTGCTGCTGCGGAACAAGTGGCTACTGCAGAATTGGCTGCTTCATCCGGCAAAGAATTACCAAGAATGTGCGTTCCGACACGCTGGTGGCCAAGAGAGTGAATAACATGTTTGAGAGGCAGACGTTGTTTAAGATCTGCCACTTAAACCCAAAGCATTTTATGCTTAATTGCGCGGTAATCATATTGAGACCAAAAGAATAAGTTGTCATTGAACGACTGGATACAATAGTAAGAATCACACACAAAAAGAGTATTCACAAGAGGATCAGCAAACCCTAGAGCTAGAACAATAGCACGCAGCTCCGCCAGTTGCGCCGTACAGTCCCTTAGTTACTGAGTGTGCACAATGGAAGACTTAAACTCTCCATCTTCAATGAAGCCAGGCACAATAGTGCAAGCTGCTGAATAAGCATGTTTGGAGCCGTGGCCGGTTGCGCTGAGCCATCGGTATAAATGATGCATTTGTATTCACTTCAGAGGAAGACTGTAAAAATTCCTGAGTCTGAAGTGACGGATCAAAGACAAATGTGACATCTGAAGATGTCAAGGAAGAAGCCCACTGAATCCAATGTGGGTGTAATGCCTTCGAGTTAGTTACACTTGCTTTAGTCACCACTTCAAAAGCAGGGAATGGGGTTGACCATGAGAATGCGTTTGCCCTGCGCCAATGAGCGTTCCTTTTGAATTGCCATCTGCACTGCCGTCGAGATCTTTTCAACAGAGGAAAAACCCATTTCAACCGCACTGTACAAGTGTGATTTGTATGCAATAGGTATTGTGTCTCTTTCAGTGAATGTTAAGTATGTGAAACCCACTGCCCTGAAATGATACATATTAACAGGTTGCTGGTGTTATCACGAGTCATTAAGAAGTTGGTCGCAAGCAAATCCACCTGCAAAGACTGCAGAACGGAAGTACGTTCCGGAAGCCAGCTAGCCGATGTAAAATTAGGTTGTATCAACGCATAAAGCGGTGTGATACGCTGGGAATAATCGGGAATGTAAGTCCTCCTGAAATTCAAAAAACCCAGCAGGGATTGTAACTTTTTCAAAGAAGAAGGAGGTTGCAAATGTGCACATTTCTCTTGGAAGTGAGGTGCTAAACCCTTTCCCTCGTTATTGAGCTCATTGCCCAAAAAGAGCACTGCCAAATGGGCAATGTGTGACTTTGCAAAATGGAATTTATAATCATAAAGACAATATTATGTGGTCGACACGGTCAAGATGCAGCGTGAGATCGTCGTCAGTCAAATAGATGTCATCAAGGTACGACAAGGCTTCAGGGTCAATGTCATGCAACAAAGACATAATGCGTGCCACAAATGCCCCGGGGCTATTCTTATACCCCATAGGCAATTGTGTACATTTTTTCTGATTTCCGACCGCACTGAATGCTGTCATGTCTCTACTCCCACAGTCAAGATTGTGACTGTAGAAACCATTGGAAATGTCAAGTGTCGTTTTGTATTTTTTACGAACAATATTATTCACCATCACCTACCTGTGTGTGTTTTGCAACCGCAAAGGTGCTGCAATGGCTGTTCAAATTTCTATAACCCAATACAATCCAAAATGAACCATTAGGTGTAGGGACAGTAAAGAGAGGATTATTCATAGATGATGTACATGACTCAATTACCTCCTGATACTCCAACTGTCTTAGAATTTCACAAACTGAAGCTTTTGCTTCTCGTTTGATGGGATATTGAGGTTGAGGTTGTGTCATAGAGCGCAATGGTATTACATGAGCCGGTGAATCAACATCCCAACCCACCTGATTGCAGACATAGAGCTGGGGCCAAGGCCAAAGCCCATTCCTCCGCGAAAGCCTGTGCTTGATCCTCAGGGACACAACGCTAAAAACTCTGAAGTATCACATCTTCCCCTTGAGAAGAGGCTAACACAAAGGGTGGAGGCCAATCTCTCTCCACCAACAAAATGTCATATGAAGTGGTCCGATTCTCCCAGAAAACTACCTTAATGGGACGCTGTATATCACCTTCAATTTGGAAAATGCCTTTGTAGAGTCTATCCGGGGGGAAACCCGAGTATCTGCAGTCTCAATAGTAACAAATTTGTCAGTTGCTGTCACATCCAGACGGGGACGCAGAGCCTCCCTGACTATGGTAACTTCTGCTGCGCTGTCGAGCAGATTCACTACCCACGTCCAATCCAGGAGTCGCTTTCTCACCGCCTGTGGCATATCTCGCTGTGAAAGCGGCAAACTTTTTCTTCTGAAAAGGAGGTCAGGTTTGAGGGAAATTACCCCACTTATCCTTGACTTCTAACTGTCAAGGCTTTTCACAAGTTGTGACGCAGGTTGACTTCTACCCCGATCTTGGCGATCACCTCTACTGACTTGTGAGCCTGATGTTTCCTGTAAAGAACAAGGATAACGTTGATCAGGAACCTGAAATCTATCAGGAGACTCAATTTTAGCGCGATCAGGCAAGTCATAAGTACGTTCAGAAGCATCAGGGGTCGGTGAACTTGCACGCAAATCCTGCTTCTGCTGTTGGGAACCCTGTTTCTTAGCAAATTCTTTTAGGAAAGAAAGGGCGCCCATCCTTATCAGGCTGGGCTTTCTGTTGATTTAGAGACTGCGTTTGTGTTTGAGCCGTAGGCTTATTTCCCAGACTATTGGAACCTATGGTTTTATAAGCCTTCGGAATAATCTTAGGTAATTCTTGTGGTTTGTCTGCCTCCGCAACCATTTCTAAGCGGTTCATCCCTTGAAAGCTAACAGCATCGCCCTTGACATTCGCAAGGATCATATCAGCAACCACTTTGAACACCCCAAGCAGTGTCATCCCCAGCTCGACAGCCGCTTCGGCTCCGTGTTCATCTTGAACGCGCTTAATCACAGAGGGGAGTACGGTCATGAAGGGAGTGCCGAAACACATAGAATATACCGCTTCAAACACCCTGCCCAAGGTGTTACAATCAGCCAATTCTGGAATTAAGTCTTTTGGTAAACTTATAGTCAAGATCCTGTGTTTCTCCACAGAAATAGTATTAGGAAAGATAGCATTTATCTGTCCAAATTTCTTGCCAAGCCAATAAGAAAATTCATCCATATTCTGGGGGCGCTTGCCAATGACCGAATTAACCATAAGGGGACTGATGGTCACGCCACCAGGACCCGCAGGTTGTACATCAGCGCCAGGCGGTCCCACCTGGACGGTGCGGGTTACGTACTGTATTACAGCTCTATATACACATATTAACAATTTGTGAAATACACGGAGCTCCGCCAGAGATGCAGATGTAAATGCACATGGGTGTGGGGTAAACCCAGCCCAAACGGGCCATGTGGCCGCATCTATAGATAAAGGGCCTAAACAGACTGCAATCATTGGATGAGGAAGGGCGCCATTAAACCAAATATGGAGTTGCCAAGCTGTAAGCAGAATCTCAAGAGCTCTATAAGGCTGATACTGCTGAGGAACGTCAGTGGGAGTATATGTGTGAAACTTATCATCAGTTCCATCCACCGCCGGTAAGGTGACCCAAGAATATAAAACTTCAATCTGGTGAGCCGGATCGGCTTCCACCACGAAAATAAGCGGGGCCCCAGCATCAGGGACTGCGTAATGAGTCAAGTGCGCCCTCAGCACGGCAGTGGCGTAACAAAACTTGTGGGGGCCCCCATGCAAAGTGCATGGAGGGGGGACCCATGCTCCCGGACCCAGTCAGGAGCTCTCAGGTCCATCCATGTACAGTGCCGGCGGGGGCGCCCTGGAGCTCGGGCCCACACTCTGCGGGGGCTGCAGGGGCTAATGTTACACCAGAGCGAATCTGCAGCCTCACTGCAATAACTGAACTCCATCTGTAAACCAAGGAAGAGCTCTCATCTGGCTCTGAGCACTGGCCTCCGGTCTCAAACTGACAACCGGCCTTCAGTCTCACAGCAAGGACGAGTGTCCAAATGCAGCCAATGTTGTGGCTCCACCCTCATACCAAGGACTGGGCTCCAGTGTCACAAGTTAAGCTAGTTGCAATTTACTGGGAGGACAAAGATCCTACCTCACACCTTGGGTCTGGTGAAGAGCTTTGGGCATGTAAATGATCAGGGTTACAGACAAACTCTGCATAACTTTCTACAGAAACCTCTTTTGATCTTTCCCTCTCTGGTTCTCCTTATTGAGACATGACTCCTTTTCTGTGTTCCACCAGCTCTCCCTCCCTAGTCGTCGCATGCGCCAACTGGACCACTTAAGCTTTTCTCTTAGTGACAACACATTCCCTATAGCTATGGGGTGAGAACTTATGCTTCTTGAACCGATCACCGCTTTTGGCCATTTTCATCTAGTATCACAATATTTACTCAGTAAGGGTGCGGACTGTCGCCACCCATGGCCAGGACGAGGCAAGCCAGATCCTGTCATCAAATAATCAAGTTGGCTCAAAATTTAAGTGAGATAGCCTGATGCCCTGATCCCTCACGCCTTCTTGTGCCACTCTGATATGGAGCCGCTCCAAGAGCCACCTACATCAGTTTGATATTTGCTCTAGTTTGAATCTGGAGCATAAAAAAAGGGCAGCTCTGGATAATCGACATCTCCTGGTGTTCGGTCCAGATTAACATAACAAAGAACTCTGGTAAGTTTGCGCTATGTGTGTGACATGTCTGAGGGGTCTTTCTCTTGCCTTCTAAAGGCATTAGATGGAAAAATAAAACACAAATGACTGTTTGACCCAGATTGCAAGTAAACAGTTCAAGACCATCATGCCATTATTTTAGAACCAGTTTCTCTCGTTTAATTAATATAGTCTATGCATAATTCTTTTGCAATCTGACCAGTATAATGGGGGCTTTCAAAAGTAACTGAAAAATGTATTGAATTATTTTTGGGGAAATTTAAAACATAATTTCCTCTTGGATATGACAACTTTGTGTGAATGAATGTGATTTTGAAAATGTAAAATACAGTTTTCTCCACAGTTATGACTGTGTGTTTAGATAAATGTATGTATGTGGTCAGTGTGTGTGTGTGTGTGATATATCTCAGGACAAAGAACTGCAAGTCCCCTTGACCAGGGCCACTAGAATTATAATGCAAGAGGGATCAAATTAGGTGGCCAGGTTGATTAAATAAAGTGGTCACAAAAGGCAAACAAATATGCATTATGCAGTAACATTCTGTGGGTGTGTTGTTTTGTCATTTCAATACATACTAATACTTCAGCAGTAGCAGTTTAACTGTGTGATACCAGATTATCATATAACATAAACATTGTGTGCTAAATAGCATTTATAAAAATATTACCCACTGGAGTTAATAAAAGAATGCATACGCAATGGGATGTTATTTTTGTAATGGGACAATATTATTGTAAATGATATTTAGAACACAATATTTATGTCAGGTGATATTTGTGTTCAAGATGGTCTGACATACAACTGTGGAATATGAATATACAAACCAGCAAAAGAAAGGTGACCAGTTTACCCTTGCAAGGTGTCTTCAACTGCAAAGCAGCCTATGTGACACTGTTTAGTCATTTTAAATCGCTTGAGCTAGAAAAAAATATTTTTTGTTGAAATCATGCAACGTATCATAGATTCGGAACGAGTTAATTTTGCAGAAAATGCTTCGACATCGGAATTGCATATTTCCAGCCGCACTAGCGTTGACCGGTGCTTGAAATGGCGGGAGAGAAGTGCAGATGTTAACAACCTTAGAGTGCTCTTGTCACACTGAGAAGTGCTGGCGCTTGCCCGTTGATAGCAATGGGTCCTTCTTGAGAGTGCAGGTTCTCTGCCTATCAGATAAAGTACAGGCACTCAGAACCTCACAGTGCTTCCCCATCCACAGCACTGCATTTGGACTTTAAGCCTTCTGGGTGTGCGATCGGTGTCCCTATGGGACATGTTCCGCTCAGTTCCCTGGGGGGGCATAGAATGGGTGATGCCCTCCCCACCTCCCACCCCATCCACACACTCAAGTAGTGTTTAAGTATGTAAGGGTATTTGTAAGCCTGGCTGTCAATACTAATCTGTAATAAACATTTTAATATTTTTTTACTTCCTTTTTCTTTTAATTAAAAACATTTCGTTCCCATGATTACAGGATTATTTTACATTGAATTAGGGTATTGCGTAGGTGTGCACAGTTCACGTTTCTGAGTCAGGTCTCGCTACGCCCCTAGAGATGTGGGATGCAAGCACTATGCAATATATAGAGTCCATAGTTGCGACCTCCCCCACATTTTCTTCAGTTTGTACATTTCTCCGTAATTTTCATAAATTATTTTATGGTTTCCTCACATTCTCAGACACAAATGGTTCATAGGAGCAGATGATGTAGTACAATGGAAGGCTATTTGCATCTTCGACATCTCACGAGATTAGAATAAAATCCAAACAGCAACTGATGCACAAAACAAGGTTTCTGACAGAAATATGTCAAGAATGGGGCTGGTCTGTTGCGACACTGGTTAATTTCCCAGAAACACAACTAATTCTGAAAGTTTGGGAGGGCTGACGTGGGGTCAGTCATCTCTCACTAAACACAGGCACCAGGTTATTCTATCCCCTGGGGCCCGAGCCCCACCAATGATTAATGTATCAGGAATGTCAATTTGATCCTGACTTGCCACTGGCTGAAGGGGAAAGCAAAGGTGCCCCTCCGTAGTGTGTGTCAAAGAGGACAGATCTACTAGGGACGGTGCAGCACACAAAGAAAAAAAAACTTTTAATCTCTGGGATCTGAGTCAGATTGCTGGTCTCCTCCTGCCATCGTTAAAGCGCTTGGAAGGCGATAGGTGCAATAGCGTGTCAATTGGCTGCAGCCAATTGAAAGCCATATCTAGCATTTAACAGAGCTTTAGCCTCATATTAAATAAATATCCTCAAAACGTTTTGTGCTTCTTTAAATAACCTGTTTAAAATTAACAAACCAACCAGACTCCTGGTTTTATTTGGTGTATTTACAAGTTGAACTCCCCCTTAACGCACTGAAAGATTGATGTGACCCACCCCCTGGAAACAAGTCCGACCACATCAAGGCTCACGCCCCAGGTGGGCATTACCTTTAACAGAGATGTTGTGATTCACCAGCATAGCTGCCAAGGTTTCAGATTGCTCATGTGTGACATTTTCATAATTTCAGTGTAATTAAGAATGACATTCAACGACTATGAGTGACACTATCTCCAACATCACTGACCAGAGTCACCCGATCCTCACGGGCGCAGCCCAAACATAGCTGCCCACTTTTCAGTGCACACGAGTGACATTTCTATGTTTCAAGACACCTATGAGTGACATATTCACATCTCATGTGTGACACCTTATAACTAGCAGTGGATTAAGAAAATCTTGTTTTAGTAAATGCAGTGTAGTACCTGGATTAAATAAACCACTCACACCCGACATGGGGTATTTTGTGATTTGTGAAGTTGCCCTGCGCCCTTTCCCATTGTACCATACCTTCCTCTACTATTTGATAGTAGTATAAAATAAAATGCAGTTGGTAATCTATACCAAATAACTCTAGTATCTCAGTTACGGCACGAATATAAACATTGATCTGCAATTTAGAAATTAATTGTGCAGTAAATGTACACTTGTTGGGGATTTCAAAGTGTTGCAACTAATAGCATTAGCCAAATTAATGACCACAGTTTTGAGATCTCTGAAGAACTTATACAGCTGCCACCAGCCAGTGCCCTGCACATTTATCACCACGCGTTGGCAAATTGTTTTTATTTATTTATTTTTTGTTTTATATAGCGCGGACTAGACCCGAGAAATCAGGTATCAGAGCGCTTTAAAGGAGCACCAGTTTCGTCTTCTCTCCCCAAACCTGTACAATGCTCCCTGGCCTGTGTGCAGCAGCACTGGATCAAACACTATTGAAAACAATCAAAATATTAAGGTTTAATAACGAAATATAACTCTGGCATATGTGTGCACGTCCATGGTGTCATGTGTGTATATTTTTGTACATGCATTTGTGATTATTTGTGTGTTGCCATGTAGGCATACTTGACCATTTGCATATTATGATATCCTCCCCATTTGCAAAGCGCAGATATGCCATTGCAGTGGCCAGGTAGCGCTAGAATATGTGTTCTTGGCGTGCGCAATCGTTTCTTCTCCGTGACAACCTGTCAGACTGGATTCACGTTCCAAAAATAATATTCATACCTGAAGTGATGACGTGGCATCCCGTCATTTTTAAAGTTTTAATCCCATAAAGTCCGACATAATTTACCGTTGTGCTAGGCAGGCCAAAGCGTTGGGAAGCATCACCCAATATTAAGAACTACGATTACCAGAATGCTCTAGTCTAGTGTTTGAGTCTAAGGCTTGCTTGCATTAGAGGCCGGGGCACACGTCCCATGCTACAGAGGGGCCAACGAAAGAGAAGGGGCAATTAGCCAAGACTAGCCCTGAAAGTTCTTAAATTTGATTTAAAGGATAGTGCTAATATTATGTGTCTAGGGTGGGGACCGGCTTTGTGGCCATACTTTGGACTGATGCCAACTTGTAGGAAAAAGACGCAAAGGATTAAACACCACAGTTTACTTAAGAACTTAACATTTGCATACATTACAATGTCACATAAATGCATAGAGCTGGTATTACCGTCTGAGAGCGCTCGTGCCCTGCACTGCAGACAGGCTTGGCTCGCTGACCGAGGCTCTCTCTGACTTGCTACTGTGCATAGCGCCTGGAAGAACCCCCCAGAATCAGCTGGTAGAATTGTCCCAGGGTCCAGTAGAAAAGCCCCAAAAAGCACTTAAAAGTGACTTTTCTAGGCTCTATTTAGAAGATGGATCTGACCTGCTTGCTTTGCTGGGTGGTGACCCGTTTTGTTAAATCGTCCATGATGTAATGCCCAGCACAAGTCAGCATTCTAGTGCTGAGCCTGTAACTACACTGAACACCCACCCACCACTGATGTCACAGGTCATGTGACACAGTACCAATAAAAGAGGCCGAGCGCACGTGCTCTGGGCCAGTTGCACCGAGCAAGCAGTGTGTCCTGCGTCCAGTCATTTACCCAGCATGAGGGCCTTAGGCCCGACCCTACAATGGCGACGAGGGTAGCTGTGCCCATGCGTGCCAGCTAAAAGAAACATCGAGGAAAAGGGAAGAGGAGAGCTGCCTGCATCGACAGCACACCCCCTTTGAAGCGTGCCAGCCGCCGAGAGGCCCGTCGAGCCCCGGGCCTGAAAGGAAAAGAGAAGGTGACCGGGAACTCACCCCGCACCTCTCCTGCCTGCCGTGGTCCGCCCTGCCGTGGCGGAGCCCCAAGAAGACAAGCAGAGCCATCGCGGTGCCCACCCGCTGAAGAACAGGCCCGTCGGCCGGAGGTGAGCCCACTGTTAAGCACCAAAAGCGGAGCCCACCCGCGATGATCACAGCAGCGATAATGGCGGCCGCCTGCTAGCGCCGCCCAGGGCCATACAAAGCGGAGCTCACCCGCTAAAAACACTGACTGTGCCCCCTAAGGCGTGAGCGGCGTTGGCTACTGGCCCCGCAATTAAGACAAGGCTCGCGGAGCCCACCCGCGGCCTGCCTGCTGCGACGCGGCGTCGGCCGCAATGCCCCCGATGATAAAGCAAGGCTCGCGGAGCCCACCCGCGGCCTGCCTGCTGCCTCCCCCGCCGCGTGTGTGAAGTGCGGCGGCGGGGTGAAAAGAAAAACCTTAGCGCACAGCGCCCGCAGCGTGAGGAGAGCTGCCGGGCGCCGAATGGTTGAAGCGGAGCCCACCCGCGATGAGCTGAAGTGCCAACGGAGCCCACCCGCGGTTAGTGTGGTCGTCGGCGGAGCCTACCCGCTGTGCAGTGCTGTCACCCCGCGCCGCGTGTGATGTGTGGCCGCGGCGGTGGGGGAAGGGAAGCGAGAAAACAGCACCCGGCCCGCAGCCGGTGAGAGCAGTGCAAGCCCCCCCCTGCGCAGCCTAAACAAAGTAGAATACTCACCGCAACAGAGAAGTCCAGCGGTGACCGCCTGCCTCGCTCCATCCCTAAGAGAGAAAGAAGCGACTGCTCCGTGTGTGTGTAGCTGAGGCCTGAGAGCGGCCCGGACAATAGCACTGACACCCCTTCCCTGCCGCGCAGCGTGTAACAAGTGAAGCTGCGGCGGCGGGGCGCAGGAGAACAAAGGCAGCATCCAGCAAACTGGGAAAAGTGAGGAGCTAGCGATAACGAGGCTGGACACCGCGATTGCCTCGAGCTGTTTTCCAGCTCCTCTGCCCCAAAGGACCCAGTGCCTGAAATTAAAAAAAAAAAAACGGAGCAAAGGTGAAAGCACTCACTGTGGCCCCGGTGCCCCATTCTTCTAACTGCATCAAAAGCCAGCACCAGCCACAAGGAAGAGAAGACTGCACGAGCCCCTGCAGCATCAAGAACCAATCCAGGTTCATCAGAACAGACCAGCAAAGTAGCACTGCCGCCTAATAGATATCTCTGGTACTGCAGCAACGTGAGACTCCAACAAGCTCAAGGCAACCCAAGAAATACTGAGCAGTACCATGGGAGCAAAGCAAGTACACTAAGACAATACAAGCTGCCATTGCTCCCCAACAGTGAAAGGCCACCAAGCCATCACACAGCCTGTAGAGATAAAAGGCGACGGCGCAGGAGCGCGCCGGAAGCACAAGAACACAACAGAACTTAAGAATCGCGCCTGAAGCCCCAGAAGCGCGCCAGGAGTGCAGCGACTCCTCACAAGATATCCAAGAGAACGCGCGACAAGTGCGCCCACGCGAAGAAGTTCACAAAAATCGCAAACAGCACGACCAGAAGAAGATCCATGGAGCGGTGACGCAACCCTCCAGACGCAAACATTCAAGAAGCATCAACACAACGCCAGAAAAGAAGACAGCGATGCCTGGTGGCCACAGGCCATCGTTGCAACAGAATGGCGAAAGTAAGAACACCCCACACAAACCAACGATGGTTCTAGAACCCAGCACCAAGGAGTGCGAAAGCGCATGACGCTAATGCGCAACAGTGCGGACAGCGCTAACCCAAAGCAGCAAAGTCACAAAGACGACACGAAGAGCGCACACTGTTGCGCACCAAAGCAATCAAACAGAGATGAAAAGAAAATGGTTGCGCAGTCAACCCGCAGCATTGAAGGATTCAACACAGAAGCTACCTGACCACTCAGCTTGGTCACAAAGCACGAAGTCGACCAGCCAGATGGTCGCAACAAGAAGCCTACCTGCCGGATCTCGGCAGAAGGGACCAGCACGAGGTCCAAGAAACTCAGCACCACAAATCCTACCTGCCAGACCTCGGCAGAAGGGACCAGCACGACGTCCAAGAAGTTCAGACAATGCACGGTCCGACGACCTAGACCCACGAACTTCAACCACACAAATTAACGAAAGCAACAGGAAGAAGATGTGAAGGTCGCGACGCCAACCCTGGGAAGCGAGTAATGAGAAGATAGTGTCCTAGGACTAGGACAAGACCAGGAAGACACGTGCAGAGTGCGCGCGCTGCATGGGGAAGCCTGGCCAGAGAAGGTGAAGAAAAGGGGAACAGGGTACGTTGCGAAAAGAGGAGAAGAGAAGAAGATAGATCGGAGCGGCACACTGCCACCGAAGAAAGGAAGGAAAGAGAAGTCAGAGTGACACCCAGTCACTGCAAGGAGAATGAAGAAAGAACAGAGTGGCCACTGCCACTAAGAAGAAAAGAAGGAAGACGCAATCAGAGTGGCACGACTGTCAAGCGAAGAAGAATGAAGAAAGAACAGAGTGGCCACCGCCACTAAGGAAAGAAGAAAGGTGACAGGCACTGGAATACCGGAGTGCAATGGACAGCAAGCCTGGTAAGAGCACCGGCAGAGCAGACCAAAGACAACCACCTACGAGTCATCCATCCACATGGCGAACGCAGAAGAGAGCAAGATGGACTGTTGGCGACATCTACCTCTGGGGTTGAGCGGAAGATCGAATGGCGAGAGTGCTCACACATCCAGCTGATGAACTGACCACTCCACACTGACCCGTGGCAACCCAAGAAGCAGAGGCCTCAAGGAACTCTGGTGGCAGCAAGTCCCACACGGGAGACAGATCTACAGAAGCACGTCTGCAGGACCCAAGAGGATGAAAGCCTCGAGAGCAATGAAGAGAGTCGACAACCCAACCTTCAGGTGGAACTAGGACACGACGGTGAGGCTCGTGGAGCGCCCTGCTCACGGCCCGAAGGCTATGGTAGAGCAACGCGACCTAAAACACCAGTTCAGTGGAAACCTGGCAAAGAGGTCCTCCCGGACATCTTGTGGCAGAAGAAAACCGGCGAGAGGGGCATCCTAGTGAGAGGGATGTTCGCACCTACTCTATTCACCTGCTAAGAAACACACTGAAGCCTGCCTGGAAACAACACGCAACCAGCTTGGAGAAAAGAAGCCGGAAGGCAAACAACAACCACGTCATCCATCTCTCTTGAACCACTCGTCACCAAGAGAGCAAAGCAAAAGGCAGGGCTGAGAACAGCCGACAGAGAAAGAATGAACCCGCCGAACAACTAAGAACCGTGCCACCAAGAACTGCTAATTCAAAACGCAAGAACTGCTAATCCAAAACGCAAGAACTGCTAATTCAAAACGCAAGAACTGCTAATCCAAAACGCAAGAACTGCTAATCCAAAACGCAAGAACTGCTAATTCAAAACGCAAGAACTATACTGCCTGCGGCTTGCAAGCAGCCAAAGAGACTCTTTTGAAAGCGCAAGTCCAATGTTATTTTCTGTGTTTTCTTTCCCCCACAGGTGTTTGGACTTTTCATGTTTGGTTTACTTTTTAACCAATTTGGGGAGGGATGTAATGCCCAGCACAAGTCAGCATTCTAGTGCTGAGCCTGTAACTACACTGAACACCCACCCACCACTGATGTCACAGGTCATGTGACACAGTACCAATAAAAGAGGCCGAGCGCACGTGCTCTGGGCCAGTTGCACCGAGCAAGCAGTGTGTCCTGCGTCCAGTCATTTACCCAGCATGAGGGCCTTAGGCCCGACCCTACACATATGTCAATCTGAAGAGTAATTGCCGACGCATAATTGTGACTGTGTGCTCTGTGGTGGCAGCATCTTGACAGAGGTGAGCGCTGGGCACCCACACCTCTCACCTCACCTCACCGAGTGTGTGAAAGATCACAATTCAGACATGTGCAGGCTCTTACCTTGAGGCCGTGTCTTTGATATTGGGCACATGTTTATATTTTACAGACAAAAACATTCTGACTGGCATGGAACGATTACATTGAATTTTACATACCTGGGGGCCAGGCTGCAGTGCTAAGGCAACAGGCCACGAGTCTGCCAGGGGTTCCACGTGTTCATTACCAGGCTGGGGGCCCCGTGCGGAAGTGCACCACAACGCGATGAGAGCTGCAGCAGAGGCGTGCTCCCGGCTGCGCTGGCTTCCATAGTTAAACACAGCACAATAATAGACTGCATACATCCAAGGGGCCACTCAAGGGCTAGCGAGAATTAAAATATGGCCGGCAGCACAGTCCCTCTAATGCGCATGACAATGGTTACCCGCTTCCCGGCGCAGACGTGGAGACGTGCGCGCCGCGCACCAATTAATTTATTAAGGAGGCCTCAAAGAGGTATCTATGTATGTCCTGGCTGGCTGCGCAGGGTGCCCCCTGGAGCGAGAGGCTCCCCCTCAACGCGTGGGCTGCGGGGGCCTGTGTTACGCCCCTGCAGCACGGCTCTGCTGTGAGAGTGGCAGCGCAAACTCGGGTTATAAGAAAAGAAAAACCTTTTAAAACTTCAAGCTTGAATAAACCTATAAAAACGTCAATATAGGAGGTTACTCCGTCACAGCTGTCTCCGGAAACAGAAGTGAGGGGATTGTAGTGTAGTTCCTATATCCCTGATAGGCTCTGCGCATTGGAATTACACTATAGTTTTGACATAGGACTGAGGTCAGTATGTCTCTATCGAGTACATTAAACTTAATTACTTGTGGGTGCCAGCTAACTCAGAGGTCACTAGAAACTTTCTCGAATGAACAAGAATGGATTAGTTTCTGACAGCCGCATTAACATGGCAACTTTGTTTCCCTTAGAGTCGGAACAATATCTTCTGAGTCATGGAAACAATAGATAACCGTTTCACTCAGTCAATCATGCATGCTTCGTTTCTACAGAGTTGTTGCACAGAAATAGGGAGACAGGCGTTTCAATAAAAAGGGTTTATTGAACAGTCTTCTTTCTCATGCAAGAGATATGAACTGCTACAATCGTAAGACAGAATGTGAAGTATAATGCGCACAGCGTTAACAGTAATATAAAATAATAATGTAATAGCATGGTGTGTAACTATGACATATATAAAAATACATACATAAATAACACAGGCTAAAATACTCAACTGGTGCGTCTAAAATAATCGTACCCCAGTGTACCTAACCTAAGTCTAGTACGAGGGAAGAAGTAGGTGCTGTTTTAGTTATAGTTTAGTTTAGTTGTGCCAAGAATTGCCAAAGCTTCTCTAGGTTCTAATCAGCTCCATACTTTAGAATGAGAGAGGTTGGTATCTCTTTCCCGGGACTGGATCTCCAACACCCCGCAAGGGGAGTCAGAAACACTGGAGCTGGATTCTCGGCGAGGAGGATGACAGCGTCTGGTCAGTGCGTCAGTTGGGGAGTTGAATTCCTTCGGGGCTTGCTGTGGCGAGCCGCGTCGTGCAAGTAGGTAGCCGAACCGCACCGTGCCTTGCCATAGCAAGTGAAGGTATATTTATACCTTGAAGGTGTTTAGGAATTCCAGTTTTGACGTAAAAGTCGGGCATAAGAACGTCATGAATGAACCCCTAAGGAATAGATGTTCATGCATAATAAATGAGTTCTTGGAGAAATCAATATTCAAGCAAGGGGAAGTCCTAAAGGCTTAAGAGTCTGGTTTTCCAGGTACTCGTGACGTAGATGAACGTATGTAAGTAGCCATGCCTGTATTTGGGTAGCATGGACTATGCCTAAATAAGGGCTGGATTTCTATGCCTAAATAAGGGCAATGTGAATTGTACCTATATAAGGGCATGAATCCGGAAATTCATACGGAATCTAAATCGATACACAACACCCACTCCACTTTTGTATGTACTACGTTACTAAATTCTAAACATGTTAAACATATCTTAAATATATCTAGACATGAAGTGCTAAAAACATGTCCAAAATACATTGAAAAATGCATTAGAACTGGTTGTAAGCATAAAAATGCATTGGTGCTCTATACATTAAAGCAATGTTTCATTCTAAGCAAATGTTGATATTTGAAATGCAAAGTAAATGAATCATAAAAATATACATTTATGGAATGGCTCGTAGATACAGAAGAAAAGGGCCGAAATCATTTCATGTCAGATTACATAACACTGTGTTTGTGGACAAGGTCACATATTGTCTCTGGAAGTATTCAAAGAATTCTTGTTCTCTATGAATAGTTCTACTATAAGCAGATTACTTGTGCCAAAAAATAAAAAAAATACAAATTTGGAAAACAAAATTAATCATAGGAAAAAGTGCCAAAGTTAGTACCTTGTTTTTGAAAAATGAAGGTCAAATTTAAAGACTCTCAGAACACTGTGTGACAAAATCAAAAGTCAGTGTTAGGGCTGGGAGAAAACATGACATCTTCTATGTCTGTAGACAAAAAGTTGTCTACCATTGTAGGTGAAAGTTGGATTACCTTGTTTAGAAGATTAACCGCACATGGATGTGACGCATCGCCTTCAGCATTGGTCGCATCAGCAATCTTCGTACCGGATGTTACCTGCGCGCCGGTTATTTCCTCTCGTACCTCAGCATCAGCATTTTGCGTCTGTGAGATCTAAATGAATGCTGTCATCAGAATTGGTAGCCGCTGGGGACAACACAGAGCATGGGCCGTTACTGGGTCCAGCAGAGTATTGATATCCGTAGGCATGACTGATGGGAGTGTTAGAAAGATGTCTAGCACGCATTCTTCACCGCAAAGCAGGCAGCGCAGAACAGATAAGGTGCAATCTTGCCCGATTGGTCTGAATGACAGAAACCATGTGGTATTTAATTCTCGTAGACAAGGTAAACCCAAAATTTGAACGATGCGCTCACGACACTTCATCTCCAATAGAGCTCTCTCTATGGTGCTTGAAGTGGCGTTGGTGATTTGGCTTGCTATATCGTAGCAGTAGGAGCAAAAATAGTATTCCTGCAATGAGTCCCAAAAGGAGGGGTAGTCCTCCAAACACAGAGTGCACAAGGTTTGGAATTATTATGAGGACTGCTTGAAAAGGTGCTAACAGTCCTGAACATACGTTCTTAAATAGATGTACAATATTGCTCGTATCAGACATGTTTAAGATACAACCTAACATTTCTGACAAATGTATAGGGCAGTTTGTATTCAAAAGGGCATGTATCTCGGGCAGAAGTCCTGCGACTTGTAGATCATAGGTTTCTTTGGCTGAGGTCAGTGGCACAGTTTTTTGCAAAAGAATGGCTTTCATTCTGCTTAGAGTACCAATTCGTATGGAAGAGATGTTCAATGAAGGCCATAAAGGCGACACCCTGGCTGTCTTGGTTTGTGGAAACAATATTTGCATACAGCAAGTGACCCTGGATGACACATTTACTAGATATGGAATACCTGGCAACATGCCACAGCAGCTGTGATCGTTCAACATGAGGTAACTTCCATTTGAAAGTTGTCCAAAAATTGGATCAATCACTGCAGCTAGTGAACCTTGCAGGTGACAGGATAAGTTGTTAGAGGAACCATCGCAGGCCCTGTGTAAATTAATACCCTGGCTAAGGAGAGAACCACTTAGTGTGTTTTCACAGTTTGAACCACAAAGAAACACTTCAAGCCCCCCACTCCAACATCTGTGTGTATATGGTAAATCCCAGGATGTCTTGATGTATTCCTTACCCAACCTTTCATATTTGCCTGCTGGTATGTGTTTTAGGCAATACTGAAAATGGAAAATTGTAACCAGCAGAGTGATTGTTCCATGTCTTAATCATTCAGTAGCTGTTTTTTCTGCCACTGTAAATGGTAATCTTTCCAGTTTTTCAATGCTTCACACTGTATAGTCTGCTCCCCTTTGTGCGAGTTTGATCTGTTTATCAGTGAGATTGAATTCTGAAAACAGTGATGTAATATTGATTAAACGCTAAGGCACATAGCCTGAACACAAGTTTTGGAGCGTCCAACCCAATAGCATGATAGAACGTAGCTGAGACTGACCATGTTGCAACATGAACAAGTCTTGTTCCATGATGTCTATGGCAGAAGACACAATGCTGTCTAATGAATATATCATGGACGACAGAGTTGTTAACCCATTGTCTACTACAGAGAGAGATTTCTCTAAATTAATACGATCAATTTCTCATATTCGTTCTGCAGTCTCTGCTTGTGTAATCTTCCATATTTTGTTATATGCAACATAAAATTTGACTTAATTTGTGGTCTCACCCCTGAGGCGGAAGCCGGGGGCTCAATTTCGTTTTTAAAAGTGTGCATTTATTTCTAATTTGTGGCATTTTGTTTAAAACTTCTGTCCATTTTTAATATTGCGAGCCTCACTGGAAGGAATCGCCGCTTCCCCACGCTGTTCCCAGTGCAGCAGACTACGTGCTGACGCCGGGGATTACAGCCGCCATATTGGGAGAAGGAAGGGTGGCGTTCCAGTAGCTGGACGCCTCCCGCCCTCCCAGACTATTTAAACACTGCTTTGCGCGAAGCGCGCTGACTTAATTTGTGGTCTCACCCCTGAGGCGGAAGCCGGGGGCTCAATTTTGTTTTTAAAAGTGTGCATTTATTTCTAATCTGTGGCATTTTGTTTAAAACTTCTGTCCATTTTTAATATTGCGAGCCTCACTGGAAGGAATCGCCGCTTCCCCACGCTGTTCCCAGCGCAGCAGACTATGTGCTGACGCTGGGGATTACAGCCGTCATATTGGGAGAAGGAAGGGTGGCGTTCCAGTAGCTGGATGCCTCCCGCCCTCCCAGACTATTTAAACACTGCTTTGCGCGAAGCGCGCTGACTTAATTTGTGGTCTCACCCCTGAGGCGGAAGCCGGGGGCTCAATTTCGTTTTTAAAAGTGTGCATTTATTTCTAATTTGTGGCTTTTTGTTTAAAACTTCTGTCCATTTTTAATATTGTGAGCCTCACTGGAAGGAATCGCCGCTTTCCCACGCTGTTCCCAGCGCAGCAGACTACGTGCTGATGCCGGGGATTACAGCCGCCATATTGGGAGAAGGAAGGGTGGTGTTCCAGTAGCTGGACGCCTCCCACCCTCCTCAGCATTGGATAAAAGGAGAATGTTGGCTCGACCGCGCAGCGGGCGTGCCATCGGCACGTCGAAGGCGCGCCAAAGGCAAGCCCGTCTGCGCCCGTCCGCGCCGGGCCCGCGCCTAGCGCCATGACTCTTGGTTCAGCGACGCGGGAATGGATTAGATACTCCGCAGCCGATTTACTTCAGCTGAGACCTTTTAGGGGGCCTGTATGCTCCCAACACGACCCCGGCAATATTAACGGAGTGAGTACCTATTGCCCTGGTTGCAAAATCTTCCTACCGTTTTAGGACCATAAAGCCATATCATCACAATCACATAAAAACAAACCTACGAACATTACCATCTGACTTATTAACGCCCGTTCCTTGGGAAGGCACAGACAGGAGATTACCGACCTGATTCAGGATAAGAAAATAGACCTGCTTTTCATCACAGAAACATGGATGATGAGACATCCGACCCTGATTTAGTGGTGGCCGTGCCCAGTGGTTTTACTGTATATCGGCAAGATAGACAAGGGAAAAAAGGTGGGGGCTTGGCAATTATCACCAGCAATATCTTTCCAGTCAGAATCTCGCCCATACCCTCCAAAACATGCGAAGCCTTGCACTTCGCCATTAAGCTTACCCCATCATACAATCTTAAAGGAGCACTTATCTATAGACCACCGGGGGCACGCGCTGAACTACTGTCCTCTTTTATGTCGCTCATGGAACCCCTGGCAATTGAAGACACCTTCATGGTATTGAGGGACCTTAATTTCCATATGGAAAAACTGGAAGATACCGAAACCTTGTCTCTTATGGCCGACTTTACCACTTTAGGATTAGCCCAGTTGGTAACAGCACCTACACATGAGGCTGGTCACACATTGGACGGCATTTTCACCAACATAAAAGAGATAACAGTAAAGGATATATTGCCACTTACCTGGTCTGATCATTTTGCTATCCTGAGTAACATCGTCATTAGCCAGGCCAATAAACCTAAACAGAACCCTCCAACTCAAGAACCTTTCAGAGTCTGGAAGGATATTGACAAGGTGATCTTAAAGACATCCCTAATTGACACCTGGCCGACCATTTCTATAGACTCTAATGTAGCGGTGCAGCAATTCTCTGACTGGCTAGGTTCGGCGGTAGAGATATTGGCCCCCCTAAAAACCATTTCCAGAAATAGGAAGATGCCTTCGGCACATTGGTTTACGGAAACACTGAGAAAGCAAAAACAAATTTGCAGGAATAATGAAAGAAAATGGCGAAAAGCCTACGACAGCGAAAGTAAAATGTTATATAAACAGACATTGGTCGTCTACAAAAAAATGATCACTGAGGCCTAAAAAAATTTCTATGGGCAACAAATCGAAAGCGCAAAAAATTCCAGCAGACAACTGTATGAGGTGGTGAAGTCAATGGCTGGAAAATCGCCCGATCTGGTTCCCCCGCCCTCTCAGGCGTTTTGCGACGCTTTGGCAAATTTTTTCTTCTCGAAAGTAAACGATATCTACGGCGAGTTCTCAGTGATCAATAAACCAACTAATTCAGTATCCACTTCCTCTAGTAAACAACTTGAGTGTTCATTCGCTTAATTTAAAGAGGCAAATGAGGATCAAATTACAGACATCATTAAACTCATTAAATCAGGCTCAGCCCTTGACCCTTGTCCTCCTAAAATTTTTCCCCCTGTAATCGACTTGATCAGTGACTTCACCATGCAAATTTGTAATGCGATGTTCATATCGGGGGTTTTTCCTGATAGGTTAAAGAACACGTTACTAAAACCACTTCTGAAAAAGCCAGGCTTGGATAAAGAGTTACTGAAAAATTATAGGCCCATTGCCAGCTTGCCTTTCTTAGCCAAAGTGGTTGAGAAAGTAATGAACGATCAGCTTTCAGAATATATTGAACATAATGTTTTGCTCGATGATTCACAGTTTGGCTTTCGGAAAATGCATGGTACCGAGACTGCCCTCATCAAGGCCGCTGATGACATCAGAACCATTAGAGACCAGGGTGGTACGGCAGTTCTAGTTATGTTAGATCTATCTGCGGCCTTCGACACGGTCAATCATTCCATCTTGATTGACCGTGTCGGAGAGCTGGGCATTCATTCCAAGGCTGGAGCTTTGCTCGCTTCCTTTCTGGCAGGCAGAACCCAGGCTGTAACTCTGGGGCCATTCAGATCGGTCGACCTAGCTCTACCCTGTGGAGTGCCTCAAGGCTCGTCCCTAAGTCCGACACTTTTTAACATTTATGTGTCGAACTTAGCTAGGGTTATTAAGATCTACCGGATGAGCCTTACCACATATGCTGATCAATAATGATGGAGAAAAGGTGGCAGCTCGGTTTCAGGAAGGCATGCTGGCAATTAAGGAGTGGATGGCCTGCAACTGTTTAAGGCTGAACTCCGAGAAAACGGAGGTGATCATTTTTGGTAAACTGTTTCCCATCTGGTCATCAATTTGGTGGCCCCCGTTACTCGGAGCACTACCGTTTCCTGTGCAGAAAGTTAGAAATCTTGGAGTCATCTTTGATGAGAAACTGAACTTTGCTAATCATGCCAATCAAGCAGCTTCCACAGCATTTTATAAACTCAAACTCCTAAGAAAAATAATTCCATTTCTCCCAGAAAATGCAGGGAAACAGTGTTGAGCTCACTGGTACTGTCCACCTTGGATTACTGTAACGGTTTACTTGTGAATGCTCAAGCTCGGGTGGTCGCCAAGTTACAACTGGCCAGAATGCGGCAGCAAGACTGCTATCTGGGATCCCCAAATTTAAACCGATTAAACAAGTAATCAGGAACTATCACTGGCTGACGGTTAAAAACAGGATTAAATTTAAAACATTGTGTCTTACCTTTAAAGCCCTCCATCAGTTAGGGCCGGAGTTTCTTAAACAGAAGCTCACTTTTTACCGCCCTACTCGACCATTAAGATCAATAAATTCACTTCAACTTGTTGTGCCAAGGACTAGAGAAGAGGGCGCACGCATTTCGAGAGTTCACTGTGGTGGAGGGTTAAAACTATCGTTTTTTCGTTTTTTTAGTTTTAGCTACACATATACTTACTATCCATTGACTTGATGATGTTTTTAATTGATAAATGCAACTTTTCCTGATAGTTTGAGATTTACCTGAGAATGTATTTGAGAATGTACTTGAGAACTGGTCCCTGATATATACTTAATGTGATCATTTAATTTGTAGAATCCGGTCCCCGATGAAGGCTATTACCTAGCCGAAATGCATTGGACAACAAAATATTGATTTGGAAAATGAAGTACTAATTCAAAGACTGGATTATTTTGAATGCTGTTGTGAATTAATTCTACGAACGTCACAATGCGAATAAACGCAATTTGAATCTTCACCTAATTTGAACCGATTTCTTTGGAACTTTTTTGAATTTGTCAACCCAAGATTTGGGACATTGCTGTGACTAGATGACGTCACTCAATTAAGGGTCACGCTTACCATTTGATTTACTAGTACCTCGAAGGAGGGTACACCCTAGAGCACGCCACAACTGGTTGAACAGGCACAATAGAGTGCAAGCGCAACAACCCATTTTGTCCAAGAACTAGGACTGTCACTTGGGGAGATAGATGCTTTACCAACGCTGCAGCCAGACTTTGGAACACGCTTCCATTGGTGATTAGATCCACACCCACATTGTTACAATTTAGAAAATTGCTGAAAACATGGCTGTTTGACCAGTAAGCTCCACTTCCTACCCCATTACATCTTATAATCAAAACTGTAAATTGAGCATAATGAGGCACCTGTTGAGTTTTAGCGCCAAGACGCCTACGGGCATATGATGCGCTTTATAAATTTCAAAAATAAATACCAGCATATATGAAACGTTTTTGACGCAGTTATCTTGGTCCTAACAAGAATTCCCTAAGGTCTGCACCATCTTTAAGTAAAGATAAGTGTTATTTTACATCCTGTAGTATAGCTTTCTGTAGCCAATCAAGGTATAGCTTCCCTACACTGTATGTTGTTATTACCCCATGATGCTGTCTTTGAACATATCTTGGGTCCGGCCTATTGACTTTGAAACCTTGAGTTTTGTTCAGGAATCGATCTTGACAGTTATTTGTGTCTCTGGGCCAGAGCAACCATTTGTTCCAATCTGGATCTGATCTGTTGTGATACAAAATATTATGTACGTCGACCTTCCCCCGTGTAGAGCTATTACTCGCAGGTATTGGTATGGTCGGTGTGTTCATGTCCTTGATCTTGGCTAACCCAAGGCAAGACGTTTGTTGGACAGTGTCATTCAAAAACATAATTTGCTCAGGGATGGTTTAGGCTCTAAACAAAGCTTTTACCCCCTGCACTTGCCAATCTTTTGATCCCCAGACAGTTTTTGTCTCAATGTTGTCTTTCCAAAAGTTGAAACCTTGTCTAAACAGTTAGGCATAAAAGGCTGCAGAATAAATCTGTTTTGTATTGGTTAACATAGTTTTAATTCCTGTTCTGTTCACATTTCTAAAGAAAAATGTTTCTGCATTGGATACATTGAACCCTGAAAAATATGGAAACTTATTTGCAAACGTTTTTGAGCTACCCTTTGGAGTTGTAGGACAATGTTCCTATTGGTTATACATATATACATTTCTAGGCATTGTAGATTTGTACAAGAAATGATTACCATGATGGTTATAACAATACATTTGTTCATAGTCTGATGAACTTTCTAAATATTCATGATTTGTGAATGCTGCAGACATCTCTAGATCAGACATCATATTATTAACAGTCTTTTCTTTTTTTAAAACTCTTTATATTAGTTATGCTCACGGTCTCATTCAGTACACAGCAGTGATCAGAAGAAATAGAGACAACATCAGTAAATTTCAGTTGAACGGACACAGTGGTAGCGGAATGGACAATAATACAGATGGCATTAAACCAGCCCCGCCCGCTCAGCCCGGTATCTTTGCCAGGGGCCTCACACCTTTTTCCATTTTTTGACACACCCTCTGGATTTATAGACGGTCTCCTCCGCCCTCTGGCACCAATCCAGGTCCCTAATCCATTGCTCCCATTGAGGGGGCGCCCGCACCCCCCAGTTGCAGGCTATGTTTCGCTCAGCCACCCCCGCAGCAGTAGCTAGCCATATCTCATTGTATCTGGACCAGTCAGTAGCCCCTCTGATCATTAACAGAATCCACCTTGGATCCACCGGCACCGACGATCTCACCACTAACTCCATTGTTTGTGCAATTTTATCCAGTAAGGCACTATGTACGGGCAGTCCCAGAGTATGTGGAAGAAGGACCCCTCACCTTGGCAGCCCCTCGCACACGAATGCGACAAGCACCTCCCCCATGGGAACAATTGAGTATATGTATAATACACCCGGTGCAGTTTTTTCAGCTGCACCAGGCGAAACCTGATCCTAATCACAATTTCACGAGGGCTCTGCACTGCTTCCTGCCATTCGTCATTATCTAGACTGCCAATATCACCCTCCCATCTCTCCCACAGAGTCACCAGGGGGTCAGGCATGTTATTGATGAGCTTGCGGTAAATGGTAGAGGTAGGCTTTTCCGGGATAGGGTCGAAAAGGAGTCTGTCCTCCAGTGGGAATATTCCGGGAGTGCTGCGTCCGTATGTATGCAAGTTCGTAAGGCATGGGTGAGGCACAGATAGTGATAGTGTTGGGAGTCGTGCAGTCTGTACTCCTTTTGGAGGAAAAACGAAGAATCTAGGTGCGTTCCCCTTCCACACATCACCCAAGTAGTCAATCCCTATAAGCCTCCAACCCTTGAAGCCCGTCAGTCTAGACACCTCAGCGAGCTGGTCGCCAAACCAGAGCTGCGTCCTACCTGTAAGGGTGCCCGCCCAGCCCAGGAATTTATTGGCCTCCCTCCAACACTGAATCACCCCCCGTATGTGCTGGGAGATCCCCACAGCGCTTCCTCATGTACAAGAGGGGCTCGCAAGTGCCCCTTGGCATAACATGTCCATTCACCCTGTAGGCCGGCTCTGACCTCTCCGCGTAGACCCACTCATTAACCACCAGCAACTGTGAGGCCCAGTAATACAATTGAACGTCCGGGAGGGCCAGCCCCCCCGTCGTACACCCCCCTAGTGAGCTTACGCGATGCTATTCGCGGGTTCCCCCGTCCCAGAGCAAAGTCCGCACTGACAGGGAGATGCGTTTGAACACCCCACCTGGGATGAGATAGGGCGAGTTTTGCAGTATATAAAGCAGTCGAGGCAGTGCGAGCATTTTGAAAAGCACAGCACGCCCCATCAAGGAGAGAGGCAAGGAGCGCCAGTGGGCGACATCCGAGGCCAAACACGCCAGGTGAGGCTCTATGTTCCTGGTAAAGAACTCCGCTCTGTCCCTAGTCACATAAACCCCCAGGTATTTAAACCCTTCAGTAACGTTCAAAGCCGGGCATCGTGACGGGATCCTCAGGGGGGGGCCGGAGAGGGGGTAGATCAGCGATTTGATCCAATTTATCATATACCCCGAGTAACTACCGAAGAGCTCAAAAGATGGCTTGCCTGTGTCATTGAGTGGTAGGGCCTAGCCATATACAGGACAATATCATTTGCGTATAACGAGATACGCTCCTCCCACTCGTCTGTAAGCGACAGATGCCAAAATGACCTGTCCCGTCGAATCCAATGAGCCAAAGGCTCCAGGGCCAAGGGAAAAAGGAGCGGAGACAACAGACACCCTTGCCTGGTGCCTCTGTGCAAGGCGAATGCCCGGGATATCGCTCCATTCACCCTCACTCTTGCTGTTGGTTGTTCGTACAGTAGGCGGACCCAGCTGCATAACACCGGTCCTATGCTGAAACGCTCCAATACTTTCAACAAGTAGGGCCATTCTATACTATCAAAGGCCATTGAGGCGTCCAGTACCATCAATGCCGTTTGAGTATCGTCCTCCCCCTCAGTCATGTATAAGACCCCGTAGAGTCGACAGAGGTTTAATCAAGTGCTCCTGTCGACATGAACCCCGATTGGTCAACATGCACCAAATCAGGTAGTACCGCTAGCAATCTCGTCGCCAGGACTTTAGCCAAAACCTTGGCCTCAACGTTGAGGAGCAAAATAGGCCGATATGATGAACATTGCTCGGGCGGCTTCCCAGCCTTCTGAATGGCCACTATAGTGGCTTCCCGCTGATCAGGCGGGAGTCTGCCTACACTCTTCACTTCGAGGAACATCAGTCGAATGGTGTCTATCATGATATTGGCTTGCCTCTTAAAGATTTCGACCGGGAGGCCATTCGGCCCCTGAGCCTTACCGGACTGCAGGGAATTGAGGGCTTCTCCCAGCTCCAACCCCGTGAGCTCAGCCTCTAAACTGTCTGCTTGCTCGGTGGATAGAGTGGGCAAGGTAAAATCACGAAGAAACTCCTCGCAGTCCGTCTCCGTCCTCGTGCACACCAGGGTGTAAACCTCCTCATAGTAGGACGCGAAGGCATCCGCTATGGCAACACTGGTGGTCGCCAGGGTACTCGACTTGTTTTCCACTGTCGCAACCTAGGACCGCTCGTGGTCCCGACGTTCAAGCCTTGCTAGTAGCTTCATACTCTTGTCACCCGTGTCATAGATCCTATGTTGCGTGGTGAGGGCGTAGGCACGCGCCTCACCTTCCGCCAGCATGCGGAGCTCCTTCTGCTTAAGAGCCAGCTCATGGCTACTCTCCACGGATGGGGACTTATAGACGACTTTCTCCAGGGATTCAATTTTGCTCTCCAACTGATTCATTTGGAGCGCTACCTCCTTTTTTTGAGCGCCGATAAGTGCCTGCGCCTGGCCCCGTAATACAGCTTTGTAAGCTTCCCACAGGATCAAGTGGGAATCGACCGAGCCCTCATTCTCTGCAAAGTATAATTGGGAACTCTCCCTCAGTTTGTCAGAGATAGAGTCATCTCTGAGGCACCAGGGGTCGATCCTAGGAAAAGCCGCCCTATCAGTCATCGGTCCCTTAAGAGTGACCCCCATCGGTGAGTGGTCCGAGATACCTCTGGCCATGATGCAAGAGTCCATGAAGTCACCTAGTTGATCCCCCAGCACAAACAGATGGTCTATTCTGGAAAGAGTCCTGTGCCTAGCAGAGTAGAAAGTATATTGTCTGTTGGAGGGATTGTGTGTGCGCCATATGTCCCTGAGTCCCATTGCTGCTATAAACCCCGCAGGCCCAGTTCCCCTCTGTTACCCAGCCTTTCACCAGAGCGGTCTAAGTCAGCCTCCATGACTGCGTTTGTGTCCCCCCCAAGCACCAGGGTGCCCCGAGGGAGGTCCGTCAGGTGTGTCTCCATCTTCACGTACGCCTGAGTATGGAGGCCCGGTGAGATGTACCAGGAGCTGAGTACGAGCGTGCGCCCCTCCCACCTTGTCGCCACCGCTGCAATGCACCCTGAGTCTTCCGTCCACATGCCCGTAACTACAATAGGAAGTGCACTGCAGACTAGTATACCCACCCCCTAGAGCCAGACGTAAACTCAGAGTGGGCCACCATCCTATACCCAAACCGGTCCAAGGCCTTGCATTTATTACCTCGTAGGTGGGTCTCCTGGAGGAGCACTTCGTCAGGGGAGTGGCGTTTCAAGTATTGCAGGACCAAAGTGCGCTTAATTTTATTGCCCAACCCATTGACATTTCATGCCCATATCCTTAACCGTGTCTGATCACCCATTCCAGTATAATAGCCCAACATTTCTCGAATCTTTCCCTGGCCACCGCTTCCAGCAACTGTGTAACCCTTGAGCTTGAACATTGTAGTCTGTATAAGCAAACAACAAACTTCCCCAAAACTCCCCACCCCCCTCCCTGCCTCCCTGCTAAGTGGGCCCCCAACCACCCACCAGAATAACACGCAGAGTGCCCGTCGCCCCATAACCCCAAACACCAACAGAATTAGGGAACGTAAGTCTGCAGCCGCAAAAGAAGTCATACTGAAAAAACCGAGTGCACACCCCCTGAAGGGATCCCAAAGAACGGTCCCCATCCCATCCCCTCCTCCTTATTCAAACCGGTGCCGAAGTCTCTGTAGGTCCATCATAAGGCACAACATCAGCCCGGATCACCCAGGTTAGTTGTAGTCCACAGTTCCTCAGCCCCACGCCCTCCGAACAGTGAAAGGCCAGGACCCCGGGGGCGGGTCACCCTCTTAACTCCAGCGACCAGGTCCCTCTCTGTAAACTCAACCCACATTGTCACTTAATCGGAGACAGTCCAGTCTGAGAAAGTTCTTGCGATGAGGCGGCCCTGTTCCGGGCCCCCTGGCCCGCGTGGCTCTGAGTCGGGCGTTGTGATCTACCCCGGCGGCCCACTGTCCGCCATCCCTGCAACCAATCGCTAGCTTCCTCCGGTGAATCGAAGAAATTCGCCTTTTCCCTGTCAAGGACCTTCAGACATGCTGGTAACAACATCATATATTTTACGCCTTGGTCCCTGAGGGCTCGTTTCACTCCATCAAACGACCTGCATTGACGATGTACCTTTAGCGTGAAATCCGGGTAAAAACGAATGATGGCGTTGTCTATCTGTAGGTCTCCGGACACTCTCGATGCCTGCAGGATGGCGTTGAGGTGACGATAATTCAGGATCCGTGCTATGATGGTGCATGGCGGGGCCCCCGGCTTAGGCTGCCCCCCCAGAGCGTGGTGGGCTCGCTCAACTGAGAAGTTGGAAAGACGCATCGGTCTGAGATGGTATTAGATCCTCCAAAACCAGTCCATCGAGGGGCCTTCCATTCCCTCCGGACCCCACGATTCCAATATTGTTGCGCCTCGCCCGGCCCTCCTGGTCCTCATGGCGGGCAGTGATGTCAGCTTGGTTTTTCGTAAGTGCAGCAACTTGCTCCTCGAGCCTCTTTGTCTTAGATTGTAGACTGCCAATACCATTCTCAGCCTCCGATACTTTGCCTGACATTTTGCTGAAGTCCGCGCGTAGAAGATTAACCTCCTCGGTGACCGAATCAAGTTTGGGTTCCAAAGTGCCACGCATGTCCTTTAGGGCTCCGCGCATCTCCTGGATAGCCAGCATAATGTCTCTTAGCGAAGGGTTCGGCCCCTCTCCTGACGCCTCGTCCCGCCGGCCTCCGCGTTGCGAGTCTTCCTCCCTATCCATGCTGACCGTGTACTTATCTATGGAGTTCGTTTGGCTCTGGGTCAATGGTTGATTGCGGCCCATGCTCCAAGCCACTGCCTCACCGCTGACTGCCACTCGCTGGGCACTACTCTCCGGCCTGTCCGAGGCACTCTGCACAAGGCCCGCAGAGGCCTACCCCTCGGCGCTGACGGACTACTTGCTACGGGCCCACGCCGCACCCGGGTGCCCACTCACCAGGCTGGAACCACTGCGCCCGGAAGGGGTACTCCAACCACTGAAGCCAAGGACCCCAAAAGAGTCACAGACCAGGCTAGCCAGCGCCTTGCGGTCCACAAACCGCTAGCCTACGTTCCAGGCCCCCCTCTCACTGCATTGGCCCACTGCTTGTCGTGTGCGAGTTGACCTGGAGGGCCCGCAGGATTATCACTCAATGCTCAGCTGCACCACTAAGTCACCGGCTTTCTATCTGCCCAGACCCGCCAGTCCTCCACCGGGCCCGAGCCACCAGCCCCTACCAGCCTCTCTTCTGTCCAGAGTCTATTCCTGAGGGGGGATCTCCCTCCTCCTGTGTGCTGCCGGCAAGGGGGCCACGCACCCATTTCACTCTCGCACCCAGTCCGGTGCTGTTTCAACTGGCCGATGCCCCCGCTGTGTAGGCCTCGTCAGGCTCCGCCCGCCCTCCCTGGATGCCACACTGATTCTCAGCTCCTCGGGACGCTGTGTCTTTTACGTCGGACCCGATGCTCCTTAACCTCCTGAATCAGCGGCACCGCCGGGACGAACGCGGGACCAGCTGCGGCGCCCCCGAGCACTCGGCGCCAGGTCCTCTGCAGCCCCGTGCCGTTTCCCGCCGCACCAGAAGTCCCCACTCTGATCACGGGCGGCCGCCAGCACTCCCGGGTCTGGATCACTCGCTCACCGCCATGCAGTCGAGCTCTCCTGGGGAAGAGTCCGCCTCCGCACGTCTCTCCCACGATGGGAGGCTTCAGGCTCGGAGCTCTGCCGCCATCTTGTCACCATTGGGCTCTCCAGCCGCTCCTCTCCACGACAGCAAAGAACGTTAAATCTGGGACCGGGTCGGAGTTAAACACAGTCCTCCACTTCCCAAATGCTCCCTGAGGCGGTAGGTGCAGCCACTAACTGCGGATGATGACGGATTATGGGGGTGTTAGACCTGTCAGCCCTTTTGGTGGTCCCTCCTATTTATTTATTTATTTTTGTCCCCTTTTTGCCCCTCAATCCTTTCATTTTTATGTCCACTGGGAATTTTAGGTGTTGACCTGGGGGGGTTAGGTACTCCTTGACCCCATGGTTCCTCATAGGCCTAGAAATCCCTCCTTTTCTGAGGGAAAGCTTAGTTACCTAAAATGGTGGCCAATAACTGCCATAACGGTCACTTCAGGAAAGGGACCCATAGATTAACAAGGGGATACTCTAGAACCTTCTAGCTGGTTCTGGTAGCCTGAGGTCAGCCTATATAAGGTTCAGAACCAGGGCGGCCATTTTAGAAGTAGCCTCAGAGAACTGACCGGAGGGTAGTCTGCTGCGCTTGGGGAAGGGTGATCCTGTCTGGGTTGATGGTTCTAAGGGACTGCTGCCAAGCAGTGAATCTGCCTCCCTACCTGTAGAACTGGCCCCGCTAGCTAAGCTCCTTCAGGAACTGCTCCAGGAGACACTTCACTAATGGATGGAGTCCGTGATATCTGTCCCTGAGCAGTAGGGGTGGGTCTGGCCCAGGAGAACTGTCTGGTGACAACTGATGAGAAGAGGCTGAGAAGACCCCCCCCCCCCCCGGCCCCTTTATCTAGCCAAACCTAGACTGATAGGGTTTTCATAAGGTTATAAACCCGTCCACTTGCCCAGTATCACGGGTGCGGGGAAGCGCTGGGAGGCCACCCTGTCACTGAAGCCTGAGAACATCTCCGTGGGGGTCCTGCTGAGGGGAGTAGATAACGCCTGAGACAGCGGGCGAGGGCATTCTCCTGAGGTCCTGAAACACCCACCTGGCGATCTCCGCGCCGAAGAGACTCTCGCTGAGGTAACGTTGCCGAGGGCTGAAGAGAATCTCACTGTGTCAGCGTTGCCGAGGGTAGCGTTCCTGTAACTGCGCAGGACAAGCGGAGGCAAGGTCTCTCTCTCTCCCGGAGTGGGCGGTCCTAGAGGCAGTGTTCCCCTTGCTGCGCAGGTCCCGTGAGGAGAGGGCTTGGCTTCGCCGAGAAGACGCCGTACAACAACGGAACCACGTCTTGTGAACCGAGAAAGTTCCCCAGCCTCAACCGAAGCACCAAGGTGATAACTGGGGCGGCTCGCTTCTGTGAGGAGCCAGTGTGAGGGCTGGTATTTCCGCTGGGAGTCTGGCAGCAAGAACGGAGACTCCCTGCGGCTGTAAGAGAACAAAGAACAATTCTCCGAATCACAAGTAAGCTGGGAATTGGGGCTCTTGCGGGACACAAACGTGGTGAGACTATTAACGAGTGGAGTGTCGATCCCTGGTGAAGAGGTAATGGGTGCCAAGGGTTCATTATTAATAAAAGGAACCATATTTCAGAGGCAAGAGACTGGCTAAGCATACAACGGCTGTTTAACCCTGGAAACAAGGAACAGAAGCCAGGGAAGCGTGGGTAAACTGCTCAAGTGACAGAGTACTGGCTGTGAATGATACATGTTCTGTTCCACAGGGATTAACTGAAGCTGATTTCGATTGTATTATTGCCTGTACCCATTCTACTGAAAGGAACGTGTGAGAAAATTGTAAGGCTGGGTAGAGGCACCAACCTGTTTCACTAGAAAGGGGGTGACTAAAGAGTATTGTGGAAATTACAAGGTGTCTTCCTAGGAACCCTAGTTCTAAATGAGAGTTACTGGGGTTCTTAACCTGAAGGAGGAAATGTAACCTCAAATGAAATGTAATGTCAAGTTTTCCTTTTATTGATGCAAAGATTCTGATGGTGGAATATTTAATGTGATTAGTGACGAAACTGACAGAGGAAAATAAGTGGAAGTATACAGAATTTATTTATAAAAGTGAACCGTATTTTCCTAAAATTGGTGTAGCGTTGTTTTTGAATGGATGTACGCTGAGTTATTACAGGGTGTGATGCGAGCTTTACACTTTGGCCTTTTGGTTTGACCTGCCTATACTGCGCCAGGCTACCCTATGTGATCTGGAGACCCCAGATCCAACATAATTGGTGTCCAGCAGTGGGATGAGAACAGTGCTTGTGTCCACTCTATACTAACCTAGTGTACTCCATAGAGCTACACCTGGAGTTTTCTCCTGGCGGACTCCCTAATTATATTTTTGTTTTTTCAAATTTACTCCTGGTGGTGGGTGGAGGTAACTTCTAATTACCCTCTTAATTAATTCCTTCCAAGTGGCTGTCCCTGACTCTCATTGGCAAAATGGAATTTGCTCTGGAAGAATTGGAGACCTATACTGTAGCCCAACTTAGAGACTTTTGCCAAAATATGGAAGTGTTCTTTAAGCGTGGTGCTAAAAAGGGGGAACTCCAGACCAGCTTGAGGGCATGGGTGGCAGCGCACCCAGAGGGGAAGGAGGAGGAAGAGGAGGCAGAGCGGGACACGGTCATCGGGATAGATGTGTTGTACCAGCCTGAGAGGGAGAACCTACTGACAGGTCCCAGAACCTTCTCAAGGGAGGGCAGCAGTGTTTCCGTAAGAAGTTTGACTGAAGCCGAACTAGCGGACAGGAGGGAGAAAAGACAGCTGAAGTGGGAGTTAGCCCAGTTGGAAAAGGAGAAGGAGGAGCAGAGGATGGCTCATGAGTTGAAACTCAGGGAGTTAGACTTTAAGGCCCTGCAAGTAGGGACTTCCAATTCTCCAAATGGTGGCAGCGAATCCAAAGATGCAACCAGGCAACCCAGACCTTATCTACCTAAGGACGTAGTCGCCAGCTATAGCTCAGGGGATGACATCGCCAAGTGGCTGGCCGCCTATGAGGTCTCCTTAAGAGCCCATGGGATATTGGAGAAACACTGGGGGGGGTGGCTTGTACAAATACATGCCTCCTGCAGGAAGGGATACACTTTTGGCCCTAGAGCAGGAAGAGCAGACCCACTACCCCACCATGAAAGTGGCGCTAATAAGAAAGTTTGGACTGACTCCAGAAAAATACCGTCAGAAGTTTAGGGGTAGTCACAAACTAGGCACACAGAATTGGGTGGATTTCTTGGACTACGCAAAGAAGACATTAGAGGGTTGGGTGCAAGGCAGCGAAGTGGGGGACTATGAGGGGTTGTATGACCTTATTCTCAAGGAGCACCTACTCGAGAAATGTTTTCCCGAGCTGCGTCAACACCTGGTGGACAGCAAGCTGACCAACCCCCGGAAGCTTGCTGAGGAGGCGGACATCTGGGCAAGTACCCGGGTGTCCTCAAAGGTGACTGGTGGGGATTCCCAAAGGGCCGGACAGGGCGCCCCCCAGAAGAAAGAGGGGGGAGATAAAAAAAGGGAGTTCTCAAAAGGCCCCCAAAACAGTTTCCAGGGAAAGGGAACAGGATTCACCCCTAAGGCTAACCCGCCCAGAAACCCTCATCCTGGCCAAGGTCAGCAGCCAAGGGTTGTCCACTGCTTTGAGTGTGGTGGTGTTGGACATTATAAGGGAGATGTCAAGTGCCCAAAGAGACCACCCCCTCCCACTGGAGGAAAAGCCCCGGGAGTAGCTAGTGTAGTGCTCGGGGAGGAGTTGCCCTTAGATAAGGGGGGTGAGTGGGCAGGTGTCACCTTAGTGTCCCTGGGAGATCGGGAGATGGTTCCTAAGATCCAGGTGCCCTCAAATACTGTAAAGTATGGGCAGTGGGTCACCATCAATGGCCAAAGAGGGGAGGCTCTGAGAGACACAGGAGCCAGTATGACTATGGTAAGGAGTCAACTGGTGTCTCCAGAGCAGGTGATTCCACATGTACTCCACCCCGCCGCGATGGCTGATGGTAGATTGGGCCACTACCCCGTGGCCGAGGTTCCCTTTGAGTGGGAAGGGGTTGCAGGTTCACTTCGAGTTGCCGTAAGCCCTGCCGTGCCAGTTGATTGTCTGCTGGGGAATGATATGGAGCACAATGCTTGGAAGGAGGTGGAATACCGGACTCATTCTGAGATGCTGGGTACACCTGACTAGACCTGTGCTAGCACAAGGTCTGCGACTACCCGGAGGGGGAGTTCGCTTGGGCTGGAGCCTGGAACAAAGGCACAGCCGGCTGCCAAAAAGGGAAAGAACCAAGGACAGGAGAAGCCTGCCTTGGCTTCCACACCCCATGAGACAGATAGGCCACCTGCGGTGGTGGACCAGGAGTCCGTGGAGGGGGAAGTTGTCTCCCTGGAGAACTTACCTATCCCTGCTGAGTGGCATGTGGAAGGAGGTCCTACCAGGGAGGAGCTTTGTAAGGGGAAGGAGTGCCCTACACTTGAGGGACTGAGGCGACAGGCCGAAGCCCAGGCAGCAGGGAACGTTACTGGGAGTTACCATATTTACTGGGAGGATGGACTCCTCTACAGTGAACCTAAGGCACCCGTGCACGGTTCATCACAGGCCTTGGTTGTCCCTCAACGTTACCGAGCCTTTCTTTTGGAATTGGCTCATGAGATACCCTTGGCAGGACACTTAGGACAGGACAAGACCTTTGCCCGGCTTGTTCCCCACTTCTACTGGCCTCAGATGAAAGTGGCATCCGACACATACTGTCGGACATGTGTATCCTGCCAAGCCAGTGGGAAAACAGGGGTGAAGCTGAAAGCTCCCCTGGAACCACTTCCTGTCGTTAGCACCCCCTTTGAAAGGGTGGGCATCGACATTGTGGGGCCATTGGATCCACCAACTACAGCTGGTCACAGGTTTATCCTGGTTTTGGTGGATCATGCCACACGGTACCCAGAGGCAATTCCTCTAAGGACCATTACTGCACCTATAGTGGCTAGGGCCCTGATGGGGATCTTTACCCGAGTGGGTTTTCCCAAGGAGGTTGTGTCCGACAGGGGGACCAACTTCATGTCAGCGTACATGCGGGCTATGTGGAAGGAGTGTGGAGTTACCTACCGGTTTACCACTCCTTATCACCCACAGACCAATGGTCTAGTGGAAAGGTTCAACAAGACCTTGAAAGGCATGATAAGAAGTCTGCCTGAGAGCCTGTGGAGGAAATGGGACGTCCTCCTGCCCTGTCTGTTGTTTTCCTACAGGGAAGTTCCACAGAAGGGAGTGGGCTTCAGCCCCTTCGAGCTTCTGTATGGGCACCCTGTGCGTGGACCTCTCAGCCTGGTGAAAGACGGATGGGAAAAGTCTCCCAGGAAGCTTCCCCAGGATGTGGTGAGCTACATGCTGGCCTTCCGGAGCCAAATGGCTAAGTTGTGGATGCAAGCTTCAGACAACTTGGAAGCCAGCCAAGCAGTTATGAAAGAGTGGTATGACCACAACGCTCACCCCGTGGAGTTGGAGCCTGGCCAGAAAGTGTGGGTGATGGAACCTGGAGAGAGCTAAGTGCCCTCCAGGATCGCTGGACAGGCCCCTTTGAGGTGATGGAGAAGAAGGGTAAGGCCACCTACCTGGTGGATCTTAAGACCCCTCGACAGCCCCTACGGGTGCTGCATGCCAATCGCCTCAAACCCCACCATGAGAGGCCCGAGGTCATCTTGATGATGGTGACTGATGGAGCAGAGGAAGCGGAAAGCGAGCCTCTCCCTGATCTCTTTTCGTCTCAGGAAAGGGATGGGTCGGTGGAGGGAGTGATTCTCTCCCCATCCCTAACGCCTGAACAGCGAGAGGTTTGCCGCCAGGTCTTGGAGCAGTACTCCTCGTTGTTCTCCCTTGTCCCGGGAAGGACCCACCTGTGTACTCATGATGTGGACACAGGGGACCGTCCACCAGTGAAGTCAAAGACCTACCGGCTGTCAGACAAGGTGAAGGCCAGCATCCACGGTGAAGTTACCAAGATGCTGGAGCTAGGAGTTATTGAACCTTCTAGTAGCCCCTGGTCCAGTCCGGTGGTTCTGGTACCAAAAGCTGCCCCACCGGGCACCACTCCAGAACTGAGGTTCTGTGTGGATTACCAGGGACTAAACTCAGTGACCAAGACTGATGCACATCCGATCCCTAGGGCGGATGAACTAATTGACCGGCTGGGAGCTGCCCAATACCTGAGTACCTTTGACCTTACTTCAGGGTACTGGCAGATCTCCCTTACAGATGGAGCAAAGGAAAGGTCAGCCTTCTCCACGCCTGAGGGCTACTACCAGTTCTGTGTGATGCCCTTTGGGCTCAAGAACGCCCCTGCCACTTTTCAGCGGCTGGTGAACCAGGTCCTCTCTGGAATGGAGGCTTTCTCCGCTGCTTATCTGGATGACATAGCTGTCTTCAGCAGCAGTTGGGAGGATCATTTGTGTCACTTACAAGCTGTTCTCCAGGCCCTGAAACAGGCTGGCTTGACAATCAAGGCCAGTAAATGTCAAGGTCGGTTGTGTACCTAGGCCACTTGGTGGGCAGGGGAGCGGCGCAGCCCCTCCAGGCAAAGATTGAGGCGATCATGGCCTGGGAGCCCCCCAAGACCCAAACTGAGGTCCGAGGTTTCCTGGGCCTCACAGGTTACTACCGTCGCTTTGTGAAGGGGTATGGCACTATTGTAGCCCCCCTCACTGAGCTCACATCTAAGAAACAACCTCGACGGGTAGTCTGGACAGAGGCTTGTCAGCAAGCCTTTGTGAAGCTGAAACAAGCAATGTGTGCAGCACCGGTCCTGAGGGCCCCGGATTTCTCCAAGGAGTTCATTGTCCAGACAGACGCATCAGAGCATGGCATTGGGGCAGTGTTATCGCAACTCAATGAAGAGGGTCTGGATCAGCCTGTTGTCTTCTTGTCTAGGAGACTACTTCCCCGGGAACAGAAGTGAAGTGCAATAGAGCGGGAAGCCTTTGCGGTGGTATGGGCTCTGAAGAAGTTGCGGCCATACCTATTTGGGTCGCACTTCCTGGTTCAGACTGACCACCGACCCCTTTGTTGGCTGATGCAAATGAAGGGAGAGAATCCCAAGTTGTTGAGATGGTCCATCTCCCTACAGGGAATGGACTTCCGGGTGGAACATCGGCCTGGAGTGGACCACGCCAATGCGATGAGAACTCCCAAGGGATTGGGTAGTTCTCCCCACTTTCAGCTGGGGGGGACGCGTGTTAGACCTGTCAGCCCTTTGGGTGGTCCCTCCTATTTATTTATTTATTTTTGTCCCCTTTTTGCCCCTCAATCCTTTCATTTTTATGTCCACTGGGAATTTTAGGTGTTGACCTGGGGGGGTTAGGTACTCCTTGACCCCATGGTTCCTCATAGGCCTAGAAATCCCTCCTTTTCTGAGGGAAAGCTTAGTTACCTAAAATGGTGGCCAATAACTGCCATAACGGTCACTTCAGGAAAGGGACCCATAGATTAACAAGGGGATACTCTAGAACCTTCTAGCTGGTTCTGGTAGCATGAGGTCAGCCTATATAAGGTTCAGAACCAGGGCGGCCATTTTAGAAGTAGCCTCAGAGAACTGACCGGAGGGCAGTCTGCTGCGCTTGGGGAAGGGTGATCCTGTCTGGGTTGATGGTTCTAAGGGACTGCTGCCAAGCAGTGATTCTGCCTCCCTACCTGTAGAACTGGCCCCGCTAGCTAAGCTCCTTCAGGAACTGCCCCAGGAGACACTTCACTAATGGATGGAGTCCGTGATATCTGTCCCTGAGCAGTAGGGGTGGGTCTGGCCCGGGAGAACTGTCTGGTGACAACTGATGAGAAGAGGCTGAGAAGACCCCCCCCGGCCCCTTTATCTAGCCAAACCTAGACTGATAGGGTTTTCATAAGGTTATAAACCCGTCCACTTGCCCAGAATCACGGGTGCCGGGAAGCGCTGGGAGGCCACCCTGTCGCTGAAGCCTGAGAACACCTCCGTGGGGGTCCTGCTGAGGGGAGTAGATAGCGCCTGAGACAGCGGGCGAGGGCATTCTCCTGAGGCACTGAAACACCCACCTGGTGATCTCCGCGCCGAAGAGACTCTCGCTGAGGTAACGTTGCCGAGGGCTGAAGAGAATCTCACTGTGTCAGCATTGCTGAGGGTAGCGTTCCTGTAACTGCGCAGGACAAGCGGAGGCAAGGTCTCTCTCTCTCCCGGAGTGGGCGGTCCTAGAGGCAGTGTTCCCCTCGCTGCGCAGGTCCCGTGAGGAGAGGGCTTGGCTTCGCCGAGAAGACGCCGTACAACAACGGAACCACGTCTTGTGAACCGAGGAAGTTCCCCAGCCTCAACCGAAGCACCAAGGTGATAACTGGGGCGGCTCGCTTCTGTGAGGAGCCAGTGTGAGGGCTGGTATTTCCGCTGGGAGTCTGGCGGCAAAAACGGAGACTCCCTGCGGCTGTAAGAAAACAAAGAACAATTCTCCGAATCACAAGTAAGCTGGGAATTGGGGCTCTTGTGGGACACAAATGTGGTGAGACTATTAACGAGTGGAGTGTCGATCCCTGGTGAAGAGGTAACGGGTGCCAAGGGTTCATTAATAATAAAAGGAACCATATTTCAGAAGCAAGAGACTGGCTAAGCATACAACGGCTGTTTAACCCTGGAAACAAGGAACAGAAGCCAGGGAAGCATGGGTAAACTGCTCAAGTGACAGAGTACTGGCTGTGAATGATACATGTTCTGTTCCACAGGGATTAACTGAAGCTGATTTCAATTGTATTATTGCCTGTACCCATTCTACTGAAAGGAACATGTGAGAAAATTGTAAGGCTGGGTAGAGGCACCAACCTGTTTCACTAGAAAGGGGGTGACTAAAGAGTAGTGTGGAAATTACAAGGTGTCTTCCTAGGAACCCTAGTTCTAAATGAGAGTTACTGGGGTTCTTAACCTGAAGGAGGAAATGTAACCTCAAATGAAATGTAATGTCAAGTTTTCCTTTTATTGATGCAAAGAGTCTGATGGTGGAATATTTAAAGTGATTAGTGACGAAACTGACAGAGGAAAATAAGTGGAAGTATACAGAATTTATTTATAAAAGTGAACCGTATTTTCCTAAAATTGGTGTAGCGTTGTTTTTGAATGGATGGACGCTGAGTTATTACAGGGTGTGATGCGAGCTTTACACTTTGGCCTTTTTGTTTGACCTGCCTATACTGCGCCAGGCTACCCTATGTGATCTGGAGACCCCAGGTCCAACAGGGGGTATAAAAAGGATTTACTGCGCTGCTCCCCTAGTGTGCGGCCATCTTCTTTGGCTGCAAGCCACGCCCCATTATTAACAGTCTTGAAGTCCCAATCATCTGAAAAGGTACTAGAGGTAATAAAGTCACTTTATGAAATCTTGAATAAGTGTGGAATCTTCAACAGCTTCGACAGGCTAAAAATGTCATATTCTGTTTTGTCCCAAGCTATACCATCAGGTATAGGAACGACTGTGATGTTCACTGCTGACAAGTCTCTTTGTTCACAATGGGATGATTTGTGTGGCTTCAGAAGTAAGTTCACTTGTGTACTTGCTGTGTCCATTTTAACATATTTTCCACTTATCAGCATACTCAGAGTTATTACTAGAGCTAACCAAAGTAGAAGAAAAAATATTCCCAACACAATCCATATTTCATTCCATGGTGAAACCAGATAAGTTTTTTTCCAGGTGATGAAAAAAGTCAGTAGCTTGTTTTTTGAAAGTTCTTTTTCCTGGCGTTGTTTCAGGTTCGCTGGGATCCTCAGAAAACGTATCAAAGTTAATGAAATAGCCAGAGGCAGATCTGTCAATGGTTAAAATTGTATCCGAATTTGTTGAAATCGCTGGAACCACTTGATCACTTGTTACTTCATTGTAGACAGGTGCTTCAGGACGAACTGTTATTTGGGTCTCAAGAGAAACAAGTTCCATAGCTTTGTTGCTTAGTCCTTCTTTTCTCACTGCAGATTCTTCAATGGTAATGAGTCTCTTAGTTTGAACCTCTTGGATTGTAGCTAGAGGAGTGTGTCTGCTACATTGTCGAGGTCCACTTGGCCTACTGCTTAGTATCGGCCACAAAGTGTGGTTTGATCAGGTCGATAGACACAAACCTGTTCTCCTTTTTACCAGCAAGGGGCGGCAGTATCACTGTTCTTGTTCCGTGGATTGCTAGGACAGGTACTGGTTGTCTGTAAGAAGGCCCAAATTCCTTCTTGTCCGCAATCTTTTCTCTGACTAGATCACCAAGCTTTGGGATCCAGACAGGCCTTGCTGGGATGGTTGGTTTTTCCCCAGTGGTGGTTGGCTTGCTTTGTTTAGTTATTAGTTCATTTAAGTCCTGTAAAACAGCCAAGCGATCTTTGATATCAAATTTCTTAGTTTCCACCACTACTGTATGACAATTGAAGAACCGGGCCTTTTGGCCTGGCGGCGCAGGGCACGCCTGAAATCTTCGAGTTCACCTGCTTTGTTGCACAGAGACACGGAATACTCTGTTGGCGTAGAAAACCAAGTTTATTAGCTGCAGCTAAGCACAGTTGTCCAAGAAGTACACCAAGTAGGTTCTCAGGAGACTGCCACTTTACTCCGTGGCTCACAAGCTTTTATAGCCAAAATACATCTGTACAAACATACACCCAATGCACAAAGTTTTAGCCAATCAGAAGAGTTTGAAAACAAGGTGTTGTGCAACCAGAAAGCTCTCAGCTTACCTGTTGTGTGTTATCCAGCCCCCAAGGTTAATTAATACTGGTCCCATGGTTCAGTGTTGCAATGGCAGGACATGTCTGTATGCTTCAAAAGAAAGGTTGTGAAATAGGAAAACACAGGGAGAGAATAGCGAAGGCCAAAAGATAAGATACGGCAAGGGAAGAATACTAAAGGCTAATAGATAGTTGCTACAGGGGTTAGGTAGTCCAGACAAGGATTAGTTAGGCCGGCTGGTGTCTGAGATTGGTTTCAAAACAAGGACGGAGGTTTTTTTTCGACACGTTGCAGTCCAAAGGGCAGAGACACTTCGTTCATCGAGCAGCCTGTGTAAAGGCAACACAAAATGGCGGCGAATGTAAGATGGAGTCGAAATTAAAGAACCTCAGACCATCCTTTTGCCATTACGCAGGCAATACACAAAGACTCACGCTAATCTGAATCAATGTCGATGGTCATGAGGCCGTCAAGCTGTTGCTGCAACATCATCTTCATGTTCTCCGTTTTCTGTGACATGGGTCTTGGGACATACATAGTAGCACAAAGACCACAGATTGCGGGGCCACATTGCAAACAAAGGCAACGCAAAAAGATGATGGCCAAAACTACTCCAACAAAAGTCAATACCTTCCATCCCCATGTGGATAGTAGTCCCCAAAACCATCCCATCAGAGACCAATTTCCTTCATCCTGGTGGATGGACTCAGCAATGTGGTGTAATTTAGAGATGGCCTGGTATACTGTAGGGGCGTTGTCAGGTATGTAAATGCAACAACTAGATCCGATCAATTTACAGACTCCACTACGATCTGCAAGAATGATGTCTAACACCATTCTGTTTTGTAATGTCATAAGGCGATCCGCCTGAAGCTCAGCAGTGATATTACTCAGTGCTCCAACAGTTTCATTTATTTTTGCTTCAACTACTCGAATGAGATGCCTGATATTTCTACTATTGGCCATAGGGCCCCAAAATGGGAGGAATCCTTTAAGGAAGTCGCCTCCTTCTTGTCCTACTGTGTCTTCCAAAGAAATAACCCCTCTACTGTACTTTGTCTTGTGATGTCCCGAAGGAGCTGTATATGTTGGAGGGAGGAGAAAAGCCACATAACAAGTTCCTGAGAAATCGGCTGGTAGCCATGTATAGGCTCTGTCATGGCAAACAAAATATGTTCATTGAGACGCTACCAGTGGTGGAGACGTTCAGGATGTATAGATATATGTAATGTTACAAGTGCTCTTTCCAAATTGAGCCTTAGGACTTTGACCATTTGCTTGGAGACATAGGTGACCTTTGTGGGGTACAGTATATATAGGTGGGGATTTTTTCCTTTTGGCTCTGTCTGTAAGACTAGTGACCTAATGTGTCACATTCCAGTCAATGTATGCTTCAGTGGGGAATTCATTAAATTTCTTATAATGTTTTGACATAGCCACTATTTCTTTTATTAGTGCGTCATGACTAACGTCAATTCCATCCCTATACGGACCAACAGGATGTCGGTGTTGGTTCTCATAGGCATTGGCAAACATAGAGGTGTAAGCCCAAGCAGACCCTTTTAGGGAGAAGGGTAGAACTAAATATGGCATTCCTTTATCTGTATTGTGGGGTAAAAGTCCACATACCCAGCAATCGGTGGTATTGATCACCAATTGATGCTGGTGTAACAATTGAATGAAGGAATTGTTGAAATACTCCATTCTCCTAATTTGCTCATGCTCTGGTAGCGTATGAAATTGGTGTGGGGAAGCAGTAGTGTGAAAAGACATAGGGTGAGAGGTAGGTGTAGGTACAGATGTTGGCTGTAAAGTGTGAGTAACCCAACCCACACAAGCTAATAAAACACACAGCAAAGTTAAAACACATAGTACTACGCCACATCTATTAAATAATAATTTACAATATTTCTTCTTCATTTTGGTTCTTTTATCAATTTCTGATTCACCGGAAGTCATCCCCTAAAGTGTTGCTCGTGGCAATCTTCCTATCTCACTCAGTTGTGGTTATTAGCCGTCCTATGACACTGCAAGTCCTGCAGACCTATTGCCACTACTCAGGTCACAAACCAAGTCTCCTACCATGACCCTGCAACCTAAAATAGGATAAATCCAGTATCACATATATGATTCAGATTTTTCAAATGCAAATTTTTTTTTTTTTTGAAGACCTTTATTGTTGTTACAGAGGTAAACCACAGCTTTGTGCCTACAACCCATTGTGTCAGGCCGGCAGCGATAGTACATAGATCGAGCATATTCCCCGACCTCGGGCACAGCGCCAATTACGTACACAGCATGTCGCCTACAACCCATGTGGGCCGGCCGCGATAACTGTTATTTAAAGCTGTAGAATGAGGCGTATTGCCACAAGCAACCCATCAGTCTGTGGTATATAAATAAATAATACCGGATCTATTTTTGAATGAATGAATGAATAACAGATAGCTCAATAAATAAGAGTCAAAATTCGAGGTAGTAGGAGTTTTGCAGGTTTATTACAGCATAAGGACAGGAACAGGACAACCTGCACGGAATAGGATGGCAAGCCTGGCAGCGCTGCCGCGGTCAGGGTCTAGAATGGCTCACCAACAGGATCGGAACTGGGAACACTTTTTAATAACAATACATGAGCATATATACATAACGCCAACACATAGCATTACATTGCAATGGGCGTAGCAGTGGGTGGAGCAAGAGGCATGACGCGAAACAGTCGCGAAAGAGAAGGGCTAAAGAGGGTGTAACTGGGTGTGCACATAGACATGTGATGCAAATGTAACAGAATATGTCATGAATGGGCGGAAACATTGGAGGGGGCTACCTAAGGAGCCGGGACCTCTAAACAGATGGTGCGCGCAAACTGGCAATGACGTGTTACTAGGAGAAGCTGGGGGCTATGAACTCTGTGCTAGGAGCAGAGACTAAAGTCTGGAGGGTCGGAGCGACATGTACCTAAACCCTATCTGGTATCTAATGTTTAGGGAACATGTTGATATAAACTAGAAGTCATGAGGGGAAAAGCTAACAGACTCTAAGGCTAGAGCATGCATTTATTCTACATGTAGTGCGTGATGAAGAATATTAAATGACCATTAAATACAGTATTTCTCTTAACATGGGGCCGAATAGGCTAGACAATGACGGAAACTATTGATGCAGTTCAGTAGCTTGGGAATGCAGAGAAGGAGGACTAAACTGATAGCTGGAATCATAACATAGTCTTGGCAGACTCAGAGGCAGAGCCAAGCTGCACCGGGCACTGCGAGGCAGGAAGTAAGTGAAAGGTCGAGGATACAGGTGGGGGCTGTATCGCTCCTCAGCGAGGCTTCAGGAGACAGGAGCTGAATCTGGTGTCCGGGCCCTGTTGAGGCCTAGAAACGGGGACTTTTAATGAATTAACGTGCACACTGAGAAACGTGGCAACATAACTTTACATAGGCCTGACACTCATATTACTCACGAGAACTGGGAAATGACATACCAGAGGTGGACACAACTATAATTGCGTCTTGAATCGGACATGGGGAATACATATGCATATTTAATCATGCACACATAACATATGATGGATGACACGTAGGGACATAGAACATGACAAAATTTACTTTTCCACATTCCCTCCTTGTCACTACGTTTCCATCAGGAAACATCAATATTCATGATGCCATCTATCATTTCATACAGTACCATTTGTTCATCTCGAATTGTCTTGCAACGAGATTTAGAACGGGGCTTGGGACTAGGAATACAAGAGGTAGCACACATGCCGCAAATCGCAGGGCCACATTGTATACAGAGGCAGCAGCTGAATATGATCGCTACTGCGATACCTAGAAAGGACAGGACTTTCCATCCCCAGGCGGAAATTATATTCCAGAACCAACCGGACCATGTCCAGGTGCCTGGATCTTGGTGTAACAGATGAGCAATTTTATGAAGTCTGGTTATAGCTGAATAAACAGACGGCGCGTTATTTGGAATGAAAATGCAGCAACTGGATCCGATGAGTCTACAGGCCCCGCCCCTATCGGCCAGTATGACGTCAAGGACGAGACGATTCTGGAGCACAACAATTCTCATAAAGGATTGCTCTTCGGTTAAGTTACCTAGAGCGGAGGCAGTCTCATCTACTACAGCTTCAAGGGTTCTTGTTAACCTACGGATTAGCTTACTATTTACAACTGTACCTAAATAAGGGAAAACACCTTTATCAATATCAATGAATTGCTCTGCAGCAGTTTCAGTATAGTCGACAATCGGGAGATTTCTCTTGTGTCTAGTATGTACTAGGTAGGAATTCCTATGGTAGTCAGGTGGGGCTAGAAAAACAGGTGGCAGTAGGAAGGCAATGTAACAGGTTCCCTCCCAATCGAGGGGCAGACGAACATATGCAGTTTGACCACAAACAAAATAAGAATGACGTGAAGCTTTAAAAATAGATTTCCCACTGTCACTATACTTGACAATAGTAGTACAATCACTATGTCCTACATGTACAGAACCATAATTACGAACACATAATTCGCCTTTGACTGGTAACACTGAAATAGCAGGTGAGTCTGGAGTAGTATCAGACTGAACATTCAGGACCATAAAATTCGATGAATAGTTACCTAAATTGTACACTTCATTTTCTAGATCTAAACCTGTTCTGTGGGGGGGACCATGCTTGTCTGGGAAACATGTGTTGTTAAGAAAAGACATATCTGTTGAGGATGACGTTAACGTGGACCATGCTCCACACGAACCATTATGTGAAAAAGGATAAGGAAAGAGTGGCAGAACTCCCTTTGACGTCTGGAAAGGGGGGAGTCGACCACACACCCAACAATTAGTGGCATTGCTGGTCTGGTGTGAATAATGCAACATGCGGATAAAAGTATTGTTACGCATAGCGAGGCGGTATGAATATTCATGAGGAGGCAGATCACTAAACGTGTGCTCTACTGTAATATTAGAATGCTTATTTACATGAGGAACTGGAAAACACAGATAAAATGCGTAACTAGTGCAGGAAGTCAAAAGGCTGAGAAATAATATGAAACTTAGAAAAACGATACATCGGATTGAGTTTTGACTGACTCTCTCACTATGGGGGTCTATTTTATACATGTCAGAAACAGTCTAACCGTTTCACCTAGGGGAGGACTTAGACAATCAAACTGGCTGACTTATTTTACTAGACCGTAGCTTTTGCTTATACTCCTGCTGCGGAGTTTTCTCTAACAGGGGAGGGGTTGTGCCAATGTCATTTGCGGGACAGTCCTTAGGAACAATGTTTTGACAAGTTTTTAAATCCTGGGAAATGTTCTTGGAGACCGGCTTTAATCCGTAGAATTTCTTGACGTGCGAAAGGTGTACCCAGCCGCGGCGTCCTTCCAATTTCACGGCTGTACGGGTGGTGAGGAGGACCTGACGGGGCTCCTTCCAACGTGGCTCCAGCGGACTTGATCTGTCGAAGTTACGTACGAGGACCATTGAACCTGGAACGATTTCATGCGGGGCCACCTCGGTATTGTCTGGAAATGCGGCGGCAACCTGTGAACGACATGAGTTGAGGGCAGACATCAAGGAAGCTAGGTAATCTGTCAGCATATTACATGAAACATCAGTAATACTTCGGGGTCTAGGAGTACCCCACATGTTAGGGGGGCGGCCGAAAACGACCTCATACGGGGACAGACCTGATCTGGAATGTGCGACCATGCGCATATAAAACAAAGCAACTGGCAGAGCTACTAGCCAGTCCACACCTTTTTCTTTACATATTTTGGCAATTCGGATTTTCAGAGTCTGATTATGTCTCTCGACCAGACCAGCTGCTTCAGGATGGCGTACACAATGAAACTTCCACTGGTACCCTAACAACAGGGAAACGTGCTTCATGAGTTCAGATGAGAATGGCTGACCGTTATCAGAATATACGACTCTAGGGAGTCCATATCGAGGGAAAAACTCACGAACCAACTGCTTGGCAGTGGTCGCGGCTGTGTAATCTGGGACTGGATATGCTTCTGTCCATCTGGACAAAGCGCATACAACTACAAGAACATACTTGAAACCTCGACATCGCTCCATCTGAATATAATCCATCTGGAGGACCTCAAAAGGGTGGTCAGGAGGCTGGAATCCCCCTTGTTCCACCGGGACACTTTTACCTGGATTAAACTGACAACATATCATACAGGTACGGACTTTCTGCTTGGCTGCAGCTCGTAAATGCTTGTTGAACCAAATGTTCTGGATACTGTCTAACATTGCTTTTTCTCCTAAATGTGCTGGACTATGTGCGGTATTAATGATAACTTGAACCATAGAGTCGGGGAGAAACCATGTGGTTCTTCCCTTCGTCACCCATCCTTGATCTGTCTGGACCCCTCCTTGTTCAGACCATTTCTTGATTTCATCGGGAGTAGCATGTAACTGGATATCTATGACATCCTGGGTGGGGTCCTTAACTGTCATACATGTAGTCAGATCTGGAGTTTGTGTCTGTGTCGGATTAACTTGAATGTCTGGAGTCTGTGCTGTAAGCTTGGCTGTGCGATCTGCTAGATCATTACCTTGGGAAATAATGTCAGTAACTTTCGTATGTGCTTTGCATTTCATAATAGCAATGGATGTCGGTAAATGTATTGCATCTAACAGAGCTTGGATAAGGAAACCATGCTGAATTTTGGTTCCATGAGAAGTCATGAAACCTCTCTCCTGCCAGAGCACTCCAAAGTCGTGAACGACTCCAAATGCGTAGCGTGAATCTGTGTAAATATTAACTTTCTTTTCCTTGGCGTGTATACAAGCTTGTGTCAGAGCAACTAGCTCTGCTGCTTGAGCGGACAGAGTGTCAATGCGGTGTGTCTCAATAACTTCAGTGTCAGTAGTCACTGCATACGCGGCAACTAAATCTCCTGTACTAGTTCTCATACATGACCCATCCACATAAAGTGTCAGGTTGGGATCTAGTAACGGAATGTCTGTCAGGTCTTGTCTTGGCTTTGTCGTAATGTTGACTACTTCCACACAATTGTGTGCGGCAGAATTTGAACTAGCTGATGGCAACAGTGTAGCAGGGTTCAGGACGTTGCAGCGTCTGATTTCTATGTGTGGCTGGAACAGTGTCAATTCATAACCCGTTAAACGTGCAATTGTCAAGTGCTGTGTTTGTGTTCTATTTAAAAGAACTTCCACGGAGTGTGGAACTTGTACTGTCAGGGAGTGTCCTAAAACTATGGAATCACTTTGTCTGATAGCTAGTGCTGTGGCTGCAACTGACTTGAGGCACACGGGCAAAGCCTGGGCGACTGGATCTAATGTGCTAGAAAAATAAGCACACGGCTTGTATTGTCCTGCTTGATCTTGTGTGAGAACAGATAATGCTGTACCTTCGCGTTCAGTGACGAAAAGTGTAAAAGGCTTACTGTAGTTCGGTGTAGCTAGAACTGGAGCTTGACATAAAGCTTTCTTTAACTCGTTGAAACTAAGTGTATGTTCAGATGTCCAAGGGAGGACAGTCGGTGCGGCTGTCTCCTGTGTCGTTAACTGTATCAGTGGCTTGGCTAGAAACGCATACTGAGGAATCCATTGTCTGCAGTAAGAAGTAAGGCCAATAAAGGCACGTACCTCCTTCTGGGTCCTGGGCTGAGGAAGACTCGCTATCAACTGGATGCGATCGGGTGTCAACTGCCTACCCCTCTTGGACAGCAAGTGTCCTAAGTAAACCACTTGCTGGACACAGAATTGAAGCTTCGAAGGGGACACCTTGTGCCCCATCTCGGCTAGGAAATACAGAACCGTCAGTGACGCTCGCTCGCAGTCACGTTCAGAACGGGCTGTGATCAATAGATCATCGACATACTGGAGCAGGGCAGTGTCAGTTGGCATGTGAATATTGTCTAGTTGTCTCTTAAGTGCTTGACTGTAAATACTAGGACTTTCTGTGAAACCTTGAGGAGCTCGTGTAAACATATAGCTCCTTCCATTTAAACAAAATCCGAAAAGAAACTGGCTGTCTGGATGGATGGGAACACTAAAAAATGCATTCTTAAGATCGATTACTGTAAAGAACATGGCTTCGGAATCAATGGCTGTCAATAGGGAAGAGATATCTGGGACAACTGGGTACTGAGGAATAATACATTTGTTAAGTTCTCGTAAATCAATCACTAATCGATATACTGGGGGTGCATTTGGATCAGTACGTTTCATGACTGGAATGATCGGAGAGTTACATACATTGGAGTCAGTTTCTACAACTACTCCTTGAGCCATGAGCTCGTCTATAATTTTGGATAAGGCTGCTACAGCCTCAGGTGGCAATCTATACTGCCTGATTCGTGGTAACACTACACCTGGTTTGAGAGTCACACGATGGGGTGTGATTTGCATGTAACCTACATCAGTTGGACCTTGCGCCCATAAATGCTGCGGGACATAAGACAATCTCGGATCAAAATCTCGTAATATATAGTGACCCTTAAAGTCACGTAGGAACAATCGTATTCCCTCGGGGGAACAACATATAACTGCACCTAACTCTTTCAATGTCTTAATGCCTAACAGATTTTCTGGACATGACTTAGTAAGTAACAGATCAGTAGTGCGGGACAATGGACCTACTTCTAGAGTGACTGGCTTTGAAATCTCATTTACGATAGGCTTTCCTGAAAATCCAAGGGAAACATTTCTAGAGCCTGAGAGCGGAGCCCCTGGAACTTCGGCGTGACTAATTGTGGTCCTACTTGCCCCTGTATCAATCAAAAACTTTCTGTCTTTCCCTAATACTTGACTGTGAACATAGGGACCCTCTTGATCTACAGGTATCTCGATGAGAGGCAAGCCTACCTCCCTCTCTAGGCTGTTTCATGAATACTGCTGATACTCTGGATACTCAGACTGTGCATACTGGTACATCTGCGATGTAACATGCTGTGTTGCAGCAATAGGCTGCGGTGCTGTAACTGTCTGTGGTGCATTCTGTGACTGAGGAGTCTGTGAAACTTGTTCTTGTCTAGGCGGACGTGGTCTTTCTTTAGTCTTACCAGTAGCTATGTTATGTTTCAGAACTGTACACTCGTTTATGAAATGACCTGGCTGTTTACAATAATTGCAGTTCCCTTTAACGGGTGCTGCAGGATGACTGGCTTGATTCGGACCCCTCTTCTGACTGTCGTGAGGAACAGATTGTGCAACTAGCACTTTCATTTTTGTGTCTTTCATACGTTTTCTTTCGTGTTCTTGTTCTTCTCTGATTCTATTCTGGTGATACTGGAGCATCTGGAGCATCTGGGACGGAGTATTAGCTTGCCAGGTACTTTCGACTTTCAGAACTCGGTTTTTAATTGGTGGACTTGAATTCTCGACTAATTTAGTAACGAAAAGGTGAGGGTACGACTCACTACTTGTCTTGAGACCACTGTTGATACTAAAGCACTTTTCAAACCTAGAATAAAAATCACTAATATCTTCATCTTGTTTCTGTTTACAGGCTGAGATTGCATCCCAGTCTTCTTTTCTAGTTGTCAATAATCTGGGTAAAACTTGAATCAATAATTCTGGTAATTCTTTACATTTCTCTCCTAGACCAGTACCTGGTACACGTATCTTATCTTCTGCTTCTAGGACTGCCCAATCTATCTTTTTCTCTCCCACCTCCCATTCTTTCTCCTTGAGCTTTTCATACACCCCTGCGGGCAACAGAACCTTTAACATTTTAATTATATCCGGGTATGTGTATTCTCCCATACGGAGCATATCTTTTAATTCTCTATGGTACCCTGCTGGATCTTTGTCATGACAGGGAATTAATTTCTTCATCTCTAGAAGTTCCATCTTTGTGATTGGAGTGTATACAAACACTCGCTGCATTTCGCCACCCGCTCCTCTGACTGGGTGGACTTCTCATAACGGATTCTGTCTGTCTATGTAGAATGATTTACTTTCTGGGGGTGAGACATGAACGAAATGCGGGTTCAAGAACATTCTATATTTATGGCGTTGTTCTAGAATGACACTAATTAAATCGGTACCTAGACCTCTCCATCTGTACTGGAGTAACTCGTTCAGGATATCATGTAACGGGCCTGGATCAGAATGTTGACCCTCATACAGAGTAATGAGGTGCTGAATCATATACATACCCACCAGTCGCTGCTCGGCTGGGGGCATTTTCAGAAACATTTGTGCCACTATTTCGTCTGGAAAAGTGGTAGAATCAGTAATCCATCGGACTGCTGACCGAACTATTTCTTGTTCATGCATAGTACTTAACTCACTATAACCGATTCGTGATTTCAGAATGTGATCGGTAGCTTGGAATACTTGTTCTAGGGAACCTTGTTCTGGTGCTGAATGATGGGAAATTGGCTTGTGTTCTAGACGTAAATGGCGATCTGGAAATCTAGGTTTTCCTACATACGCTATTCTGGCGGTATTCTCATCGTCTTCTTCTTCAGGATCAGAGGTACTTTCTTTCTCGCTTACTTGTGCTGCTTTACGCTGTTCGTGTATCTTTATTATCTCTCTACGGATTTTCTTGTACATACTTTCCATGGCACCAATGGTATTGTGCTTTCCTTCGGCTATATTATCACTCCACTTTGTTAGAGTTTTCATTTCTTCCGGGTCTTTAGACGGATGATCCTGTTCTCTTATTAGACAGTTAATTAAGAACTTTAATATCATGCGCTGAATCTCGGCTTTCCTTTGAGACATGGCATCACTAATACTTTGTGGGTCATCCCCTGTACGGATGAAACGATATATCCTGTCTAGATCTTCTTTCATATTCGGCAGGGTGACTAGATACTCGGTCACTCTCCTTACGCGTACGGAATATAAAACCATATTAAACTCGCCTGGAACTGGGTCATAGACACATTCGCCAAGGGTTTGCCTGATCTCTGCAACAGACTTATTATTTTTAGGAGTACGCTGTGATGCTTGAGCATGTAATTCGAGTGCTGATAAACGCTTGTATGGCGGCGGGGTTTGAGGAAGACCTCCTCCTGCAGCCCCTAAACTAGAATCATCAACTGATGCTTTTCGTCCTGGCAGGGTGGGTAATTGTAACGTGGGCTGGACTTGTATGGCGGGCTGACCCGGGGGGGCTGTTAAGGGCACCCCGGTGTCTGGGGGAGTAGGAATTACCTGATTTACAGGGACTGGCGGAGCGCGGACAGGATTTACATATTCTGGGATTGTGTCGTCCAAATAGGACGAGATGAAAATATCAGCTGCGGTCGGTTTGTGACGTAGCTTGGTCGGAACTAACGGTGGTGGGAAATTACTAGATGCCTCCGGGGTCGCTTTTGGCAAGCCCTCGGCAAGAAGAGGATACATACCCTTAATGAGGGCGTTCCTCTGTCTGTCTGATTGCTCAGTTCTAACTCGTTCACCTATCTCGATTAATTCCCTTTCTTGGGCTCGTTCTTGGGATTCTCTACTTAGTTCTGACTTTCTGATTTCTTTTTCGGTTCTTTTATGAGCTTCTTTGCGCCATAGCTCGATGGCATCTTTCTGTGATTGTCTGGCTTTCTTTTTCCATAATGCCTCCTCTACTCTCATGATGCACTCGGCATCCCACGTACCTGATACGGGCCATCTATACTTCTCTTCTAGCTCCTTTGTATACTCTACCCATAAATCTAAATATAATATGGCGCTTATGCCATGTTTCTGATACATAAAGTGACCTGGACTGTCCCTAGGCGGGACGGGAACTGCTGCTTCCAGCAGACCCTTTCTAGTTTTCAACTGACGTAACTTGGAAAATATGGGCATGACTGAACTGTAATCTAGACACAATACAATACACAATAAACACGATACTTATTCCCCATTCATACCACGACATTAAAATACATGAAAAACATTTAAAATAACAGTTCGAACAGAATACTACCTGGAAATATTGCGAACAGAACACTTGAAATTTCTCGAGAACAGAACTGACTAGAACAGAAACTAGATGCACTGCTGAAACAGTACGAAACTTACCGGTCTCTTAAAGAGACACGTCAGGACCCGCATCCACCGAAGTGGACACTTCGTTTGTGGGACTGTGTACCACCAACCCACAGACCAGAGTCAATTTAAATTGACCCTGTCTAGATACCACCCCAGTAACGGTACTCACCGGGCAGCAAGAACGGAAGGCCTCGGACTGGACTGCACTGCTACGACGATGACGACGAACTTCGGACTTCAGTTACGGGTGGACCTCCGGATACCTCGGACCTTGTACTCTTGGCTTGGGCTCTGGTCGGGACTCGCCGCGTTCCTCCACCGTCTCGTTTGGATGCTGGACCGCCTCCTCCGTCTTCTCCGTGGGCCTGAGGGATACTTGAGCAGAAATATCTGCCACTGCGCAGAAGAGTTCCGTCACGACTGCAGAGGGTCAGGGGGTCGGCGTGGCTTCACCGACGCGTGGGGAAAGGGCAAGTCCCTATTCGGGCGCCATTATGTGGTATATAAATAAATAATACCGGATCTATTTTTGAATGAATGAATGAATAACAGATAGCTCAATAAATAAGAGTCAAAATTCGAGGTAGTAGGAGTTTTGCAGGTTTATTACAGCATAAGGACAGGAACAGGACAACCTGCACGGAATAGGATGGCAAGCCTGGCAGCGCTGCCGCGGTCAGGGTCTAGAATGGCTCACCAACAGGATCGGAACTGGGAACACTTTTTAATAACAATACATGAGCATATATACATAACGCCAACACATAGCATTACATTGCAATGGGCGTAGCAGTGGGTGGAGCAAGAGGCATGACGCGAAACAGTCGCGAAAGAGAAGGGCTAAAGAGGGTGTAACTGGGTGTGCACATAGACATGTGATGCAAATGTAACAGAATATGTCATGAATGGGCGGAAACATTGGAGGGGGCTACCTAAGGAGCCGGGACCTCTAACCTGATGGTGCGCGCAAACTGGCAATGACGTGTTACTAGGAGAAGCTGGGGGCTATGAACTCTGTGCTAGGAGCAGAGACTAAAGTCTGGAGGGTCGGAGCGACATGTACCTAAACCCTATCTGGTATCTAATGTTTAGGGAACATGTTGATATAAACTAGAAGTCATGAGGGGAAAAGCTAACAGACTCTAAGGCTAGAGCATGCATTTATTCTACATGTAGTGCGTGATGAAGAATATTAAATGGACATTAAATACAGTATTTCTCTTAACATGGGGCCGAATAGGCTAGACAATGACGGAAACTATTGATGCAGTTCAGTAGCTTGGGAATGCAGAGAAGGAGGACTAAACTGATAGCTGGAATCATAACATAGTCTTGGCAGACTCAGAGGCAGAGCCAAGCTGCACCGGGCACTGCGAGGCAGGAAGTAAGTGAAAGGTCGAGGATACAGGTGGGGGCTGTATCGCTCCTCAGCGAGGCTTCAGGAGACAGGAGCTGAATCTGGTGTCCGGGCCCTGTTGAGGCCTAGAAACGGGGACTTTCAATGAATTAACGTGCACACTGAGAAACGTGGCAACATAACTTTACATAGGCCTGACACTCATATTACTCACGAGAACTGGGAAATGACATACCAGAGGTGGACACAACTATAATTGCGTCTTGAATCGGACATGGGGAATACATATGCATATTTAATCATGCACACATAACATATGATGGATGACACGTAGGGACATAGAACATGACAAAATTTACTTTTCCACAAGTCAATAGCAATTCGCACACCCTTGAGGTCTAAGTTTTTACTTTTTTGTCGCACTCTAAACATTTAACAACAACACTTTACAGAACCAAGGAGGTCAGTCTAAGTCCCATGTGAATTCCCCGGCGGGGGGTGTGGTAGTCAGGGTTTCCGGATTCCAAGTCCGGCGAGGTGTGACTCTGAGCAGTAGATTGAGTGTGCGTGTAGCTGCATACCGTGGTGCCCGGTCAGTCATGTACTTCTCACTGGGGGAGGGGGCGTGGGAGGGGCTATGTGTATAGTCTATGCTCGTACCCGGGTATGGGGGCGATGTTCCACCTTGAAATGCCAAGACATGTACAATGCGCGAGTGAAGGTAAGGGGGGGGGAAGGGGGGGGGGGGTAGAGGAAGGAAGGTGGGGGGGGGGAGGAGATTAGCTGGGCCAAACCACACCGTTAGTGGTGCATAGCTCCGTATCACGTGCGCACCAGGAATGTTCTGAGGGCAACCCCATTCACCCCCACTTTGGCTCTAGGAATCGCGCGTGGAGGAGCATTACAGGCAATAAATCCCAGCTAGGTGCCCTCTAGCAGGCGGGTGGTGGGCGTGCCATGTTTCGTCCTCACGACTGAGAGGAGGCGCCATGTAGTCCACAGGGTTGCTCAACCAGCCCCGTTTCCTCCTGGTCTTCAGTACCAGCTTCAGCAGTAGACTGGGCACAGAGCAGATAGGCGGAGAGCGGGCCCCATAGATTTTTGGGTCGCGATTTATGTGGTAGCAAGTCGGCATAATTGTGTAGTTGGTCTTGCCAGGTTGACATTGTTGCCAGCCATAATTTGAATTTGGGGGCACGGCCCGGCCCCATCTGCACGCCACATGGCGTTTTGCAAGGAGGAAGCCCAATGCGGTGAATTTCCGGAATCTGTTATTTGCTGCGGTGGGGAGCCCCAATAATGCAACCTTGGGACAGGCTTCCAATTCCATCCCTATCATTGTGGACATGGCCTCGGTCACCCACGTCCAGTACAGTGCGACCATTGGGCATGACCACGCCAGGTGCATAAAGTCAGCTCCTGCTTGTCTGCATCTGGCGCATCGGTCATCCTCTCGAAGACCAAAACGGCATAGCTTGGCGGGAGTGTAATAGAGGCGGTGTAGGAATTTATAGTGGATCAGTCTAAGGCGAGCATTTCCCGTCACCGATACTGTATGGGAGCAGCTGTCCTCCCATTGTTCGTCTGAAAGGGGAGGATCTAGGTCCGCGGCCCAGTCACGTCTGGCACGCAGTTCTGGGGGAGCGGAGGACGAATACGTGTGGCTGTAAAGCATGGAAACAACGTGTTTCGGGGTATCCTGTTGAAGCAGTGCATGTAGGGGCGCAAAGGTCTCCGGCTCACCCGGGAACTCCAGTGTTACAGATTTGATATTCTGTCGGAGCCGCGTGTATAGAAATGTGTCCATAATAGAAGGCGTTTGTTCCCCGAAAAATTGAGCCTTTGTACGAAACTGCCCATTCACGTATAAATCTCCCCATTTGTACAGGGCCAGTTTGGAGAGTAGTTTACGACCTATTTCCTCCCGGGCAATACTCACTCTAGGGTCATTAGCAAGAGTCATGCTTGGGGAGTACATAAGGGTCACCCCCATACGTTCTGCAATTCTACGCCAAGCTCGCACTGTACAATCCACCGTGGATGGGTCCCGATCCGTTACACTAACCTCCTTGTAAAGGTACCCCGACGGTTTTTCTGGTCTCATATATCCATCTTCCACAGCGAGGTGCGCCATGAAGGGCGGGGGGTGAAGCCAGTAGGAAGCAAAGTGGCCCTGTGCACAGTCGTAGTACAAACGGAAGTTCGGTACATCAAATCCGCCTTGATGGTAAGGTAACATGAGCGTCGCCAGCTTAAGCCGTGCTTGTTTCCCCCCCCATATAAGTCGGGAGAGCTGGGACTCCAGCGCCTTAAAGAAATGTGGGCCTGGACTATAGGGAATATTGGTGAAAAGGTACAGCAGTTTAGGGAGAATGACCATTTTGATCATGGATGCGCGCCCCGCCATGGACAACGGAAGATGAATCCATTTCGTTATGCTGTCCGTTAATTTGTCCAGGACCGTACCGTAGTTCGCCCTGATCAGAGCTTCTCGGTTCCTGGTCACGATGACTCCTAAGTACTTTATCTCGTCTTGTGCCCATACTAGCGGGTAGTCAAGGGGGAACTGGGGAGTGTTGTCAGTGAGGGGGAATAAGGCTGATTTGGACCAGTTGATTTGTACCCCCGCTATCGCTCCGAATTTGGTAATCTCTCGCAGTAGGGGATTGAGATTATCTCGCGGTGTATGGACGTATAAAGTCATATCATCCGCGTATAAGGAGATGAGCAGCTGACGTTCCGGGTAAATCAGGGACCTATGGTTATGATGTTGGCGAAGCTTGGCTGCCAGGGGTTCGATTGCTATCGCAAATAATACTGGGGATAACGGGCAACCCTGTCGGGTCCCTCTATGTATCTCGAAGGGTGCGGATCGGGACCCATTTAGGAGTACCGAAGCCCGTGGTTTGGTGTACAAAAGTTTGATCCATTCCAAAAAGCTGAATGGAGTACCCATCCGTTCCAGTAACTCCAAGAGGTAGTCCCATTCCAGGGAATCGAATGCTTTGGTAGCATCTAGAAATATCGCAGCTGCTTCACATTTGGGATCTATATCTTGCATGACCGCCTGCAGGGTGCGAAGATTGTGCGAAGTCGCACGATTCGGGACAAACCCCGCCTGGTCTGGGAGGACCAGCCTCTCCATAAGAAGATTCAGGCGCGTCGCGAGTACTTTTGCCAGTATTTTAACGTCAGTATTTAATAGTGACAGGGGTCGGTAGGAGTCACAAAGCTCCGGAGGTTTACCTGGCTTAAGCAGTGACGCTATCAGTGCCTCTCTCATACTGTCAGGCAATGCTCCTTCCTCGAGAGCTGAGTAATACACCTGCTTCAGGATGGGGGCAAGTAGGTGGATGTAGGTTTTATAGAAATCTATCGGTAGCCCGTCCGAACCAGGAGATTTGCCAGATTTCATGGACATAATGGCGTCCTTTATTTCGTCTAGTTCAAGTTCGAGGTGTAAGAACTTCTGTTGCGTCGGGTCCAACCATGCAATAGCCGTGTCATCAAGGTATGTATTAAGCTCCAGCGGCACTCGTCTCTGTGAAGAGTACAGCGCCTTGTAGTGGCTCGTGAGTACACAGAGCTGTCCCGGTAAGTCTCTCTGAGGCACCTGTTGGTCATCGCACAGAGAGGTTACGTAATTGCAATGTCTAGGGGGTTTTACAGCCGTGGCCAGGGCTCTTCCCGGCCTGTCTCCCTCGCCATATATGCGTGCCATATAGGGTTTACCTAGGAAATGCCCTTCTTTTTCCGCCGCTTCCGAATACTCATTGATCTTCTCCCTGAGCTGAGCACATTTCTCATCTTCCATCGTGCCGCGAGCTACTTCCCTCTCAAGTGTGCGTATCTCGGACTCTAACTTGCGCAGCTCCCCCCGCAGGGATTTGAGTACACCCCCTCCCTTGGAAATACACCAGCCCCTAACGGTGACTTTGAAAGCCTCCCAAACAGTAGTAAGGCTGCCAACAGAGTTAATATTACGGTCAAAGAAGTCCTGTATATCCAGCTCCAGTTCCGACTTAAAGGCTGAATCTGCAAGATGCGCGGGGTTGAGGCGCCAGCTTAAATAAGGGGAGACTTCATGGGGGACGCGCAGAGTAAGGAGGACAGGTGAGTGGTCCGAAAAAGTACGAGCCAGGTGAATGGTGTTATCTACCCAGGGTGTGAGGCCTGCCGTGAGGAAGATGTAGTCTATGCGAGCCCAGGTTGAGTGAACTGCTGAATAGTGAGTACCTTGGCGCATGGTGGGGTGCGAATGTCTCCAGGCGTCTACTAAATGGTGGTCTTCCATAATGCCCAGTAGGGAGCGTTGGGTGTTTGTGTAATGTGTCGATTGCGGGTGCGATCTGTCAAGACCAGGTTGTACGGCTGTATTGAAGTCCCCTCCAAGTATTACATGAGCTATGCCCAGCGTCTGAATTTTGCCCCACATCGTGAGCAGTACAGATGGGTCATCCGTGTTCGGGCCGTAGTAGCATGCAATAAGCACTGTGTGAGAGTACAATTTCCCCCAGACCATGCAGTATCTCCCCCCACTGTCCATGTCCGTGCCCGCTGGGGTAAAACCCACCCCTCTACGCACGAGGATCGTGACCCCTCTAGCATAACTGGAGTAAGATGAAAAGACCTTGCACGAGGCCCATTTGGATGCGAAAAGAGGGGACCCATTTGGCAGTAGATGAGTCTCCTGTAGGAGAGCTATAGCCACTCCATGTCTGTCCAGGTATCCCAAAATTTGTCTTTTCTTTCTAGGGTTATTAAGCCCACGCACATTCCATGACAACACCTGGACTTGGAGCCCTGGTGGAGAAGTCGTTACGTCTCCCATCCCCGCAATGACAAATAAACTGCACATGTAGGCGTAGCAACGAGCATCGAACAAGCATCAGCAGAATGACAAATTAGGACATTACCCAGCCCCCCTCCCTGGGGCCACCCCCCCTTGGGACACACCTCCAATTGGTCAAAAACAGTGTAAATAACTAACCGACCTCCCATTCCCATCCTCCCTCCGGCATCCCCAACTGACCGGATCAACACCCACCCCGCAACCCTGAAATGCCTGCCTCCCACTAGTGTATCGAGTTTACTGATAATCGCTGAGGCAGTGCATGTGTTCCGCCCACCCACTCCGGCTTCCCCAACTTGCCGGGCATACAGAGCCCACCCCCCCTCCCACAACCCGAAAAGAACCAAAATCAATACAAGAACTACAGTCACCCCGACCCCAGAAGGGGGAGAGGTGTTACGGGGATCGCCCATTGGAGGCGTAGTCTAAGGGGCGCCAGACCTGCCCTCCACCTCCTTACTTGCACCCACTAGCATCCGGGACAAGGCCCAGACTACGGCCGTGGGACGGAGGTGGGCGATCCGGCACATGTCAATGTTGTAGATCGGTGTGAAATAAAATCAGGAGTGTTACCTCACCAGAAAGTGTTGCAGCTAGTCCAAAGGAGGGCTGTTACCGGCATCGGTACCATGATGCATACAGGACTGTCTCGATTAGTCTTGTTGGGATAACGGAGATTGTGACCTGGACCGTCGTTCCTCCCTCTCTTCTCGGAGCCTTTCCTTCCTTTGCTGCTTTAGAAAATCTTCCACCTGCTGTGGGTTGGTAAAGAAGTGGTGAGTGCCACGGTGTGTGATCTTTAACTTCGCAGGATAAAGCATGGCATATGGGATTTCTTGGGATTGTAGTTTCTTTTTTACGGCGGCGAATTTGCGTCTTGCATCCTGAACTGAGGGGGTAAAATCAGGAAAGAAGGACAGCGTTGCGTTGCCATAGGTTACTGTGCCCAGCTCTCTTGCGCGACGAAGAACTGCATCTCTGTCCCTGTAGTTCAGGAAGCGGGCGATGATAGGGCGTGGGGGCAGCCCGAGAGGAGGAGGCGCAGCAAGCGATCTATGTGCCCTTTCCACTATTAGATGTGGGGAGAAGGATTCATTCCCGAACAGTTCCACCACCAGTTTTTCCATGAAGATCTCAAGTTTTCCAGTGTTTGTTGTTTCCGCAAGGCCCAGGACGCGGATGTTATTGCGCCTGGACCTCGCTTCTAAATCCTCATTTTTATCCGCAATCACCTTGAGCAGTTTATCCATTTGCGAGACTTGCCTGGTGGTCGTCGTCGCCCCGTCTTCCAGCGCAGAGATCCTGTCTTCGGTTTCTTTGATGCGGGTGTCATGCTGTTCCAGTCTCGTCACGACACTATCCATACGGGTGTTAATGGTGTCAATCTTGGCATCAATGGTCGATAGGCTCTGCTTCATGCCAAGCAGGAGCGTCTTCCAATCGTCGTCCTGGGGGGTCTGTGCGGCGGGGCTCCCCTCCGCTTCCGGCATCCCCCTGGCAGGTTTTTTGGACTCGAACGGTATCTTGGACTGCCTGGCATCAGTGCGTCCCATGTCTCGTCTCGGAGTCCGGGCAGCCGCCAGTGAAGAGGTCGCCAGTATCCCGGTTAGAGGAGATTTATATATGGTAGGCGCAAGCAGACACCCCGTGCCAGAATCAGCCCGCTGTTTTACTTTGTCGCCGGGGCTTGGTATAGGTGTGACAAGCGCGCTATGAAGCCCCTTCACCTTCTGTTTTTGCCTTCCCGTGGAAATCACCTAGCTCAGGGTCAGAAGGCGCGTCTGATTCCACCACTCCGCGGGGATTATGCGGTCGGTGTTCACTGGACCTCCTTGGAGAGGGGGTCCGTCGCTCCCCGGGCAAGGAACCCGTTCAGCTTAGTATAATGGCCTCCTTCTTCCTAGGGACTCGAGGCCTGCTCCCAGTAGGCGGCGTCACGATAGCTTGCGGCGGCTCCGGCTAGGCCAGCAATTTTCGCGCCTCCGCGGCCTTGCAGAGTGGTACCAGGCCCGGGGCGCGCTGGCCGTAGGTGCAAGGCCTCACACTGTCCAGGCGGTCAAGCGCGTGCAGGGGGACGCGGGGCTTAGTTTGGTAGGCAATTCTCCTCTACAGTCCCGGTCAAGCCGGTGTATGCCCCGCAGGTTTGGCAGGGGGTGACGCGATGGTCTAGCAGGGTGCAGATATGGATCTCCCCAGGCCGGGCCGCCCACCGGGAGTAATCGCAGCAAGGAGCGCGGCCGCTCTCACCCTCTCACCGTCGGTATGCTCCGCCTCACCGCAACTCTCCCCTCCAGTCCGGTTCGCCCTCCGGGAGGAAAGCCTGCACGAAGTATGTCTGCTTACACCCCCACGCCGTCTGAATGCTCCGCAGTGCCGCAATACACCTCCCAGGCGCCAGCAATGGACAGTGCCGCCCCCGGCCGCAAGGAAAGCCGTTGGGTGTGCTCTCCGCCAATGTCACACACCGGGATCACCGCCGCAGTGGTTCTCAAGGGCGGTCACCGGGGGGAAGGAGAGGGGGGACCAGGGCCCAGCCTTCAGGCCACTGTTCACCGGCGCTGTCGGAGAGGCCGCAGATCCCCGGTCTGTCCTAGTCTGCAGGCCCGGTTGGCAGCATCCCTCTCTCCGACACCTCCTCTCGCTCTCGAATCGACGGCGTCTCCCAAGGCAATCCACAGCGCAAATCGAGCGGTCTTTACACCGTTGCGTGCAGGACACCACAACGGAGCCAGTGGGGAGGGTTTCGGTCCAGTATTACCGATCAGGATTATGTAGGATATTGATTAGTGCCAGGTCTGGCGGGAGCCTCACTCCAGTGCGGCCATCTTGGTTTGGTGCCACCTAGCGCCCCTCAAATGCAATTTAAAAAAAAAAAAAAAAAAAGGTTTCAAATGTCTTTTGCCACTCTAGGCCTCAAATTATATCTGTCCTTATCTGGCACAGTTTGGTCTCGAAAAAGTGTCTCTGGATCAGTTGTATCTATTCTGAGATGCGATGGTACAGCTTTTTGCAAAATGTCATCGTCCTCTTTCTCAGACTGAGTCCATTCTAGGTGTGCATCACCAAAAGGTACAAACCGGGGGACCCTCTCTCCTTCACAATCACCTATACCTTCGCGGACCCACTGATCAAAAAGCAAAGGCAAGGGCACCTTTTTGCAGTGCACACCATGGATTCAGTTCTTTTTCCCAACAACTTTCACGGCTGTACGTGTTGTCAGCAGGACCTGTCTCGGCTCCCGCCAGCGAGGCTCCAAATTCCTCTTCCTTTGGACGTTTTTCAGACACACCCAGTCGCCAGGCTGGAGGGTGTGCCCAGGATCCGAGGAAGCCTGCGGCAAGGTGTCTTGTACCTGCTGATGGAGAACACGCAATTTAGTGGTGAGGTCATGCAAATAGTCAATTAACGTTGGGTATTCTATGTCAGAGTACTTCTTCGGTCTAGGGACACCCCAGACATTAGCCGGGCGTCCGAACACGATCTCATATGGGCTAAGTCCCACACGAGAATGAACAGTTGTTCGAGTTGACAAGAGGGCTAAAGGTAAAGCATCGGGCCAGGCAAGACCTGTGCTGGCTTGTATCTTCGCAAGTTTAAGCTTAAGAGTGCCATTATAGCACTCTACCAAACCCGCTGACTGAGGGTGGAATTTCTGCTTAATACCAAGCCCTGCACATACTTTCTGCATGATTTGACCCACAAATTTACTTCCATTGTCACTCCAGACAATTCGAGGTAAACCAAACCTCGGGAAGTATTATTTCAGAAGGACCTTGGCTGTAGACAAGGCTGTATTATCCTTTAGGGGGTAGGCCTCTATCCATCTAGAAAAGGCACACACCACCACAAGGACATACTTTAGGTTATTGCATCTCTCCATATGAATGTAGTCTATCTGCAATACCTCAAAAGGATACGTTGGGGGAGCAAAATGGCCTACTGGGGTTGGGGGCCCTCTTCCTGGGTTGTGCATCAAACAAACAATGCAATGTTTAACAAGATTGTCTGCACATTTAGGGATCCCTGCATTCTGCCATACCGGAGCCAAAAGCTTGCATATTCCTTTCGCACTGATGTGGGCTGGACCATGCGCCATAGTTACTACTGGAAGTACATAGGCGTCTGGTAACAGCCAACGTTGGTGTTCCGACAATTCTGTCCAACACCCCGTAGCATCCAACATTCCCGTACCATCTCTCCACTTACTCAATTCTTTCTCTGTAGCTTCTTCCTGAATCATCTTCACACTTTCTATTGTGTTCTCACACATTCCTCCTTGACTGACCCATCTAGCAGGTCCAGCATCATACATATGACTTGTCACATCTCTCGCTGTCTCTTTCGCTATCTGATCCGCAAAAGCGTTTCCTTCACTCACATCATCAGTGATCCTCTTATGCGCACTACACTTCACAATTGCTATCTGAGTGGGTAAAGCAAGTGATTCCAAAAGGTCATTCACTAACTGACCATGCTGTATTTTAGTACCATGTGAGGTAAAGAATCCTTTTTCCCTCCAAAGGCGGCCAAAACTGTGGGCCACCCCAAATGCATATTGGCTGTCGGTGAACACATTCACTCTCTTCCCTTTAGCCAATACACAAGCTCTAGTCAGAGCTAGCAATTCAGCTGCTTGGGCTGAATTCTGCCTAATGCGTGCTGTCTCCACAATTGTATGCAAAGTGGTAACAGCATAGGATGCAGTCGTTTCACCAATGGGGAGCTTAAAACACGAACATCCACCCATAGCATCCCATCCGGGTCCAGGAGCGGCGTATCTTTTAAATCGATCCTACCTTTGGTCTCCTCCTCTGTACGGAGAAAACAATCATGTTGCTCTTGAATGTCTTTCTCTACTGGGATCGGTAACAATGTAGCTGGATTTAGGGTATTACATCGCTTGATTTGCATGTGGCTAGCCAAGAGCGTCAGCTCATACCCCGATAAACGGGCGCTCGTAAGATGCTGAGTTTTTGTCCTGTTTAGAAGTGCATCCACTGCATGTGGCACCATGACAATAAGCGTATTGTCTAGCACCAATCCAGCAGATTGGCGAATAGAAACTGCTGCTGCTGCTGTAGCTTTCAGACAACTAGGTAATGCTTTTGCTACAGGGTCTAACGTAGTCGAAAAATAAGCACACGGGCGTTGCTTGTCACCAAATTGTTGTGTCAAAACTGACAATGCGCAACCTTCTCTCTCATGCACATGAAGTGTGAAAGGTTTGCTGTAATCCGGAGTACCCAACACAGGAGCAGAACACAAGGAAGTACGCAAATCAGTAAAACGTTTCTGGCATTCCTCTGTCCAAGGGAGAGGTTGGGGTGTATCTTTAAGGGTAAGTGCCAACAAAGGTTTCGCTAACAAATAAAAATTCGGAATCCATTGTCTACAGTAAGAGGTAATGCCCAAAAAGGCACGCACCTCTCTCTGTGTGCATGGTACAGACATTTGTGCAATTGCTTGGATTCTTTCTGGGGTCAATCGCCGTCCCTCCTTCGACAAGAGATGACCTAAGTAGGTAACCTCTTGGCGACAATATTGTAATTTAGAGGGCGAAACCTTATGATGAAGGTCAGACAAGTGATGCAACAGTGAAACAGTAACTTGTTTACAAATGTCCTCTGAATCAGCAGCAACCAACAGATCATCTACGTACTGAATAAGGGTGGCACCTGGAGGCAAAGTGAAAGCATTGAGCTGAGTTTTCAAAGCCTGACTATAAATGGAGGGACTTTCACAATAGCCTTGAGGTGCACGCTTGAACCGGAAACTGCGGCCTCCCAAAGAGAAACCAAAAATATCCCTACTTTCCTCAGCAATGGGAATGCTCAGGAAAGCATTCTTAAGGTCAATGACCGAAAACCAGGCAGCCGAAGCAGGTATCATTGTCAATAAAGCAGTGATATCTGGGACGACAGGAAACTGGGATACAACAATCTTGTTGACCTCCCGGAGATCGATCACAAAACGATAAACAGGTGGCTGGGAAGAGTCAGTACGTTTAAGGACAGGCAAAACAGAACTATTGCACACATTTCCTCTAGTCTCTTCAACCACACCTTTCTGAACCAAATCATAAATGATAGCCATCAGTGCTCTCTCACCATCCCTCGAAATTCTATACTGAGGAATGCGAGGTAACCTAACATTAGACTTGAGGGTGACAACATAGGGTGGAATCTGCAAGAGACCAACATCATTGGGGCCTACAGCCCAAAGAGTAGCAGGCAGGGACCGTAATTCAGAAGGGAGTTGGTTTCTAGACAAATATGTCGGGGAGGTCAATCTCTTACCTAAAGTAAGATGTACACCAGAAGGAGAACAATGCAGGGTCGCATACAGTCTTTTTAACAAATCCAAACCCAACAAATTCTCACCACAACCAGTTGTTAAAATAAGCGGAGCCTCCAAATCATAAGGACAAATGGAGATAGGCAAAGGACAAGAAACTGGGTTACGAACTGGGGCGCCAGAAAATCCTACAGAAACATTTTTTAAGCCAGACAAAGGTGCCCCAGGGAGTTTAGAGTGGATGACAGAACTCTTCGTTGCACTAGTATCTAAGAGAAATGGTTCTGACACACCAAGCGCAACGACATCAACATAAGGCCCATTTTGGTCCACTGGAACTGAAATGACTCCCTCACTTTGTCTACAGCTGTCCTAGCTAGAGTTAAAATCCTGATTCCCATCCTCCATATAATAATCGTCATTATAATAATGGGCAGACTGAGTATTTTGCTGATCAAAATAATTCATGGAATTTTGAGGCGGAAAGGAACGTTGATCCTGGGACATTGTACTTCGCCCCCTCCCCCTAGGTGTAGACTGGAAGCCACCTCGGCCTCGCGGCCCAGGCGTACCACCAGCACGCTGCAATAAAATCGGGCAATTATTCTTGTAGTGACCTTCTTCCTTACAATAGGCACATTGATTAGAACCCAGTGGAGGCCGTGGAACAAAGGGCTCAGGTTTCTGAAACACCTTCTGAAACTGGGGAGTCGGCTGAAACTGGCGCTGAGCAGGACGAGGAGGATAAGCCTGTTGCAAAAGAACCTTCGTCTTTAAATCTTTAGTCTTTTTATCCAATTTGTCCTTCTCCTCCTTATCCCTATTTTCGTAATATTGAGCAGTAGCCAATATCTGGGCTGAAGAAACAGCCCATGAACTTTCGGAATCCTTTAATTTATTAGAGAGTTCGGGAAGCAAATTAAATACAAATTTATCTACAAACAATCGCTGTCCCCCCTCTGTGCTCATATCCTGACCACTGTGATCAAGAAACGTTTCCTCAAAACGAGTTAAGAAGTTGGAGACACTCTCATCCTTCTTCTGCTTACAGGCAGCTTACTTATCCCAATTAACTCTCAGAGCGGGCATCATAGTTTTCCTTAAGGTGATTATTCTACCAGGAAGTTCTGCAACTAAATTATCGGGTTTAGCACCACCCACTTGGAGTCTATCAGCAGCCAGTATAGCATTCCAATCACCTTCTAATTCTTGGGCATGGTCCTCTTTCCGAATCCTAGCCCAAAATGGTTGTGGGACAACATTTCCCATTAACATATCTATGTCAGCCAAATTCAAAATACAAAAGGGGGTGGTGATGGACGGAGCATCTGAACCAATCAAACACTCACACCGAGTCAAAAGATCTGGGTTGGATCCATCACCGTTCTTTAGCCCACTCTGCCACCCCAGTTCAGACATGGCTTTATGCAAATCAGTCTGACCCTGTGCCTCATGGGAACAGTCCAGCCGGAACTGCCAAGCCATGCCTTCCCTGGACCGGAAACAAGCTTCCGAGGACCGGTTTTTGGCATTCCAGCCGTCTTCAGCCCGGCTTGCTTGAATCCAGTGGCAAAGTGAGCAAGGGACTCACGTCTGAGCATACCCTGCCACACTTATGGCGGCCAAAAGCGGTACAAAAGGGGGTGGTGATGGACGGAGCATCTGAACCAATCAAACACTCACACCCTGTCAAAAGATCTGGGTTTGATCCATCACCGTTCTTTAGCTCACTCTGCCACCCCAGTTCAGACATGGCTTTATGCAAATCAGTCTGACCCTGTGCCTCATGGGAACAGTCCAGCCCGAACTGCCAAGCCATGCCTTCCCTGGACCGGAAACAAGCTTCCGAGGACCGGTTTCTGGCATTCCAGCCGTCTTCAGCCGGCTTGCTTGAATCCAGTGGCAAAGTGAGCAAGGGACTCACGTCTGAGCATACCCTGCCGCACTTATGGCGGCCAAAAGCGGTACAAAAGGGGGTGGTGATGGACGGAGCATCTGAACCAATCAAACACTCACAGCCAGTCAAAAGATCTGGGTTTGATCCATCACCGTTCTTTAGCCCACTCTGCCACCCCAGTTCAGACATGGCGTTATGCAAATCAGTCTGACCCTGTGCCTCATGGGAACAGTCCAGCCCGAACTGCCAAGCCATGCCTTCCCTGGACCGGAAACAAGCTTCCGAGGACCGGTTCCTGGCATCCAAGCCGTCTTCAGCCCGGCTTGCTTGAATCCAGTGGCAAAGTGAGCAAGGGACTCACGTCTGACCATACCCTGCCACACTTATGGCGGCCAAAAGCAGTACAAAAGGGGGTGGTGATGGACGGAGCATCTCAACCAATCAAACACCCACACCCAGTCAAAAGATCTGGGTTTGATCCATCACCGTTCTTTAGCCCACTCTGCCACCCCAGTTCAGACATGGCTTTATGCAAATCAGTCTGACCCTGTGCCTCATGGGAACAGTCCAGCCCGAACTGCCAAGCCATGCCTTCCCTGGACCGGAAACAAGCTTCCGAGGACCGGTTTCTGGCATTCTAGCCGTCTTCAGCCCGGCTTGCTTGAATCCAGTGGCAAAGTGAGCAAGGGACTCACGTCTGAGCATACCCTGCCACACTTATGGCGGCCAAAAGCGGTACAAAAGGGGGTGGTGATGGACGGAGCATCTGAACCAATCAAACACTCACACCCAGTCAAAAGATCTGGGTTTGATCCATCGCCGTTCTTTAGCCCACTCTGCCACCCCAGTTCAGACATGGCTTTATGCAAATCAGTCTGACCCTGTGCCTCATGGGAACAGTCCAGCCCGAACTGCCAAGCCATGCCTTCCCTGGACCGGAAACAAGCTTCCGAGGACCGGTTTCTGGCATTCCAGCCGTCTTCAGCCCGGCTTGCTTGAATCCAGTGGCAAAGTGAGCAAGGGACTCACGTCTGAGCATACCCTGCCACACTTATGGCGGCCAAAAGCGGTACAAAAGGGAGTGGTGATGGACGGAGCATCTGAACCAATCAAACACTCACACCCAGTCAAAAGATCTGGGTTTGATCCATCACCGTTCTTTAGCCCACTCTGCCACCCCAGTTCAGACATGGCTTTATGCAAATCAGTCTGACCCTGTGCCTCATGGGAACAGTCCAGCCCGAACTGCCAAGCCATGCCTTCCCTGGACCGGAAACAAGCTTCCGAGGACCGGTTCCTGGCATCCAAGCCGTCTTCAGCCCGGCTTGCTTGAATCCAGTGGCAAAGTGAGCAAGGGACTCACGTCTGAGCATACCCTGCCACACTTATGGCGGCCAAAAGCAGTACAAAAGGGGGTGGTGATGGACGGAGCATCTGAACCAATCAAACACCCACACCCAGTCAAAAGATCTGGGTTTGATCCATCACCGTTCTTTAGCCCACTCTGCCACCCCAGTTCAGACATGGCTTTATGCAAATCAGTCTGACCCTGTGCCTCATGGGAACAGTCCAGCCCGAACTGCCAAGCCATGCCTTCCCTGGACCGGAAACAAGCTTCCGAGGACCGGTTTCTGGCATTCCAGCCGTCTTCAGCCCGGCTTGCTTGAATCCAGTGGCAAAGTGAGCAAGGGACTCACGTCTGAGCATACCCTGCCACACTTATGGCGGCCAAAAGCGGTACAAAAGGGGGTGGTGATGGACGGAGCATCTGAACCAATCAAACACTCACACCCAGTCAAAAGATCTGGGTTTGATCCATCACCACCCCCTTTTTGTACCTCTTTTGGCCGCCATAAGTGTGGCAGGGTATGCTCAGACGTGAGTCCCTTGCTCACTTTGCCACTGGATTCAAGCAAGCCGGGCTGAAGACGGCTGGAATGCCATAAACCGGTCCTCAGAAGCTTGTTTCCGGTCCAGGGAAGACATGGCTTGGCAGTTCGGGCTGGACTGTTCCCATGAGGCACAGGGTCAGACTGATTTGCATATAGCCATGTCTGAACTGGGGTGGCAGAGTGGGCTAAAGAACGGTGATGGATTAAACCCAGATCTTTTGACTGGGTGTGAGTGTTTGATTGATTCAGAGTGTTTTATTGATTCAGATGCTCCGTCCATCACCTCCCCCTTTTTGTACCGCAAATTCATAATACAAGCATCAACAGTCTGAGATAATTCTTTGTAGTAACCAGCAGGGTTTTTGCGGGGGTCAGGTAAGGACTGTTTAAGGGCCAGCACCTCAGATCTCTTCCAAGGTACATGTATCCATATACGTTGGAAGTGAGCTGGTATAGGCTGATTACCATCCTGGGCTGCAACCGCTTCTCTCCACACTGGGGGAACCTCTCGCATAGGGTAGTGTTTCAGTTTGCGCCTAACAGAAGGACCAGGTTCAGACAAGGACCGGGAAAAGAACATTGATCTAACAGTGATAAGGGTCCGTACAGCATTCTCAACCTCAGGACCCACAATAATTCCTTTATCAAAATCAGTCCTAATCTCCAGCAAACCCTTGGGAGCTAAACCCAATCCCGTAGCCTCCCATTCCTGGCCTAAAATGCCACCCAATGGCGTCAAAAACAAATCTCTGTGTAGGGGCATCCCACTGCTCAAATGTTTCCATGATATCTTGCACGGTGTACTCGGGACCCTGCATGATCCATCTGCGAGCAAGGAGAGCTAACTCATCTCATTCTTGGGAATCAGGAAGTAAACTACGGGTCTGCCTATGGGGAAGAACAGGAGTCAGACTTACTGACCCAAAGAGAGGAGAAAAGTGACCAGAAACAGTCTCAACCATCTGCTGACGGACAGAAGGGGAAGTTGGCAGAAAAACAGGAGATAAGGTATGAGACGGAGCAGGAGAAGAGGCAACAGGTAGAACGGAGGTCGAGGGCAAAGGAGGCTGAGGCAAAGGAGTCGGAGGCAGAGGAACTGGAAGCAAGGGAGCTGGAGGCAAAGGAAATGGCGGGAGTGGTGGTGCCACAAAGGGCTGTGGTGGAGGTACAGGAGCTGGAGCTGGTGGGAGAATAACAGGTTGCTGGACGGGTAACAAAAGCGGGGGTGCATTAGCACCTTGTACATAGGGCGGGGGTGATCTTAACAAGTGAGACATTAAAGGATCCTTCTCAAGATCAGCATCGGGATTCGGGGGAGAAGTTGGCAGCACCGGGTAACATTTATCAATCGCCATGCGATGTTGCCTATCTGAGATCTCTATCGCATAATCTATTTCATTATCTTTAAACTGTTGGGCAGCCTGTATAACAGTCATGCCTCTTTCTTTCCTATCTCTTTTTGCCTGTTTAATTTCTTTCTGTTTGGCTTCCTTGCGCCAAAGGCGAAAAGAGTCAAACATAGCCGGCCGTGCTTTTCTTTTAAACATAGTAGCTTCTAAATTGTCTAAAATATCAGGCTCAAAACTACCATTATGTGGCCACTGTAAAATACCATCTTTCTTCTTATAGCGGACCCACACTTCATTAAAGGTGATGGGGCATACACCATGTTTAGAGTAAAGCTCATAAGTAGGAGTTCCAGCCGGAGGAATTGGACAAGAGACCTCCAGTCGGAAGTCCATATCGCAACAAAAACAACACCATTTTTGAAACTTAGTGAAACCAGGCATTGTGACTTCACTGGCTTCCTACAAACAACAAGGGGCTAATCAAAACAGCACAAACGTACTCACCCCTTGGCTTCGAAAATTGCAATTGTCGAATCTAAGAACCCAAAAACAAAGAAGTGGGAGCTACCCACCAGCACTTAACCAAATGTCTTCTCACGCCAACAGAGTTCCGTCTAACGTCTCGCAATACCAGTCATCACCAAAAAGGGACCAAGGCAGGGCGGCAGTCAGGGCAGCAGTCACCAGCAGCCGTTGGAAAGGAGAAGCCACACTTCAAAAGACCATCGGTCCACTTTTCGACATACATGGGTCGCTGGTGTGGGGGCGCCTCCTCTGGAATTTTCATGCGGGGCTCCTCACGATCCTTGGGCTCAACCGCTACCTCTGAAACCCCCCCCACGTTGGGCTACCAATTGAAGAACCGGGCCTTTGGGCCTGGCGGTGCAGGGCACGCCTGAAATCTTTGAGTTCACCTGCCTTGTTGTACAGAGACATGGAACACTCTGTTGGCGTAGAAAACCAAGTTTATTAGCTGCAGCTAAGCACAGTTGTCCAAGAAGTACACCAAGTAGATTCTCAGGAGACTGCCACTTTACTCCGTGGCACACAAGATTTTATAGCCAAAATACATCTGTACAAACATACACCCAATGCACAAAGTATTAGCCAATCAGAAGAGTTTGAAAACAAGGTGTTGTGCAACCAGAATGCTCTCTGCTTACATGTTGTGTGTTATCCAGCCCCCAAAGTTAATCAATACTGGTACCCATGGTTCAGTGTTGCAATGGCAGGACATGTCTGTGTGCTTCAAAAGAAAGGTTGTGAAATAGGAAAACACAGGGAGAGAATAGCAAAGACCAAAAGATAAGATACAGCAAGGGAAGAATACTAAAGGCTAACAGATAGTTGATACAGGGATTAGGTAGTCCAGACAAGGATTAGTTAGGCCGGCTGGTGTCTGAGATTGGTTTCAAAACAAGGGCGGAGGTTTTTTTTCGACACGTTGCAGTCCAAAGGGCAGAGACACTTCGTTCATCGAGCAGCCACAAAATGGCGGCGAATATAAGATGGAGTCGAAATTAAAGAACCTCATAATCAAGGTCCGAAATCAACATGTTTGTCCCAAATAGGACCTCATATGGAGTGATACCCCCTAGAAATCTTCTTGGCAAGTTGTTAAGAGCACGTTGAACCCCAATTAGATGTTTGACCCACCCGTCAACCAAACCTAATACCCTAGCTGTTATAGACTGCTTATGTCCCGTTTTTTTCTTCCCACAACAGAATTTCCCTCAGGATGGAATGGAGAAGAGTACTGCAATTCAACGCCCAAACTGGCAATGGCTTCTTTGTAAGCTCGAGAGCTAAACACAGGGCCCTGGTCAGAGTATAGTCTGCCTGTAGTCTGCCTATAAAGACTCGCAAATCTTTTATAACAGTTCGAGCCTCAGCCGAGCGCTGAGGCCACATCCAAAGGAACCTTTATTTAGTGTTTGTGAGACTGCATTCGTCCATAAGGACGCCTGCGTGTAGATAGTCTAATGCTGTCTAACAATGGTGTCGGTACTGAGCTGGCTATGCTATAGTCAGGTATCTGGAGGCGTTCTGTGCTGCGATCTCTATTGCAGTCTCTGAAGCTAATGACAAATATGTGAATGTGTGCATTAATTCCTGGCTACCAGCACATATCTTTTACAGTTAATATTGTTTTAGAGATCCCCTGATGTATCAGACCCCTCCCAAATGTGCTTGGTAAATCAAAGCTGCTCTCCGTTCCCTGTTTGAAATTACTCTATCCCTCACTCCAGGAACTCGCGCAAACGGAAGGCTGTTCGCAATAATTATATATGAGTGGAAATTTTTTAGGTAATGCTACACCGCTGCCTTTGCTTGTAGCATTGACAGCCAGTATTATTTCACTGTCTATTTTCGTTTTTGAACGAGTGATTACATGGAAGCCAATTGCACAGCCCCCTTCTCGGCTTCATCAGCCAATGAATTCCCTTCAACGTGAACGCCTTCACGTTAATGACTCAGCAAGTGTATCATATGAGTGTTTTGTAGTCCATTTCACAACTGAACTACTTGTTCCCAAAGCTTTTTATGCTTGATTGTACCACCCTTTGCATCTTTGAAACCATTTTGAGGCCAATTCTGTAAATATTTATTATATGATTGTACACAGTAGAAAGAATCGCGTACTATAAGTGTGGGGAATTCGCGATCCGTATTTTCAAGTGCCATTATGAATGCTTGTAGTTCAGCTCGCTGAGCTGTACAATCTCCTAGAGTTTTCGTGACCATAAGTCTGAATTTGCCAATCATTCAATCAATCAATCAATCATAGTATTTGTAAAGCGCACTACATACCCGTGAGCGTCTCAAGGCGCTGGGGGGGGGGGGGAAGAAGGCTGCTACTGTTCGAAGAGCCAGGTCTTGAGAAGTCTCCTGAAGGTTAGAAGGTCTTCGGTCTGCCTTAGGCGGATGGGGAGGGTGTTCCACGTCTTGGCGATGAGGTGGGAGAATGATCTGCCGCCGGCAGTCACTCTTCAGATGCTGGGGATGGTGGCGAGGGCGTGGTCTTCGGAGAGGAGCTGGCGGGCAGGGGTGTAGAGGCTGAGTCGTCTGTTGAGGTACGCTGGTCCGGTGTCATGGAGTGCCTTGTGTGCGTGGGTGAGGAGCTTAAAGGTTATCCTCCTGTTAATGATGAGCCAGTGCAGGTCTTTCAGGGGGGGGTGTAATGTGGCTGCGGCGGGGGGATGTCCAAGATCAGGTGAGCGGAGGCATTTTGGATGCGTTGGAGTCGTTTCAGGAGTTTGGCCGGGGCTCCTGCGTAGAGTGTGTTGCCGTAGTCCAGTCTGCTGCTGACGAAGGCCTGGGTGACCATCCATCTAGTTTCGGTGGGGATCCACTTGAAGATCCTGCGAAGCATGCGGAGGGTGTTGAAGCAGGAGGAGGAGACGGCATTGACCTACTTTGTCATGGAGAGTGTGGAGTCGAGGATGACCCCTAGGTTTTGTGCGTGGTTGGTGGGTGTAGGGGGTGCTCCTAGTGCTGTCGGCCACCAGGAGTCATCCCAGACCGAGGTGGTGGAGCCGAGGTTGAGGACCTCCGTCTTGTCCGAGTTCAGCTTCAATCGGCTGTTCCTCATCCAGTCGGCGATGGCCTTCATTCCTTCGTGGAGGTTGGTTTTGGTGGTGTGGGGGTCCTTGGTGAGCGAGAGGATCAGCTGGGTGTTGTCAACGTAGGAGATGATGTTTAGGTTGTGCTGTTGGGCGACGTGGGCAAGTGGTGCCATGTAGACATTGAACAACGTTGGGCTGAGAGATGAGCCTTGGGGTACGCCGCAGATGATCTTGGTGGCTTCGGAGCGGAAGGGGGGAGGCGGACGCTCTGGGTTCTCCTGGAGAGGAAGGAGGTGGTCCAGTCCAGGGCCTTCTCTTGGATTCCAGCATCGTGGAGGCGTGCTCTTAGTGTGCGGTGTCAGACTGTGTCGAAAGCGGCGGACAGGTCCAGGAGGATGAGGGCCGAGGTTTCTCCTTTGTAGAGAATGATCCTGATGTCGTCGGTGGCGGTGATTAGGGCAGTTTCGGTGTTGTGGTTGCTGTGGAACCCTGACTAGGATGGGTCCAGTATGTAGTTCTATTTGAGGAAGCTGTTCAGTTGTTTGTTGACGGCCTTTTCGATGACCTCACTGGGAACGGGAGCAGGGAGATGGGTCGGAAGTTCTTGAAGTCCTTGGGGTTCGCCTTGGGTTTCTTTAGTAAGGCGTTGATCTCTGCGTGCTTCCAGCTCTCCGGGAAGGTCACTGTCTCGAAGGAGATGTTGATGGTTTTCCGGAGGTGGGGTGCGATGATGCTGCTGGCTTTGTTGAAAATGTGGTGTGGGCAGGGGTCTTCCGGGGTTCCGGAGTGGACGGTGTTCATGATCTTGAAGGTGTCATCGTCGTTGATTCTGGTCCAGGCGAACAGGCGGTTGGTGCGGGTGGTGGTTGTGGGAGCGGGGGTGTCGGCTGTTGCCGGGGTGGTGCCGGCATCAAAACTGTTGTGGATGTCTGCTATCTTGCGATGGAAGAAGGAGGCCAGCGAGTCGCACAGGTCTTGTGACAGTGGGATGTCGTCAGTGTTGGAGCTGGGGTTGAAGAGTACCTTCACGATGCTGAAGAGCTCCTTGTTGTTGTGTGCGTTGTTGTTTAGGCGGTCTCTGAAGGCGTTCCTTTTGGAAGATCTGATGAGTTGGTGGTGTCGGCTGGTGGCGTTCCTGTGGGCTGTGTAGCTTTCCGGTGTTCTTTCACGGGTTCAGTTTTTTTCTAGTTTTCTGCAGGTTCGCTTGGAGGCCTGAAGGTCTTCGGTGAACCAGATGGCTCTCTTGCTGTTGTGGGTGTTTTTTTGGAGCGGGTGAGGGTGTTGGCGCAGTCATTGATCCATTGTTTGAGGTTGCGAGCTGAGGTGTAGGGGTCGGTTGGTTCTGTGGGTGCACTCTGGGCGAGGGCGGCGGTTAGCTGGTCCTCCGCGATGTTGCCCCAGCTGCGGCGAGGCATCTGCTGGATGCGGTGGTGTATGGTGGGTTTCTGGAAGGTGAACTGGATGCAGCGGTGGTCGGTCCAGTGGAGTTCGGTGGTGCGGTCGAAGAAGACGTGGGTGCTCGCTGAGAAGATGGGGTCAAGCGTGTGGCCGGCGGAATGTGTGGGTGCTGTAACGAGTTGTCTGAGTCCGAGGTTGCCGAGGTTGTCAATCAGGGTGGAGGAGTTGGCGTTGTTGTTGTTCTTGAGGTGGAAGTTCAGGTCCCAGAGGAGGATGTAGTCCGTGGAGGCGAGGGCGTGTGTGCTGACTAGGTCGTTGATGGAGTCGCTGAACTGCGGTCGGGGTCTGGGGGGTCTGTAGATGAGGGTGCCTCTGAGGGTGGTGTTGGGGTCGGTGTGGATCTGGAAGTGCAGGTGTTCGGCGGTGCAGAGGGTGTCGTCGATTTGTGTCGAGATTTTGAGAGTGTTTCTATGGGCGATGGCAATTCCTCCCCCTATTCCGTTGGTGCGGTCCTTGCGGCTGATCTTGTAGCCTTCCGGGATGTCTATGGCAATGTCAGGTGCAGAGAAGGGGGTCAGCCAGGTCTGCGTCAGGAAGGCGACGTCTGGGGCATTGGTGTTGAGTAGGTCCCAGAGTTCGACGGCGTGTTTGCGGGCGGAGCGGGTGTTGAGCAGGATACATCTGAGGAAGTTGGTTTCCATGTTGGGCGGGTTGGCGGGCCGGATGCTGGTGAAGCTGCAATTCCGGCAGGAGAAGGCTCCTTGGGTGCGTTTCGGGGTGGCCTGGCAGCAGGTGCCAGATCGTCCGGGTTTGCGTGGAGAGTGCTGGGGTCGTAGCGGAGGCGGGCGTCGTGGTGTGTGCGGGGGCAAGGGTTGCTGGCGCTGGACACGATCCAGTCGCAGACGGGTGCAGACGGTCTTGCCGTAGGCGCACCTTCGGCGCGCCAGCGGCGCGGCCACGCAGCGTCAGGCATACCAGGGAGGTGGGAGAGAGGAGCAGCTGGAAGACGGGAGGCGGGAGCAGCGAATGGGCAGTGTACAGTCAGGGGGCACAGCGGCAGGGGAATTGAGTGGCACAGAAAGCAAAAAGGGGCACAAAAGAGGGGGAAAACAGTGGCACTGAAGGCAAAAAAACTGGGCACAAAAGAGGGGGAAAACAGTGGCATAGAAGGCAAAAACGGGGCACAAAAGAGGGGGAAACAGTGGCACAGAAGGCAAAAACAGGGCACAAAAGAGGGGGAAAACAGTGGCACAGAAGCAAAAAACGGGGCATAGAAACGGAGGATGAGCACACTTACGAGCAAGTCCTCAGCAGCGGCAGCTGGGGCAGGGGCACACCGGCGAAGCTGTGCGGAGGGGGAGCAACCTACCAGGAGGGTCAGGGGTCGCTCTCCTCACTGCGCAGCGTCCAGCATATATGGGGAGGTGGGAGGGAGGAGCAGCTGGGAGGCGGGAGCAGCGAATGAGCAGTGGGCAGTCAGGGGGCGGGGCCGCAGGGGGCACAGAAGTGGGGAAAACGAGTGGCACAGAAAGCAAAAAGGGGCACAATAGAGAGGGAAAACAATGGCACAGAAGGCAAAATCGGGGCAACAAAGAGGGGGAAAACAGTGGCACAGAAGGTAAAAATGGGGCACATATGAGTGGGAAAACAGTGGCACAGAAAGCAAAACGTAGCACAGAAGGGGGAAACAGTGGCACAGAAGCAACAAACAGAGGATGAGCACACTTACGAGCAAGTCCTCAGCAGCGGCAGCTGGGGCAGGGGCACAAAGGTGGAGCTGTGCGGAAGGGGAGCAACCTACCATCACGCATACGACGTTTAACGATCGCGCATGCAGCACTATAAGCCTGTTTTCCCCCCATAGCGGGTTGTGCTGATCCGTCAGTATAAATTATACATTTATATTGGTCTAGAGGCAGAATTTCAGTAGGCAGAGGACATTCTTGTTCGTATTGCAGGAATGCTTGTGTTTTCAAATAATGATCAAAAACGTATTCAACATCAGTTGCAGTAACAGAATTAACCCATTGTATCCATCTCGGATGTAAAGCTTTAGCATTTGGAATGCTCGCTTTTGTCACTGCCTCTAAGGCAGGTACAGGAGTTACGACCATTATGCTTTTCCCCTGTGCTAGGGCTCTTTCTTTTGCTACAGCGGTTTGAACTGCTGTCAGAATTTTTTCAGTAGAAGGGAATTTCATTTCTGCTTGTGTGTACAAATGTGATTTGTATGCGATTGGTACTTTTTCACCTTCGTTAAAAGTTAAGTAGGTGAATCCGCATTGACCCGGAATGATTCGGATCACTAAGTTGCATACTTTTACGCGTGTTTGTAAATATTTGGTTGCTATTATGTCTGTTTGTAGTGAACGCAAAATGTCTGCATGTTTTTGTGTCCAATGTACTGTTTTAAAATCAGGTTTGATTAATTCGTAAAGAGGTTTAACCCTTTCTGCGTAGTTTAGAATGTAAGTTCTTCCAAAATTTGGGAAACCTAGAACCGATTGTAAATTCTTCAGCGTTTTTGGTGGTTGGAGCTGGGCACACTTTTCTAAAAAGTTGTCTGCCAGGCTTTTGCCCTCACTTGATAGTTCATATCCTAGAAAAAGGACGTTGAGATGGGCAATTCTTGATTTTTTAAAGTTGAATTTATACCCTTCAGAGGCGAAGCCCAGAATAATGGTGTTCACCCTGTTCAAGTGCCTATCCAGGTCATCGTCTGTCAGATAGATATCATCGACATATGACAATGCCTCGTCATCATAAGTTTGTAGTAACTCTGCTACCCTTGCTGAGAATAACCCAGGACTATTCTTAAAATTCTTGAGGGAGATGACAGAAGTGAAGCTGTGTCCTCATTATTGAGAAAGCGGTCAAATACCTACTTTCAGGTGCAATGTTTTGACAAAAGAAACCGTTAGAAATATCTAATGTGATTTTATATTTTTTACGTACAATGATATTTATTAATGCTGTACTGTTGCATTTTGCACTGCAAATGTTTTGCAATAAGAGTTTGTGTCTGTAATCCAAAACTAGACGATATGTACTGTCTGGTTTGGAAACAGGAAACAAAGGATTGTTCATTGATGAGGTGCATGTTTCAATCACCCCTTGGTATTCAAGTTGATCTAAGATCTCCCTGGCCTGTTTTTTAGCTTCTTGCTTAACTGGGTACTGCCTTTGTGCAGTTGGTTGATTTTTTTATTGGATTTTGTGGTGAGGTGAGTCCTCATCCCATCCTACATGATTTTTATATAAAGCTGGGGCTCGGGCAATTGCCCATTTCCTGGCATAAGTATATTTTAAATGTATATGAATATGATTAGAGAAGGCTGGCATAATGATGTCTTAGCCATGTGGGAACTCCCTGACAAATTCTGGTGGCTAGTCTTGTTCTGCTAGAAGTATATCAAAGTCGTTCGAAAGTTGCTCCCAAAAGAGTGCTTTCACTTTTCTTGGTATGTCTCCCTCCATCCGAAGTGTTATTTCATATAACCTATGTGGAGAGCTAACCCTGGTGTCTGCAGTTTCAACATCAATGTCTTCATTCAAGTCCACTGTCTCCAAAAGTCCCTTCAGGTTCTGGCGGGCTATTGTTACTTCTTCTGCGCTGTCCAACATTGTCTGAGCCCATTCTCCATTCTTGACTTGTGTCCTCAAGATCCTCGGCATGTCTGATTTTTAGACCTGCTACCTTCTTTGTGGTGAATTGAGGTGTTGGTTTACTTTTCTGAGCGTGTTGATCGTTTTTGGACTTCAGGCATTCTTCCTTGTTTTCTGACCGTCCTCTTCTTTTGGATGTCTGTGAAGATATCTGAAAGGTACAAGAGGAACGTGTATCAGTATCTTGATACCTTTTGAGGAGACGTACCTCGGGAATGAGAACGCTTCTCTTTGGAAGTTTGTTTGCTATTCTCCCACTTCTTTTTAGAAGAGGTAGGAATGTTTTTAGAAAATACCTTTTCAGGACTTTCGTACAGTTGTGGTTTTAACTGTATAATTCCACTTATCTTTGTGTATTACTAAGTAATTCATCGTCCGACATTGCTTCAATGCCAGGGTCAGGTGTATAGCCGGCTAAAACCGGCCATGTTGCTCCTGGTCTACCTAGTGGACCGAGCCTGGTAATGTGATTTAAATGTTTTAGGGCGCCTTTAAACCAGAGCTCATGCTCCTGATATGTGAGTGGAATTTCAATATCCTTGAAGGGAATATATTCCTCTGGTGGATCATCTTCTTTGTAGAAGTGAAACAAATGTATTACTGGATTTGATTCTGGGATTACTATCCATGAATAGAATACCTCTCTCTGGTGATCTTCATGTGCCTCTATCACAAAAACTGCTCTACCACCTCTTGATGTTAGGCCATGTTTTATAAGTTTTAGAGTGATGGCTCTCCTTAAATTTGGAGGAATCATTGCAGCATTCTTATCGATTTTTTGGAAACCTGTTAAGTTAAAACCTGGTAGGGCGTTGTCACCTGTATTTCCACCGGTTTCGGTGTGGTTGGCTTCGTCGGCCATTGTTTACTGAAAATTGCAGAGCAAATTTCAAGGAAGCAAAGATAAGGTGCACAATATTTTGGAACACTTTATCCTTCAACGTTGAATGAACCAAAAAGCTAATACATAGGATTTTCGTCCTACTCAGCTATGGCGGATATTATCCCTACCCACTCCAGACGTCTATTGGAGTATTTATGAATAGGGGTCTCTAAGAAAAGTACAACTGAGTTACTTCAGTATCTAGCGTTTAATTAGTGCCTTACCAAACCGTCACCTTACACCTATCAGTGTAGTTCCTATATCCCTGATAGGCTCTGCGCATTGGAACAATATACACTATAGTATTGACATAGGACTGAGGTCAGTATGTCTCTATCGAGTACATTAAACTTAATTACATGTGTGTGCCAGCTAACTCAGAGGTCAATAGAAACTTTCTAGAATGAACAAGAAAGGATTAGTTTCTGACAACCGCATAAACATGACAACCTTGTTTCCCTTACAGTCAGAACAATATCTTCAGAGTCGTGGAAACAATAGATAACCGTTTCACCCAGTCAATCGTGCATGCTTCGTTTCTACAGAATTGTTGCACAGAAATAGGGAAACTGCGTTTCAATAAAAAGGGTTTATCCCAAGAGGCACAGGGTCAAGACTGATTTGCATATAGCTGGGTCTGAACTGAAGTGGTGAAGTGAGCTAAGGAATGATGATGGATTCAACCCAGATCTGTGACTGGGGGTGAGTGTCTGAAAAGTTTCAGCGCTCCGTCCATTATCTCCTTGTGTTTGCTTTGCCTGCATGGGATATGTCATGTAACCGTTGTGTGAAGAGAACTAATTCTGTATTATTTACCTCAATTTCATTATGTCCTACTTGTCCCTATTTTAAAAGCACCTAAGGTATGTACAAGAAACAACACACAGCCAGAAAGAGTAGCCATGTTAGTACTGTTATGATCAATATCTCTCCCTGCAATGTCCTTTTTAACCTTTCTTAGTGGACAGAATGGCCACTATTCTAATAGGGTGGGTGGATTAATTTGTATTTTTTTGGCTCCTTTACAGGATTCGTCACCATCGGTTGGACAACCGCAATATGCTTTGTTCAATTTACAATGAACTCCTCTATTCTAGATGTATCAAAGTTAAATTTGGTTATCCGTTTTGAGAATCCCTCTATCTCAGTTGCATCAAAGTCACACTCAAAATCACCCTCAAGATAGTTATCAAAACCCCTTAATTGTACTGTCCAACAATTCTTTGTCTGTGAGGCTTGAGGTATTGATTATTCTAGCCCCCAATCCTAAGGGGGGGGGGGCAGTTATAGTTCTATCAATGGGATAATAGTTGGTATTGTCACTATTTGTTATGGTGCTCATGAGGCTACTATACTACTAAAACTCTCTGATATCGATGACAATGTCCTTGCTAGATGCTGCAGCAACAGGCGTATTCAATTTTTGAAATATTTCTAATTTAAGTAATATGACGGTCACTGCTTAAGTTTTCCCAGGACCCCTTAAATTTGAATAGGGAGGTGTAGGAAGCTGGCTCTGTATATACTATACCAAAGTAAGGTATAGTGTGCATAAAGTCCAGTGTATCCCCAGAGGCTTACAGAAGCTTAAGTAGATAATACAAAAAGCTCTATTTGTGGTAGTGTGGTTGAGAAGTTAGGCTTATCAGAGGGCTGTGTTAAGCATGTATTGTACACATGCAGGCAAGAAATGATTGCACACACTCAAACACTGAATTCAGACCAATTGTTTTGTATTTATTTATTTATGAATTTATAGAGTGCATGCCTCACCCCATAAGGGTATCTCCGCGCTAGGACTCAATGACACTCCTTCAGACAGATCAGAAGAGAATAGTTTTCAGTTGTCTTCTGAATAACAGGAGGTCAGGACACTGTCGCAGGTGGATAGGTAGACTGTTCCAAAGCCGGGGGCCAAGATGGAAAAAGGCTTTGCCTCCTTGTCGTGATTTGCTAATACGAGGAACATTAATCAGAGCCTTATCTCCAGAACGGAGCAATCTACTGGGAACATAGTTTACAAATTTCTCATTCAAGTAGCTAGGCTCTAGTTTGTAGACCACTTTAAAGGACATACAAAAGATTTTAAAATTGATCCTTTTACGTATAGGCAGCCAATGAAGTTTCTTAAGCAGAGGCAGAGAGGCTGTTCTGCGTGGGACATCAGCCACGAGGCGAGCAGCAGTATTTTAGACCACCTGCAGTCTATTGATATCTTTTTCAGTTGCTGATATTAGGAGCAAATTGCAATAGTCGAGGCGACTAAGAACTAGTGCCTGTATTAAGGTTATCCTAGCGGACAAGGGTAAAAAAGGGAATACTCTTCTGAGCATCCTAAGAACATGAAAGCAGGCTCCGACTGTCGTGGAGACATGATCTCTCAAAGTAAGTTTTTGGTCAAGGCAAACTCCAAGATTTTTCACCACTGATTTAGGAGAGGGGGTAGGGCCCAGTTCCTCTGGCCACCAAGTGGGTGACCAAATCAAAGTAGCTCTCCAAAAAGCATTATCTCTGATTTGGTGGCATTCAGCTGGAGATAGTTGTCTTTCATCCACTGTGCTATAGATTTCATACCGTTGCCAAAGATGGTTTGGCAGTTAGGGTTAGATTTGTCTAGTGACAAGAGTAGCTGGGTATCATCCGCATAAGAAATGGGGATGAATCCCAGTGTTCTCAATAGTCTTGCTAGGGGCGCCACATAAATGTTGAACAAATTAGGGCTCAGGCATAAGCCCTGGGGCACTCCCTTGGTGACCATAGATGTTTTGGAATGAAAAGGACCTAAGTTAACGGTCTGCGTTCTGTCCGTGAGAAAGTTGGTAAGCCATTCCAGGGTAAGTCCAGTAACACCAATATCACTCAGTCTTCTGAGCAAGATTTGATGTGATATGGTGTTGAATGCTGCTGAAAGGTCAAGCAGCATCAATAGTACCGCCTGACCCATATCCAGCAGCATTCTGATAGTACCTGTAACTGCCACTAGAGATGACTCCGTACTATAGCAAGGACAAAACCAGATTGAGAGGGATCTAAACTGTTAGTGGTTTCAATGTAATTAGAAAGATGTGCGTTAATGTGTTTTTCAAGAATTATGGTGTCAAGAGGAAGCAAAGAGATCGGGCGGTAGTTTTTAGGTTCTTTTTAATAGGCAGAATCTGTGCAGCTTTCCAGGCTGGAGGAAGGACTCCTTCAGTCAGGGAGCAATTAAGAATATTGCAGATGGGGTTAGCCAGCTGTTTAGCCAAAGTGGATGTTATTTTCACCGGAATTAAATCAAGCGGAGATCTGGATTTAGCGTTTTTAAGGTGCATTTCTGTCTCTTCGATCGTAAGCAAAGGAAAATTGTCAAGAGAGTTGTTCGCTAAAGGGGTTGGTTCAAGCACCATATCTGCTGTAGAATGGAGATTGCCAGTCAAGATGATATGGTTCCGTTCTTTTCTGGAGGACAGGTCTTTCCGGGTCTCGGCCCCTCCATTCCTCTCCCAGTCCCACTCCATCCGACAGGGAGTCCCCCAAGGCTCTGCACTCAGCCCATCCCTCTTTAACCTATATGTACAACCGCTTGCGGCTGTAGCCAGAGAATGGGACCTCTCGCTGGTGTCATACGCTGATGACACGCAGCTGGCTATCACTCTTACCGAGGGTCCCTCTATCTCTGCAGCAAGGTTCAGGGATGGGCTGGCTGCTGTAGCCCAATGGATGACAGATAATTGCCTGCAGCTTAATGCAGGCAAGACGGAGGTGCTGCTCCTCGGAAAGAACACCTGTCACTGGAACCAACACTGGTGGCCATTGTCGCTGGGCACCATCCCACCCCCCAAATCCTTGGTCAAAAATCTGGGCGTCTGGATGGACTCAGCACTCAACTTCCAGACCCACACAAAAAGAGTAGCGGCCACTTGTGTGGGCTTGATGAGGAGCCTCAATCCCATACTCGGCTTCTTTGATCCCAAGGTCCGTCAAACGATCATTCAAGCCACATTCCTGTCCCGCCTAGACTATGCTGACGTCTTACTCTTGGGCGCCAACAAAGCAGAGATAGCGCGTCTGCAACGCGTGCAGAACACCGCGACAAAAACCTTGGTCGGACTTCCCCGCAGGTGCTCGGCCAAAGCTACAATCCGAAAACTGCATTGGCTACCTATCGAGTCCCGAATCCAGTTTAAATCCCTCGTCATGATCTTTAAAATCCTTAAGACTGGATGCCCAGAACTTCTCCGGCCACTCCTTACACCTTATGTGCCACAGCGCAATCTGCGCTCACTAGGTCAACAACTACTGACGGTGCCTCTCACAAAGTTGGCTCGCACTGGCGCACGCTCCTTTAGAGTGTTAGGAGCCAAACTTTGGAACAACCTGCCCATGAGCATTCGCTCACTGGAAAATCTGTCTGCCTTCCGGAGAGCCGTTAAAACCCACCTATTTCCTCCCCTCTAGGTCCCTTGCCCTTGCTTCTGTCCCTCGTGGAGTTCTGTGGTTCTTTAGCGCCGGGACGCCCCTTTGCTGGGGCAGCTGTTTGCGCTCTACCAAATTTTAACATAACATAACAATTGTATAAATCATGTCAATTTTCTCAATGAAATGACTAGCAATGCTGTTGCACTGTGTTTGAGAAGGTAAGGAGGACATGGCACAGGCTGAGGGGCTAGTAAAAGAATTTAGCGTTTGGTAGAGACATTTCTGAGAGCTCCCGGCCTGTATGAGAGTAGCTGCTATATGTGTTTTCCTGGCATTCTTTAGGTTACGGTGATACTGCTTGAGAGCCTCTCTATATTTTTCTTTGTCAGTAGAGCGTTAAGATCGACGCCAAAGGCGTTCAAATCTTTTACACAAGCCTTTCTCCAGTCGCAGGGGTGCCGAATACCATGGTGCCTGGTGACGTTTAGCGGTGGAAGGGCATATTTTTAGAGGGGCTAATCTGTCTAGAGTAGCTAATAATTTAGATTTGAAAGAGGCAAGGCGGTCCTTTACGTTATCCGAATCCTTGTGATCAGGGGGACAAAAGGTATCTGAGAAATGTTCAGGAGAGACCAGATTCCATTTCCTATCCTTTTTTATTGGTAAGTATTTAGGGCAGGGGGGAGCCGCATGGGTGTTAAATTGGAATTCCACCATTGAGTGATCAGACCAAATCAAAGGGGTCGTGGCCATATATGATATGTCAGGGGAATTAGTTAGGATGATATTTAGAGTATGCCCTGCTTGGTGGGTGGGATCTTTGTTTATGGCAATAAGATTAAGTGCAGCCAGCTCCATAAAAAAATATGAAGTTTCTTGGTTATCTAAGATCTCTCTATGTATGTTGAGGTCACCAAGAAGCAGAAAATTCCTAGATGCGATGATGTAGGGGGCAATGAATTCAATAAGCTGCGAAGAAGTGTTGGTAAGGGGTCCTGGTGGGCTGTATACTAACGCTCCTTTCCAGTTCATGTTGTGCTGTAAATTAAAACTAAAAATCAGTATTTGTAACTGCTCATTACTCATTTGGTCTAGCATGGAGATATTCACCGAGTTTTTATGAACTATGGCTATCCCTCCCCCATTCCTATGCTGTCTATCGAGTTTTAAGATATGATAATTATCGGGAAGCGCCACTGCGACATCTGGGTTAGAATGGGATTAAACCATGTTTCTGTAAGAAATCCTAAAAGGGGATTATTAGTGGTTAAAAGGTCCAATATATTGGTGGCATGTTTAGGCAGTGACCTTACATTGGCCAGGAAGCAGTTCCGATTAAGATCGACATCCGCTCTGGTATATTGTTTGGATTCTTTCGGATGGAAGTTCTGTTTTAAGTTAGGTATGTTTCCTTCAGCATAAGAGTGAGTAGACGCGCATTGAAATTTGCATATGCGGCAGGAAAAAGGTCCTTCAACTATGGTAGGAGTAGGGCAAACAACCTGTGTTGAGATAGTCATAATTGTATTAGCATACTTTAACCACACAATTTTATTATTTTATTTCTAGAACCAAGAAGTACTCAGTTGCAGGTAAGTAACAGTTTTCATAGTAGTACTATGTTTCAAAATGCAGTTGGAATAGTTTTGCAAGGCAGTAGAAATGCTTTACTTTTGGGATATCAGTTTAGAACAGTCGAACTTTACAATAGCAATGGATATACTTTTGTGTGCAATGGGATCACAAATGCAGTGCCATCCTATGGGAGGAAAACCTTGTTCGCAGGAAAACTGTGTAATGCATTAATAGGTAAGTGCACAACGTACTCTTCCAGTCTTCGAAGGTTTAGACCAACACTTAGTAGGGTTCGGTGTAAGGTAGGTACTACACCACCAGTGGTACTTGGGGCAGAGCCTCTAGCCCAAAGGGAGGTTCTTCGCGATTTGATGAAGGCTGAAAGGTCTCCGGGTTTCTTGGAGGCCTTGCAGGGTTTCTGGAGGGACAGCATGTCCCATTGTCAAACCAGTTACAAGTGGCGGGGTTCTTGCCGTGTTCTGTTTGCAGTGGTTCAGTTCCTGGTCCGGCAGTGGTCCTCTTCCATCTTCTTCCTTGGCCTGTCGAATCTAAGGATCAAGGTATAGGAGTGCCCCTAAATACTGAATTTAGGGGAGTTACAGGTACGGGCAGATGGTAATCAATCGCCTACTAGCCTTTTGGGTGACTACACCCTTAGAATGTCTGACTGGGTAGGATCCTTCCATTCAAGATGAAGTATCACCTAAGCAGTGGGACACCTACGTCCAGGGCACCCTAGGGATGGTCCCAGCAGGAAGGGGACACACCTCTCCTGACTACTAATTTTCCACCCGACCTTGCAGCCAAACGTGGGGCTTGGCCAAGGCGGCGGGGTTCTCCACTAGCTGAAGAGGTCCTGGCTAGCGTATAAAAGGGCAGGAAGCATTTGAATGCATTTTGTAATTAATACAACACTGGCATCAGTGTGGGTTTATTATGCTTAGGAGTTTGATACCAAATTCCTTAGCATTCAGTAGAGCCTTCTTGGAGCTGTGGAGTTGATATTGACAACCTCCCAGTCTATGTACTCAATATGGCTCCACTACACTTACAATGTCTGTAAATGACACACACACTGTAGGGGCACATTGCATATGCAGCTGTGCCCTCACCCGTGGTATAGTGCACCCTGCCTTAGAGCAGTGATGTGTGCCATGTCGACTCTTAAGTCTTGTCTGCACCAAACCACACAGTCTGCAATGGCAGTGTGTGTGTGTTTGGTGAGGTGGCACAATACATTCTGCAGCCCTTAGAGACTCTCTCTGGTCACAGGGCCCTTGGTACCAATTGTGCCTTTTACAAGTGACTTACATGTGATCCAGAGGTGTGCCAATTGTGACAACAAAGGTACAGTTTTGGGAAAGAACACATGCACTGGTAACCTGATTGGCAGAGAACCAGTGCACACTCAGTCAAAGTGCATCAGAATCAGGCAAAAACTGTGGGTTAACCAAGCAAAAAGGGGTACTTTACTACAGGAGGTTACTCTGGATAATGCATCAATATTTGGATGGCATCAAATTCACTCCATTATTGAATCTTCCTGTGTAATTTTTCTCTTTCTTTACGGACCTTTTCACACATTTTGTTCTGTGGTATTCTTGGCAGGGCAAAACTCTACTTGCCAATAATCCTTATTGGGTCAATATGCATTTTGACTACATTGTGTTATTATTTGACCGATATTCTTTCATCTAACATAGACAGTATATGTGGTGGTATAGTCTGTAATCCTGATCTGACAATATTCATATAATCCAACAATGCAAACGCACCACTCCATACGGCTAGTCCCAACAAATGATATGAACACTTATCTATCATTAGAAATAAGTTTTTATTTGATTTTGGACCCATATAATGCTTAAAAGGAGAGAGCATAGGACTGGACACTAAAAACATTAGTGAACCCACACATTGTTTGCTATTTCCCAAAATTGGAGCTTGTACCATTGATTCTTACTAAGAGAAGAATTTGCAAATATTTAAAGGGCTCTTGTGGTTGTTGGATGGTAGATAATATTACCTTCAAGGCAGGGTTTGATGAATGCTGTTGGTACATGATGCACGTGTATGTACAATGTGATCATACCATGTAAGTTGGGACCGAACCAATCCTGGTGTATTTGGAGGGACATGTTGTCTTGAGCGATGTGTGACGGTAGATGCAGCTGGTTAAGGGCTATCAGTAGCAATGCTTGGGACATGAAAGGTTTCCGTGTGCATATCTGTCTGCATATTAAGTGTGTTCCTGTCTGTGTGCACCCTGTGGTTGCCAACAACTATTTCTCATGTTCTGGGGTACTTTATTGTAGTTCTCTTAGGTGCAGGTGAACTGTCTCTGTGCAATGTCTGGTCAGGTGCAGATATTTTACTGACTAACAAAACTGAATCTGTATCAGTGATGGGGTGTGCAAAGAAGGTGGCTGTGTTGACTGTATTACACTTAACTACCTTGATGATGTGAGTCAACCGAGGACATAACAGGGTGTCTCTAGCGTTCTCTCTTCTGCTTTGTTATCACTAGGACCCTCTGCTTTGCCCATTTTCGAGGCCTTCCTCTTGTCCTCATCCGGGCTGGTGCACCTACCACTTGTTTATGTGAGTGGCTTCTCTTGTTCTGCCCTTGGGTCTACCTCTGGGTCTCTTCTGAGTGGGAGGGCTGGCAGGGTCCTGGGACCACATGTGTGTGTGATGTTGAATGGCTTTAATGCCCTTTCTTACTATGTTTCACTATCAGGTCTTTATCACTGGGGATGACTTCGACCAGGTGTTCTACAGGGACCCCATGTCACTCTGGTGATCCTTTTGGGCCATTGTATGTAATTATTTCCTGCTCTCTTCTCTCAACGAGTCGGTTCTAATATGAACAATCCTATATTTTGTCCCGGCGTTCTTTCGAATGTAGATAATCATTCTCCTCAGTTTTATTATCTATGTGGTATCTTTGAAGCGTTTCTCATGTCCTAAATCCCTACACTGTGAAGGTCCTCGAGGAACACGTAAATTAGGACTTTTAACATCAGGGAGGAATCGGTAACTATTTCAGGTCCTGTGTAACTCGATGGCTGTCTGTGGGCCGATTTAAATATTAATGTCTTCAATATCGCCTGTCACTATCCACAAGGCGGCATCAGTGTCACTCATGAAAATATGTATATAAAATAAAATGAATATTTTCTAAAAGAAGAGTCACTTTATATTTGTCCTGCCCTTTATTTTATCAGGCATGACATTTCCCCACTTCCAAAATGTTTTGTTTTTTGTTCCATCAAATTATTATTAATGTCTTGTTGTGCCTCTTCTATATCAATTGTTAATGGGTAACTAGAGCAATTGGACAACTTTTCACTACTTGTCTTTGATGATTATGATATATTATTTTTTGGTTACTTCCCTCAACATTCATAGACGGGATAAACTTCCGAACTTAAGGTCTGGATAATTTGGTGACTCAAGTACTCTATATTACACCTGTGTCTGATCAGGTCCTTTGAGGGCACATCGAATAACCTAAGGGATGTACTTCTGTCAGTAGATGTATGTTGTCCAGAGACCTAAAGGTGATGCACCATCAATACCTAGACAATCAAGAATTTCTCCCATTAAGAGACTATTAGATGGTACTGGTATTGGTGGTCTATTTGGGTCAGAGCCGCTGGAGACGACAACAACCTGATCATTATAAAGAAGGATAATTAATTCGGGGATCTGTTGTGACTGATCACTCACAGAATGTTGAGATATTTTCCTAACTCAGTCAATTTCTTAAATGTTTTTTTCTAACACTGTACACTATCCCTCACAAGATAGAAAATCGGTTAACTTGTTCCTAATTTATACACTAGGTGATATAACATTACAAAACAACATTACTCTGTGGCCACATTTCTATTTGGATGTACATATGCATATTCATCAATTCTTAACTACATATGAAAGCAATAATCCTTAGTCACTTCCCTCTGCATTCATAGAGGGGGTAGACTTTCACTATTTGTAACTACAAATTGTAACTTCCAGACTTAAGGTCTGGGACAGCAAAAGTTACTTAAGTGTTCTGTTCTTACTCAGAGTAAATAAAGCACGATGCCACCGGCACAGCCATCCCTTTGTTACAATGACAGAACATACACCAGGAGACCCAGTTCCAAGCCCTACTCTGCCTTGGACCACTTTCAACTGTTTAGTTGAGTTCCCTGTAACTTCCTGACTTACCACCAGGATGCCTAAATATTATATATTACATAATCTTGCATGTGCATAAAAAGTTTGCAGTTTTCTGGATCTTCCAGACTTGCCACTGGGGTAACATACATTGTATATTTCATTCATACACAATCGTGCATGGGAATATAAAAATCAACCATATTACAATGCCAAATGTTTACTCTTTAAACAAGCATTTGCATAGCCAATAGGTCTCGCCTTTGGGACATATAAGTATTTAGCCATGCAGCAAATTACCCTGGGTGCTACAGCATCTACTGTTACATCATGTGAAAAGCAACATGCATATGCCTAGAGAGTTTGCATCCATGTGCCTAAGAGAGCTGCATATTAAAGTACCCGCTCAGGCGTCAGATAAACTGCCATGTGGTGTGTGGTTTCCTGACTCATGTGGCTAAAAGAGAACATGAACTAACAGTGTAACAATAATAATACAAAGGGAAAATATGACTGCCAGTGCTACGATCCAAACCCGCTAAGCACTGATGCACTCTTACCCTAAACATTCACCCCTGCGCCAGCTAGCCCGATGGAGTGATAGCGCAAACTCGACCCAAAGGTATTAAAGTGCTTTAAAAATAAAATTAGTATGGCAGCACTGCTGCACAAGATCACCTCCAAAGACCCGGCCTGGATCACAAGAGCACACTGGATGGGGAAGGAGAAGTAATTGGAAAGTTTATGGAGCAGCTGCTGCCTGTCTGCGCCATTAACACCACAGTCCTCCACCGCCAATGACAACAGCCTGTTTGCGCACTGCCTGTGCTGAAAACGGCATATCCAGTTGCCACTAGTGACAACATACCCTGCGGCAGTGCAGTCCATCTGGTGCTTTAGTGACAGCGTAGCCAAAAGGTAACAGAGTCGGGGACCACACGTCCAGTCTGCACCAGTAACACACCTGCCTGCACCAGTGATATCACACTTTTTTTGTTGCAGTTTTTATATAGTGTGAACTCGACCTGAAGGTATTGCAGCTGGATCAGACGTAAGACTCTTTGCTGCTACACCTTTCCGCTTTGCATTCTGGTCTTTGTGGTCCTATATTTTAATGGACACAAACACAACGACAAGCACCAGAATGTAATTAGAGCTAGATTAGCAACTGATGTCGAACACCGGGCAACATGAGACTCAGGAGGAGTTTATGTTATGTTTTATATATTTAGTTTAACAAGGTCCAAGCTACCATCTCCCTTGTTTCATCCAAACTACGCCAATAGCCTCTACCACGGATCACCTTTAACGACCATGAAAAGACTACAATGGATTCAGAACTCGGCTGCCAGACTACTCTTGCATATCAAACCACGAGACCACATCTCCCCTGCCTTGAAAGTCCTGCATTGGTTACCGGTTGCCAGAAGATCCACGTTCAAGCTGCTTTGTATTACCCACAAAGCAATACATGGAATAGGACCACTCTTCATCAGGAAAAAATCACCAAACACATTCAACAAAGGAACCTCCGCTCTAAAGGAGTATCTCGCCTCAAAATCCCACCATACAAGAAAAAACCATGGGTGGCACGCCTTTCTCTGTTCAAGCAGCCAAACTATGGAACTCTTTACCCCCCAACATAAGATCCACCGACAACCACCTTATCTTCAGAAAACTACTCAAGATCTGGCTCTTCCCCACATAAGCACCATACGGAAAAATACATTTACAGCATATCCCTCTGTATATAAGCATTTGTTTTCACTACAGATCTGTACCTATCTTTGTGTATTACTTTATAAAACATGTAAAATAATTATGTTGTTAAGAGAAAAATAAATAAATAAATAAAATAATAATAATAATGATAATAATATTCATCAATAAATACAAATCATCTTTGGTCTACATGTACATACTTCCATTGTGCATCTATGTACCTTCCATGTACTTGGATCTGTGTGTCTGTTACTTTTCTCCTGAAAAAGCATATCCAATGCACTACCCTATTTCTCATCCTGTGCCTCTATCAATATATTTAATCTAAATATACTTCCTTCCTTCATGTATCTATATACTTTCAATGTACTTATGGATCTATATATTTATCACTTTCTTTTAATTTAGCATTTCCAATGCACTAGCCTATTTCTCAGCCTATACTTCGCTCTATATATCTTCTAGCCCATCCTTTTGACTCATCTCAAACTTCTTTCTACTACTCCTTCTAATGCACTACCCTATCTCTAATCCTACACATCTATCAATATATCCTCTACATCCACTCTCTCATTTATCCCAAACCCCATACCACTACTATGATCACCAAAATAACCCTTTCTAGACTCTCTCCTGCTCTACCCCTCCTTGCATCATCTGACACCTCTTTTTACTACACCGATCCCCTACAACAAACCTTTCTAAACTCTCCCCTCTGACTCCTTCCCTCCAAAACTCCTTTTTACTCATCCAAAAGCCTCTTCCTACTGCTAAGACCGTAAAAAAATAAATAATAATCCTTCACTCTTTTATCCCTCCACTATCCTTTTCAATCAAAATTAACAGACTAACATGTTCACTTCTCAAATTCCATATTCCATATTCAACTATACTAATATACTGCCCAAATAACTGAATAACATATCTACTACTCAAATTATTTAATATTTATACTATACTAATTTTCAACACTAATCCTTTATGGGTTCCCGAGTGGCGTGCTACTCGCCAGAAAAGCGCACCCATCAGGGGTAACAAGTGCTATATGAATGCAAATCTTTCTTCCCCTTTTATCCATCCGCTATCCTTCTCACTCCAAGTAAAAGACTAATATCCACCACTGAAATTACCTCATATTTCACCATATTAATTCACCACTAATCCTTTATAGGCTTCCTGAATAGCATGCGTCAACAAGCGAGCGATAAATAAATACAAACCTTTGTCCTCCTCTATCCTTCTGCTATCATTCCAAATCCAAATAACTGACTAACCTATCCACCACTTGCATGTTTCACTATACTAATTCAACACTAATCCTCTATGGGTCCCGGAGTAGCGTGCTACCCGCCGAAAAAGCGCTTTGACGCCTCGTCAGGGGTAGTAAGCGCTATATAAATGCAATTACAATACAGTACAATAAAATACATGGCCTGGTGTGACCTCACTACTCGGTAACTCTGATACTTTGTAACTCGGAACGATGCAAAAGCAAAACAGAGCAACTTTAATATTACTACACGGTAGCAGCGGATCAGTGCTTGATAAATGCAACATAAAATAAAAATAAAAAGCCACACATTTCGTTTTAATATGGCATATGGACGTTACTATTTGTCTAACAAAGTTACAACTGGGCACAATGAAAACGATTTCATGTTTTCGAACTGACGTGAAATGTTCTAATTTACCCTGATATAGGCGCTGGAAATGGAGATTCTGAGCTGCCTTTCCCATGCTACTGTGGGGGGAGCAGTGGAAGGAGAAGACGTATGAGAGAAGCATTTAAATATTAAAGGCAGGGCCACTGGAATTATCCGGCAGGAGAGCTCCAAATTATGAGGCAGGGTTGAGTAAATAATGCAGCAAGATTAGGCAATTTATGGACATAACACGTCACTTTTTGTAATAATACTACTTCATTATTTTGTCATTTTAAAACTTGGTAATACTCTCTGGGCTTTAGTTGCACCTCATTAGCCTTAGTTTTACCCCCAAATATAGCTTTAAGCAACAGGAAGGTGATCAGTCCAGCTCTGCAAAGGGCCTTCCACTGGGCGGCAACTCGTGTGGCTGCATTTTTTCTTAACTTTTGAACCATTTGAGCTGGAAACAAAGACATGTTTTTGTTACAGTCTGCAGATTATGCAGCACATGATGGATTATGTGGCAAATGCAGAAAATCTATAATAATGTGACCATTGCCACGGCCACACAATCCATAGTTCTAGTGGCCTTGATCTAAGGGATTTAAATGCAGTAGGGGGAGGTGAAGGGGGCATGGCTGATAAATGTACGCACTTTGATCATATAATTACAATGGAGGGGGCTATGAGAGATATCTAGACAGTTCTACTGACACATTATGCAGAGGGAGAGGGAGGGATTGAAATATAAATCCCTCAAGGATATAAACAGGTTGGACGAGAGAGATGATGGGGGCAGGTCAACATGGCAAGGAAACAGCCTCACTAGAGTGGGATCTGTCTGGGGGTGGGGTATTAATGGAGCTTTGGATGGGGGCATCCTTTAGAAGGGTTTCTAGCACAGGGAAGGGGCGTGAGATAGAGCCTCAAATCGAGATGCAACATGCCTGGGGGGGGGGGGGGGGAGTTTGGGGCGGGTGAGACCTGGGCCAGAGGCGAGGGGAACAATACTTTTACAAAATCTCAGCTGGTGAAGGAGAAAAACAGGAAGAGTTTAGAGTCCTGGGGAGGGTAGCGGAAAGGGCGCTTGGCAGAGCTTGTCACTTGAGGCCGTGGTATAGGGTGCCTGAAAATCGGGGTTCACCATTGAGGTTTTCAGCAAAAAGGGTAAGACACACCAGGCCCAGGGTGGCCTGAAAACCCTTTCTGATGTTTTCAGAGTTCTAGAGGGAAAGGTGCACATCCTACCGCCTCCCGGGCCTTCTCTATACACAAACACCCTACATGGTCTCCTAATTCATCTTTAGCGTGCAGGGCTCGAAAATTCCACTCGACCGCTCGCATAGTCGAGCTAAATTTAACAAGGTTGAGTTCTTTTTAGGTCCTACTCGCCCTTTCTGGCGAGTAGGAAAACAAAACAACTTTTGTCCTCTGTCTGTAAAAACGGAGCAAATGGGACAAGATTTAAAGGCATTTCTATTGCTCACAAAGTTAAAGGGCAATAAAGATGCCTTTAAATCTTGTTATCTTGTCACATTTGCTCCGCTTCCAGAGAAGGAGGTCAAGTAGGTTGCAGTTAGGTCGAGGACATTTTTTAAGGTACTAGTCCTGCAGGACTAGTACCACTTTTTGGATTTTTCGAGCCCTGGCGTGTACGTTCCATCCCCATCCAGCTGTCCATGTCCATGCTTGCTCCAGGTGTGGTTTCCAGCACTGCTGTGGCCTGGACAGTCTCACTGGGCTGGGTTTGGCACTTGTCCTGGTGTTAACCAGCAACCAAGTTGTGGCGCTGTGGGTGCGAAGCAACCCCCGTAGGTAGGTGCTCGGTGTGGGCGAGGGAGCGGGACAGGTAGCATCCCAGGAGCGAGTGAAGCGGGCTAACACTTCTCAGCTACCACGCTCCATCCCCCAGGGCCCGGTCCTTTCAGCAGGATGCAGGGCATGGTGTCATCGCCATGGTAACCCCAAGCAAGAGACGCTGTGCCTGATAAGGAAGGCTGAAGCTGAGCTGGGGAGGAGTGGAGACCAACAAACTGGCACTTTTCACTCAGAAGAGGACTCGATGAACGCTCTCTACGAGCAGCCGGCTGCAGACTTGATCCCACCACAGCCCTACTCTGGTGGAAATCCCCGCAGGCATCCTGGGCCAACTAAAGGTGATTCTCCGAAGCAAACACTGTGGAAAACTCATGCAGAACAACTTCCAAGTGACAAGATAAAGCCTGCCTTTGTGCAACCATGCCCCGAAGTCCCCCAGTGCCAGCATGTTGCAGTCAAACCTATGAAAGTGGTACATGGGAGCAGGTGGAGGGTCATAGACAGTACCCAAGAAGACCAACTCTGAGCGCCAAGATCCCTGTGAAAACAACATCTGTGGAGGGGGCGGCAAAACTTTAATACGCTGGCACGTGTCCTGGATGAGCCAAAACTCCCCCAACGGGTGGTGGCATGAGCGCTAAGAGGCAGAGGAGCCTCGGAGGATCTGGCAAAAATGCAGCTGAGAGGAAGCTTTGTCGCGTGCAGACCGGAACTGCAGTAACAGGCCTGCAGCATGCACCGCCAGCGGGCGAGAGTGAATCAAAATAAAAGACATCTCGAGACGGCAACAAAAGACAAGCGCGGCCGCGAAAAAACAGATGGCCCCTGCGTGCGCGGCCGTGAAACTAAAGCTGCAGCGTCCCGTGAGTGGTGCGCGTGTGGCTGTTGCTCGTAACCGCAAGCCTTAGGCCGGAAGTCCAGAGCGATTCCAAGAGGTTGTTCTCCTAGAGCAGGGCATGTGCATTGCACTAGGCTCGACCTAATAAAAAGGAAAGAAGTTTGCACTGTACTCACCCTAATGATGCCAACTCCGAGTCCTGCTCGCATCCAGGAATGAGCAGAACTTTAATGAAATTGGTTTCTGCTTACCTTCTTTCAAGATTTGCAATTCTCTCAACAGCGGTAGGCGGTATTCCGGATGGTGGCATTCAGTGAGGCCATGTGGACATCCTGGCTAGTGGGCTTGCCAACATGTCTGAGGGAAATCTGAGAATGAAAAAAACAAGACACAACTGGCAAAGCAATATAGGTTTAATCACATACTGCAGGGAATATCAGTCACCTCCTTGGAGATTAAACTAGATGTCCGAAATACTACATCTAGGCAGTGATATTTATACACAGAAAACCACAAGGTGACAGTTACTAAACATATTGACTTTTTAGCAGTTTCCATGTATGATATGTGGAAAACCTCAATGTGGGTTTCAGTTTTCAGAATACAAGCAAAGAAAAGCACATGTTTATGTGACCACCCTGCACATGGTTATATCCTGCTGAATGCTAATTGGGCCAGGCTAGCTGATTTTAATGTATGGTTTCTTTTGCCAAGCTAGCTGAACTTTGCTTATGGTTTTGGCAGCAGCGTGCACATGTTTGTCAGCAAATGTTCTCAGGATGCGCACCTGGTATCTTAACCTGTGTATATGTTCAGGCCAGGTTTGTCTTAGCCTTTGTACGTCTTAAGAGAGGGGCATGAGAAACTGCAGAGCACAGAGGTGAATCAAGCTCTTATGTGATTTATGCATCTTGGCTTGTTCCCCGAGAAGATGAAGATTGTGGTGGCCTATTTTGTGCAATAGCTCATCTGAACTAACCACGAGATGTTCTGTCAAGTTTCCTGAAAGTGAAGTGCGATGTGACCTGCCAGTTTCTGCTTAACCCACTGCCTTTCCGCATGAAGATTGTTTCCCTGCATGAGTCCTTCACTGATTACAGAGGTTCAATGCTATTTCCGACCTGATGTTACAAGCGCCGGACTCGAGCGCACCATCCTAGCAGTCAGAACGTGAAGTTTATGCCTGGAAAAGAAGCGCCACCTGGGGAAGACTACAACTCCCATGGTGCCTTGCACATCACGTACGACGCAGCAAAGACAGCCCATATAGGAAGTTGCTGAACCCGGGGTGGCGTCGGAAATTCTTCCACCAAGGTCCGTGCTGGCTTGCAGTGTCCAGGATCCAAGTCTGGTAAGGGTGCCTTTCGCACCAAACCTTTTGTTCTCTTGTTGTTTGAAGGCGTCACCTCCCTCCATTGGTTGAGCGGCTGCTCTTGCGGAGGAGAATTCTCGCCTGTATTATTTCGAACGGCATTTTCGTCCGTTTCTCAGACACGCCCTCCGTTGGAGAGCTTGCTGCTCATGCGGAGGGCGGACTAACCCTGTGTTCATTTCGATCGACATTTTCGGCCGTTTACAAGTCGCGTCATCTGTTGGAGAGCCAGCAGCTCGTGCGGAGGACGGTATTCAAATTAGAGGTGCCTTCGGCCGGGGGCTCTATAGAGAACCGTTATTCAACGTGCCTATCAAAGTCAGTAACCGCTTTCCTTTTTGGTTTGGAGATAAGTCTGGATTAATGCTTGCTCCCGGAAAGTATCATACTGGGGATTACATTGTGTTCCACATTTAAACTTGAATACTTGAATTGTTCAACAGGGTGAAGTAACCTCTTATGGAACTCTTCATTACCTAGCACATTCCTTTTCTGTTATGTTACACCGACTATTGAGCCTTATGGTAATTACTCCTGGGTTGTTCTAACTCTATTTTTAACAGGGTTCCTAAGAGTGGTATGGTCTACGCTCAATCCTTGTGAAGTGCATTGGAGTAGAAGAAAGGGTAGGTCTTAGCAAGTCGTTTTTTCCTTATCATTCGTATGTTTAATCTGCATCTTACATAGGGTTCTTTTTCATAGTGTGTTTTCTTTTATTTTTATTGCCCACTGTAGCTATAGTACAACACATGGTATTACCACACAGAAGGCACGTCATGTATGGAAGTATCTTCTTCTACCAGTGCCGTTCTTTTTTGTTATAGGTATAGGAAGGGATATTACATTAGTAATTATTGTGTGGTGATAATAGAACTTTCAGTATATAGACTATATAATTGTGTTTGTCATTTCAGATCTCCCTCCCTGCTGTCCCCTTCCTTTCCTTCCCCCGCTTGATCCTTCCACTGACCTGTGCCATTATGGCTATTTAGGCTTGGTTAGATCAAGAGGTGGGCCATTCTGAGCATCAAACTGATCCTGAGTACCGTAAAGCAACAGAATTTCTGACCCACGAAATAGTGTCCTCCCGGTCGGGTTGTGCTGGGAATGGCCACTCTTGATGATGTTCTAGCTGCGCTTGCCGCGGTTCAGGCAGGGTTAACAGCATCTAGGCAGGAAGCCGCAGATTTGAGAGCCAGGATGGATGGTCTACAGAGGAATCCTTTCAGTGAAGGGGCATCAGCCTCAACACTACCTAATGCGGTGGTTGTAGAGATGCCGGTTTCTATACCATAAGTGACACCAGATCGGTATCATGGGGATTCTGGTAAGGTGCAGGTATTTTTGACTCAGGTCATGTTACACTTGTCATGTAAAAAAAAGTCGTTCCCCACTAACCAGGCGAGGGTAGCTTTTCTTATCTCCTATCTAGCATGAGATGCGGCACAGTGGGCAGTACCACAGGTAAACCGCAACGACCCTCTCTTGCACGATTGGGAAGCCTTTCGGGCTGAGTTCTTGAAGGTATTTGACAGGAGAGCTGAGTCGTACACGGCCGATAGGGAATTGTTGGAGCTCCGACAGGGTAACAAGGACCTGCTGGTATATTTTGCTTCCTTTCGGCGGCTGGTAACGGAAACCAAGTGGCCTGAGTCCAAACAGGCCACACTTTTCCATCAAGGGTTACGGGAAGACCTTAAGGAAATCATTGCTCAGATCGATCCCTAACCTGCGACGTGTAAAAACCTGATCAATCTGGTACTACGCTTAGATCATAGACTGAGTGAGCGTAAGGGTGACCATAAAAGAAAGGCGAGAAACATACCTTCTTATGGACATCAAAAATCTTCAGACTCCAACAACGCTTCAGGGTCTGAACCTTTGGAGATAGGAACCATAAGGGCTGCCTTAACCAATGCTGAAAAAGACCTCCGCCGTAAGCAAGGACTCTGCCTATATTGCTGCAAAAAAGGACACTGCGTCAGGGAATGTCCTGTAAAACCGAAGACAAATCGGTTCCGCAACAGCAGAATGACGACAGCTGCATTAGACAAGGTATCGGAAAACTAGATGACTCAAAGAAAGGTGAAGGGGTTTCTTTGAGTCATGAATACATCCCTTCTTTACTAAAGAAGGATCCAGCCCGGGCCAGCCATCTATTCATCAACATACTTTTGCTGATACAAACTGAATGGATTCACATAGCTGCCATGGTAGATTCTGGAGCAACTGGCATGTTTATGGACTTGGGAGAAGCTAAACGTTTTGGCATATGTCGTGTACGGATCACAGAAACAATATCGATGTCAAAAATATAGAACTACAAGAATATCGAGGTAAAAATATAGAATACAAAAATATCGAACTCCAATCTCCAAACAGGTAAGTACATAAATATCGAATCAAAAATATCGATGAAAAAAATATAGTTAGTCAAAATATCGATTTTTTTAAAATGCTTTAAATTAATTAAAAATGTATGAAATAATAAATATAATTAACTTAAACATACTTAAAATACTTAAATAACCTTAAAATTAATAAATAAATAATGTAAGTTAAAAAAAACATACACATTGATTTGTTAATACATATATATATATATATATATTGGTTACCAAGCCGCATTTCCTTCCGATCAAGGATGGCACTGACTCCGTGAGTTCTACTCAAGTTTCATTTTATTTCCAAAAAGCTGCTTACAGACGCGTTTCGGCGGAAGCCTCCGCCTTGTTCACTTCATCCACATCAATGACAATACTGATATATATACACATACCTCAGCAAGAGAACACAAGACAGTTACATCACTGTGATAGGTTGCTGGTTGTCATGGTTACCCCGGTTCACTTATTTGTTTATACTCCCAGGGACATAGAAGAGTTCCTTTACAGATAACAGAAAGTGATTAACGCACCATCATTGTCAAAATCACTGAACATATAATTAAATTATTATCTCTTAAACATAATCAGAGAAAATCTAAATGACAAAAGTCAAACAAGTATGTCCCATGAAATGATTGTGTCGCGTGCCAAACATAGATATTTATAAACTACGGGGATAGGTTTACAGCCAGGCTTCGATGAACGGCTCTGGTCGGGTCGAGACATAAACAAAAGACCTCATTGAATTCAAGCATGTAAAAGGTTTGCGCATACTAGGGATAATAAACCACATATAAATTGTCTCACACGGACGTTGTGTGTCATTGGCTGTAGTATGCGGAACATAGTGATGACATGGACATAAATATGTACATAAATTGAAAGGTGAGAGTCAGTGACTCTTTATGCAAGTGATAAATGCATCGACTTGAATGCCATACTTAATGTTACATATACACCATACGATGTGTAAGGAATCACAGTTACCAGTCATATATAATATACATAACCGGACACTCGAACGAGCCTCTTCTCCAAGTGGAGTAATTACTGTGTAATACATTATATCCGCTAAGTATGTGGTAAAAGTTGAAAATAGTCAATCAACATGCGGGTTCAATTCTATTCTCCCCAGTACTCATTGGGTTGCATGTCTCATTTCCCACCCGTGTTTACCTATACTTTTGGTTGAATACCATGGAGCCATACATAAGTGATACACAGTGAATATAAAATGGTGCTGAAAAAACAGACAAAAGAAAGTATTTACATAAGTGGTGATGCAGATGTTAAAAGAATGGGAAAAAGGGGGGAATCGGGAGTACTACTATGCTGATTTATAGATGGACGGTCAATGCTTCGTCGGCATTGAGCCCATTAGGGATCTTGGAATCTAGTAAGATGATATATCTAGATTCCAAGCGCCTTAAGGCAAGTCTGCGATTACCTCCTCTGATGCTTTTGTCAATACTGTCAATGACAAAATATTTGATGTCATTGCTGCTGCCAGAGTGCGCTTTGTTTATCTGCCTGGCCACTGGATAGGTTTCATCGTTATTGCTTATGGCTCGCAAATGTTGCAGGATTCGGACATGTGCCGGGTGGATGGTGCTTCCTACATACCGCTTGCCACATTTACAAACAAGAACGTACACTGCGTATTCTGTCTTGCAAGTGTGCAGGCCTCTGATGACGTAGGGCTTATTTCTAAAGGGAACAATTACTTCCTTGGTGTTGATACCTTGTTTGCAAGCTTTACATTTAGAGCACTTGGTGAAACCTCTCTGATTACTTAACCAATTCGGTGGTTTGGTTACGGTTGGTGCGCTGATAACCAGCTGGTTGCGCATCGATTTGGCCCTTCTGAAAGTAATGAGTGGGCTTCTGCCACACCATTGTCCTATTACAGGATCATTATGTATCAGTGGCCAGTGTCTCTGTAGGATTTTTCTCACGTGGCTATGATAGGCATTGTACCCCGTTATCAGTCTTGGGATGTCTGGGACTGATTTTACTTGTTGTTCCTTTTTGTTTTTGTCTGGGAATAGAAGGTCCCTTCTATTGACTTTACGGCATTTGAGTTCTGCCTGGGATAGGGTTTGTGGTCTATATCCTCTTTTGCTGAGTCTTTCAAAGAGATTGGATTTAGCCTCTTGGGCCCCTGCCTCAGTACTGCAATTTCTGGTCATACGTAGACATTCTGCATACGGGATTGATTCTTTCAATTTGACTGGATGGAAACTTTGTGCATGCAGCACCGCATTTCCCGCAGTGGGTTTCCTATAGGTTTTAGTTTGGATTTTGTTTTTGTCTACGTATAGTTCTATATCCAGAAATTGTATTGACTTTTTACTGGTTGAACATGTAAATTTAAGATTAAGAGTGTTCTCACTAATTGTCGAAGCAAAATTTAGTGCGCTCTCTTCTGACCCTTTCCAGAGGATAAAAATGTAATCTATATACCGTTTGTATATTATGACATTTTCTTCCATGATGGAAGCCTGGGTGACTGACAGCACTTGCTCCTCCCACCAGCCCATATGCAAATTAGCATAGCTGGGGGAGAAGCAAGTGCCCATGCCTGAACCCTGCAGCTGTTTGTAGTATATATAAACGTAATATTAATAGAAAATGTACAATATTTTTACCGTAGGATAGCGGAAAGGGTAAAATTTACTATTACCACTCCAGTGAGTGCAACAGTAGGGAATGCGTTGGATAGCGAGGGGTAAAAATTACTATTACCACTCCAGAGAGTGCAACAGTAGGGAAAGCGTTAGTTAGCGGAAGGGTACAAATTACTATTCCCACTCCAGAAAGTGCAACAGTAGGGAAAGCGTTGGATAGCGTAGGGGTGAAAATTACTATTCCCACTCCAGACAGTGCAACAGTAGGGAAAGCGTTGGATAGTGGGAGGGTAAAAATTTCTATTCCCACTCCAGAGAGTGCAACAGTAGGGAAAGTGTTGGATAGCGTAGGGGTAAAAATTACTATTCCAACTCCAGAGAGTGCAACAGTAGGGAAAGCGTTGAATAGCGTAGGAGTAAAAATTACTATTCCAACTCCAGAGAGCGCAACAGTAGGGAAAGCGTTGGATAGCGTAGGGGTAAAAACTTACTATTCCAACTCCAGAGAGTGCAACAGTAGGGAAAGCAATGGATAGCGGGAGGGTAAAAATTACTATTCCCACTCCAGAGAGTGCAACAGTAGGGAAAGCGTTGGATAGCGTGGGGGTAAAAATTACTATTCCCACTCCAGAGAGTGCAACAGCAGGGAAAGCGTTGGATAGCGTAGGGGTAAAAATTACTATTCCCACTCCAGAGAGTGCAACAGTAGGGAAAGCGTTGGATAGCGTAGGGGTAAAAATTACTATTCCCACTCCAGAGAGTGCAACAGTAGGGAAAGCGTTGGATAGCATAGGGGTAAAAATTACTATTCCCACTCCAGTGAGTGCAACAGTAGGGAAAGTAAAGATTTAATATATTAATAAAAATTAATTAAATATCAATACCAAGAAAATATTAATTAAAATAAATTTCCTATTTAATATTATATAATAATGAATCAATTACGAATACAAATCAATATTAATAAATACAATTAATTACCTATTAATACAAATTAATTACCAATTAATTAATACATCAAAAATTAATACCATTAATAAATAAAAATGATTTACTTAATTACAATTAAATTACTTCCCCATTCCCCTATAAACCCACAACCCACTACAGAAAATAAATTAATACAATTAACTTAATTATCAAATAATCAATTAATAAAAATAAATTACCAATTACAAATTAATTAATTAATAATTAATTAACAATTCAAACTGAATACCAATAAATAAATTAACATATTTAATTAATTACAATTAAATTACTTCCCACCCTATTCCCCTATAAACCCACAACCTGCTGCAAAAAATAAATGAATTAAATTAACATAATTATCAATTAATCAATTAATCAACATTTATTACCAATTAAAAATTAATAAATTACCAATTAAAAAATAATTAACAATTAATTCAAAATCATTACCAATTAAAAAATTAACATACTTAATTAAATACAATTAAATTATTTCCCACCCTATTCCCCTATAAACCCGTCAACCCGCTATGGAAAATAAATTAATAAAATAAACATAATTATCAATTAATTAATTAAAACACATTACCAATTAAAACATAATTACCAATTAAAAATAATTAATTTCCAATTAAAAATTAATTAATTAATTCAAAATAAATACCAATATATAAATTAACATTTTTAATTAATTACAATTAAATTACTTCCCACCCTATTCCCCTATAAACTCACAACTCGCTACAGAATTAGATTACGCAAAAATTAAATAACATAAAAAAACTTACAAAAATAGATATAAAAATTCGATAAATTTAAATACCTATATTATATACTTCGATATTTTGACTTTCTATATTTTAAAAATCGATATTACTTACTTCGATATTTTGACTTTCTATATTTAAAAAATCGATATTACTTACCTTCAATTCGATATTTTCAACCACTATATTCTGTCCATTCGATATTATGTTCATTCTATATTTTTAACTCGATATTATGTCTGTTCACTGTCTTGTACCTAAAGACAGGCCTGAAGAAGTATACGCAGTCGATGGGAGGAAACTGGTTACAGGAACAATTGGATACAATACCAAAGACATTGAAGTTCAATACGGAGCCACACACAGGGAATTTATCACATTCAACATCATCCATGCCCCTCAATATGGGATCATATTGGGGTTCACAAAGTAGCAATCTCCCAATGGGAGTTGTCCCCCAGCGCACCGCGTGCTGTGATACCCGTAGGTATAATAAGAACCAAACAAATAATCATATTATTTGTTTGATTCTTATTATACCAACGGGTATCACAGCACGCGGTGCGCTGGGGGACAACTCCCATTGGGAGATTGCTACTTTGTGTTTCATTTAACGCTGATTTGTCCAGACAGCGAAGCCCTGGCTTGCACGCAATAACAGTTTATTTGTTCAACCCAAGTTTCAATAGACGGTGCGTGTCTTATCTCAATTTTGTATAATCATATTGGGGTTGCCAGCTGCAAAGACATAACCTCGAAATCAATTGGGTTACCCGAAATGTGTTGATGAACTCTCTTTATTACTTGGAACATTGTTCAAGAATCCCAGAAAACCCTGCCACAGCATTAGCTTGTGTAATGTGTATTGCTACTGTGGCGAAAAAGGAGGTACAGTTGCCCACTGTATATGAAGTGTATAAGGAGGCATTCAATGACATCCAGGCAGAAGAACTACCTCCCCATAGACAGTATGACTGTCAAATCGACCTTGTTCCTGGGGCAGTCGTACCAAGTGGGAGACTTTACGCCTTAACAGAACCCGAGAATCTCCATCTCAGAGCCTATTTGGATAAACATTTGGAATTCGGTTTTATCCGCCCGTCCAAGTCCCCAGCTGCATCCCTGATTTTTTTATACCAAAGACTAATGGCGAATTGAGAGCTAGTGTGGATTTTAGAGCACTGAATGCTATAACCGCGAAGAACAGATATCCCCTACCACTAATCAATGTGTTGCTGGAGCAGGTAAAGAAAGCGAACATTTACACTAAGCTGGACTTGAAGGGGGCCTACCACCTGGTTTGCATGAGGAGTGGCGACGAATGGATGATGGCTTTCAAGACCCGGTATGGGTTATTCGAGTACTTGGTAATGCCGTTCGGGTTATGTAACGCCCACTTCTTCAATGATGTACTCCGGGAGATTCTGGATCACTACGTGGTAGTATATATTGATGACATTCTCATTTATTCAGAAATTGAGGAGGCACACATACAACATGTGGAATCCGTGCTTCAAATTCTGCAGAAACACCATTTGTTCTGCAAATTGAGCATATGTGACTTTCATGTGACCACTGTGGAATTCCTAGGAGTCATGCTTAGTCCATCAGGCCAAGAAATGGCGAAAAGAAAGATCACTGCTGTCAAGGATTGGCCTCCCCCTAGGAATGTTCGAGATGTGCAATGCTTTATTAGCTTCGCCAATTTCTACAGACGGTTCATCAATCAATTTTCCAAGCTAGTTGCTCCAATAACCCAACTACTGAGGAAATCACAGAAATTTGAATGGAGACCTGAAGCCCATGGGGCCTTCCTTGCCTTAAAATCAGCTTTCGTGACAGCTCCAGTCTTATTACACCCAGATCCGGAAAAGCCATATGTGGTGGAAGCTGACGCCTCCAAGGTGGCATTGTGAGCCATACTATCACAAAGACACCCCTCCACTGGGCAATTGCATCCAGTGGCTTATATGTCTAGGAAGCTTAATGAATCAGAAAGAAATTACCACATTGCCGAAAAAGAACTTTTGGCCATAAAGAATGCTTTTACAGAGTGGATACATTTTCTGATGGGAGCCAGACATGTGGTCACGGTGTATACTGACCACAGGAACCTACAGTTCATGACCGCCGCAAGGCATCTCACACTGCGTCAGCTCAGGTGGATGCTTTTCTTTTCAGGGTTTCATTTTTATCATTACCTACAGGCTGGGTGCGGAGAACAAAAAAGCTGACCCTCTCACCCATCAGTCCTTTACCAGGAATCCTGCTATCACACTGGATAGCGCCATTATAGACCCAGCCAGGGTACTGTGTGTGATACAACAAGATACCTTCCTCAAAGGTATACAGAAGAGAGTTCGCTCGTCCACTTGGAAGACCTGGCTTCAGAGGCATAAGGAATGGCAAATCAAATACGGCTTCCTGATGAGCACGCCATGTACGGAAGTATCTTCTTCTACCAGTGCCGTTCTTTTTTTGTTACAGGTATAGGAAGGGATATTACATTAGTAATTATTGTGTGGTGATAATAGAACTTTCAGTATAAAGACTATATAATTGTTTTTGTCATTTCAGATCTCCCTCCCTGCTGTTCCCTTCCTTTCCTTCCCCCGCTTGATCCTTCCACTGACCTGTGCCATTACGGCTATTTAGACTTGGTTAGATCTAGAGGTGGACCATTCTGAGCATCAAACCGATCGTGAGGACCATAAAGTCTGCATGAAGGGGCTGGTTTCTTAGATCTGTGGGGGTTTCTACACGATGCTTCCCATTCTACTAGCTACTCCTCTCTGATCAGGAATTACAGCTTAAAGATTATTAAGGAATTCCCAATGCTACCATATAAGAGGGGTAGGCCTCACAGTAGTGAAAAACTAAATAGGCTGTTTGTCACTTCCAGGACATGCAAAAATAAAGCTATGTGCCCTGCCTTTTTCTTGCATAGCAGCCTGCTCTTAGGGCTTCCTAAGGCCTACCTTAGAAGTGACTTGCATGTAATAAAAAGGGGAGTTTATGTTATGTTAAATAATCTTATAAAGCGCAAACAGTTACCCGGAGGCATCAAGGCGCTAATGAGTATTGGAGAGTGTAAGCTAAGTTAATAGGCCAAGTCTTCAATCACGTGCAAAAGGAAAGCAAGTTTATCTGAAATTTAATAGGCAGTGGCAGGGAGTTCCAAAGTTTTGAAGCCACAGGCACACAGGTTCTGCTGCCCCAAGAGGTGTGCCTGACCCTAGGGATCATAATGTTTTTTTGCTGCTCTTGAACAGAGGGGCCTCTCCAGCAGGTACCATTTGAGCTTATCCATGAGGTGATTTAAGCTGCGATCGTGCAAAGCCCTAAAGGTCAAACATAGGGCTTTGAAATTCACTCTTTGTTTGACCGGAAGCCAATGAAGCACCCGTAGAGCTGGTTTTGCTGATTGGAATTTGGGGATTCCTGACAAAAACCTGGAGGCAGCATTCTGAAGGGACTACAACTTGTTTAGGTACTGCACCTGTAAGTTTAGATACAGCCAGTTGTAGTAATCTAGTTTTTACAGTATTAGTACTGTTTTTACTGTTCTTTGTAAAGATGGTGGAATGTATGAATCTTTTAAACTAGCTTAAGTGTATAGGAAGTGGTTGAGATAGTGGCATTGACCTGGTCACCAAAGGTAAATTTGTTGTTCATAAGGACGCCAAGATTTCGGACCTTTTTAACAGGAGATTGTAGCGGCCCTAGATTTTGTGGCCAGCAGGAAGGTGTCCAAAATGTGGTGTCCTTGCCGGAAACGAGCACCTTCTTCTTGCTGAAATTCAGTTTAAGACAATTTCTGTCCATCCAGTCCTCTACGACCAACATGCAGTCAAGGAGTGTGTTATCAGAGGAATTATAGAAGGACACGACAATCTGGGTATCGTCGGATATGATAGCAGGGAAAAACCAAACGATCTGATCAAATCCTCAAGAGGTGTAACTTACACGTTGAATAGTGTCGGGCTCAATGAGGACCCCTGAGGCACTCCGCAGGACAATGAGAAGTACCTGGATTCAAACTCTTTTAAAGACACTGTCTGTTCATGGCCACTCAAAAAGGATTTTAAAAGGGAAAGAGCAACTCCTCTCATTCCGATATGAGCCTAGCATCAATCAGGAGAGCATGATTGGTGGTGTCAAATGCCGCAGAAAGATCTAATATTATAGGTGCAGCGCATCCTCCGTAATCCAGGATATAGCTGATTTCCTCTGTTGTCATTATACGTGCGGTCTCAGTGCTATGACAGCTCCTGAACCCAAACTGGGTGTGATGTAAGAGATCATGCAGTTGAATTAAACTAGCCCATTGGATATTTAGGGCTTATTGAGTCATTTTCCCAGGAAAGAGAAGTCTGGAGATGAGACAATAGCTGTTTGAATCCGTATGAGGCAGCCTCAGCTTCTTCAAAAGAGGTATTATAGATGCTTTTACCAATCACTGAGGAAGACCCTTTGGTGATCATTTTGTTAAAGATAATGATACGGTGGTCACGGGCAAGATGGCCGCTGCAACGTTGTGCTGAGAGGTCGCATTCTCTCTCTCTCCCATAATGAATTGATGTATCGAGAGAAACGCTGTGCTACCCATGAGAACCATTTCTAATGGAGATTGGACGTTGTTGGCTTAAAGGAATATCTCTCAAGAAGCAAACACTACGAATCGGACAGGCTTGGGTCCGAGTAAAGGAAGCAATACTGAGACTCTTAACCGGGCATCACATGGCTCCTAAAATACCCGTTCGTGTCGCTAATCAGGAGAAGGCTAGCGAGAGGGGTAAAAAGTTAACTGACACCCCGGCAACAATGAAGACAGGGACAGCTATCAGCTTAAAGACGGATACCCCAGCAGGAAAGAATACCGGAGCGATCAGAAAAGTATTCCCCCCCCTCCGACGGAGAAAGTAAAGAAAGGAGAATGGCGGAAGCAGAGCTTGATCTCTAAACCCAACAATACAGGGGAGACCCGCTGCGTGAACAAAGGCAACTCAGCGAAAGGAGACGAACACAAGTCTCGAGAAACGGGAATGCGGCAACCTACTATGACGGAGATCCTGACAGCAAAACTCCCCGAAGCAGCAGCAGCAGAGATGTCGGATCCCCTCCGCGTAACAGACGCTGTCACTCTGGCTGCAGGAAACGTCCTCGAGGACGTAGCTGACGGTGTAGATTCTGTGAGGGTGGTTGCTAGGCAACGGGCTGAGCCGGCGCCGAAAATAAGTCAGAACATTGTAGTAGCGCAGGCTAGCGGAGCTCACGCTGGAGAGGAGCAGCCACAGTCGCTGGTCAGAGATGAAGGTAAAGGGGAGAGCGGAGGGGAGCTGGATAATGGCGTGGGGAACACAGGAGGCACAACTAGAGGCACTACAGCTGATATGCTCGGAGCCCTAATGCTAGTGGAAGAAGAGATTAATGCCTCAAAGAAAATGACTGACTCATGGGGTAGCCGAGAGAGATTAGCAAGCCAGAACCTCTTAGGAGAAGAAAATAGTAGCAAACATCCACAGGGGGGTGGAGACTGTACTTCTCTAGAAGGGGAAGGCGAGTTCTATTCAGTAAATGAAGATTCGGAGTCAGCATCATCAGAAGTATCTAATACAGAGGAGGATGATCAGGAGGGTACTGAATCAGATAATAGCACGTCGGAGAAAGAGTCCACAATGAAGAAAAGACATGCCAAATTAGAGAAACGGCTTCTATGGGACTACTCAGCGACCTCACAAGTATACCAGGAGGAGGACGCACATGAAAGCATGACGGAGGGAGCTTCAGCTGGCAATATCCCCTCCCAACGGGACCCTTTTCATACCCTGTTCATGACTCTTAAACAGATGCAAAGCGAAGCAAGGGCAGAGAGCCGCAGAGCGAGACAGGCATCAAAGAAAATTCAGAACAGCCTAAGGAAGGTCAATAAACTATATGATGAACTGGTGGACCGGGTAACAGAGGTGGAGGAGCGCACAGGCAAGCTCGAAGATGATGTTGGGAGATGGCAGTCATTCAAGACAGAACAGGAAAAAATGACAGAGGATATGCGTTGGAAGATGGAGGACTTTGAAAATAGGCAGAGGAGGAACAATGTCCGTTTGTTGGGTGTGGCGGAAGGGTCAGAAGGGCAGGATGTCAGGCAATTCGTGATAAATCTTTTGAAGGGTGCATTTCCAGAATCCCAGTGGCAGTGGGAAACAGAAATACAGAGGGCGCATAGGTTCCCATTCACAGTAAGAAAAGCTGGGGGTATAGGAGGAGTAGGGAGGGATGGCCAGAAAAACCACCCTAGGGCAATTTTAGTGTATATAGGAAACTTCCTGCTCAGAGAGGAGATTTTGAGTAAGGCAAGGCCAGAGAGTAGGAGGACTTTTGAAGACAACACCTTTTTTGCCAGGCCTGACTTCTGTCACTTCACTGTAGAGAGGAGGTGGAAGTTAAGGCAGATGATTGCTCCCTTCCAAGCTCTTGGTATGGAAGCATACTTACTCTACCCAGCTAGACTCAAAGTAATTGTGAGAGGGAAAATCTGGATGTTCACCTCTGAGGTCAAAGCTGAGCTCTTCTTAGAAGAAATGAGGAAGCAGAAGGGGGGTAAAGAGGTATAGATGAATTTTGATAAGTGAGAGGGGGAATGTGGGGAACACAGCAAAGTATTTGAAATTAGTGGGAGAGAGAAGCGACTTGCACAACCTAAGGCGGGCAAACATAGGTCAGTTGACCTATTTGCCTGTAAAGGGGAGGGGGGGGCAGAGCAGGGGTGGAGAGGGAGGGAGGGGGAGGTTGTGGGGGGGGGGTGGAACGGCAACATTTTTTTTATGTTTTGGCTCATTGTTATGTTTTTAAGAACTAGTGAAAGTATACAGTCTGGTTTGATGATGACAAATAATGTTTATCTTGTTTGGTATTTGTTTATGTTAGCACTATGGCATGTAGGATAGCATTAATTAATGTATGTGGTCTAAATGATCCGAATAAGAGGATGAGAGTTGCAGCGTACTTAAAAACTTTGCGATTAGATTTGGTATGTCTACAAGAAACCCATATAGAGTTAAGTAAGACATATCTTTTGGAGCAACTAGGGTTTAGGCTGTTGGCAAGCTCTAAACAAGAAACTAGGACCAGAGGTGTAGCAATTCTGGGTAGACAAAGGGATGTGGTAGTAGGGAAGAAGAAGGAAGATAAATGGGGAAGATGGGCTATCTTAGAAATATGTTTTAGGGGGCAGAAATTAACACTAGTTACAATCTATGGATCCACAGAAGATGACCCAGATGTATTCCAGTTCCTTGATGCGGAGTTAGCCCAATGGTCTGAACCCATAGTCTGCTGTGGAGATTTTAATATCCACGACCTAGAGAGCTCATTTACACGAACAGATGCGACCTACCGAGGGAGGAAACGGAAAGTATTTAGGGCTCTAGCAGATATGGTCTCACATAATGCCCTGGTTGACCCTTGGGTAAAACTACATCCCCACCTTGATGGAAGCACCTTTTTTTCTGCCCCACATAAAGTAAAGGTTAGGCTTGACTATTTTTTGATAACTAATTGTTTATTATCTGAGACACAAGTGGAGAAGTTACCCAGGGTGATTTCAGACCATAGTCCAGTGATTCTTACCATTAAAAGTAACCAAATACCTAGAACACCTACACAGTGGACTTTCGAGAGAGGCCTCTTAAAGGATCCTGGCTATAGGGAGCATATGACAGATTGGATTAGATGGTTTTGGGATATCAATAGGGGGACAGCGGCCTCAGGAGTAGTCTGGGACACATTCAAGGCGGGAATAAGGGGAGAAACAATTAGCTTCGTCTTGGGAAGACAGAAGAGAGAAAGGGAAAAGAGAGAGGAGGTAGGACAGAGATTATTAAGAGAGGAAGGAAACTTAAGTAGGGCTATAAGACTCAATTTACCCTTAGAGGATTGCCTGTTTAGAATTATAGCTCTAAGAGCTGAAGCAGTGGAAGGACTTGCTAGGCAGGCGGCAGATAATTTTTTGACTAAAAAGGAGAAGACATACGAACTTAGTGAAAAGGTGGGGCGTGTGCTGGCAATTAGAACTAGGCAGAGAGCAGCTGAAGCGGGAGTAAAAGAATTAAGGGACGCGCAGGGGAATATGGTTATGGAGACTAATTTAATAAGAGATGCTTTTAGAAAATTCTACGCAGATCTATATACTCCAGAAGATCCACCGAACTTAATGGAGATTGAGAAATATTTGAGTGATATCTCCCCACCAATAATGTCCGAAGAAGATAGGGAAACATTAGATGGACCGCTACAGCTAGAAGAATTTGAGGAAGCTCTTGGTAGTTTACCGGCTGGTAAAGCGGCAGGGCCAGACCAAATTCCGCTTGAATTTTACCAAATATTTAAAAATGTGCTTCTGGCAGATATGTTCTTGATAATGCAACAAGCACAGATAGGGGAACCCAGTCCGGAGTCATGGGGAGGGGCTGACATAATAGTAATTTTGAAAAAAGGGAAGCCACCAGATACACCAGGGTCATATAGGCCAATCACATTAATGAATGCGGATATTAAAATATATTCCAAAATCTTAGCAAAAAGGCTGGCTGGGATCATTGAGCAGTTGGTAACCCATATCCAGCATGGATTCATTCCTGGAAAAGGGACTACGCAACATGTAAGGACTGTGGTTACGATGTTTGACTCTGCAGATATCTTAGGGGACCCTGTTGCAGCACTCTTCCTAGATGCCGAGAAGGCATTCGATAGGGTCGACTGGGGTTATCTTTGGCGGGTTATGAGGTGGTGCGGGATGGGGGAACCTTTTATAAAAGCTATACGGGTACTTTATAATGCCCCAACAGCAAGAATAAGAGTGAATGGAGGGCTTTCTGATAAAGTAAAAATTGCTAGGGGGACTAGGCAGGGATGTCCCTCCTCTCCCCTGCTGTTCGCGCTATATTTGGAACCATTACTGCAAAGGTTTGAAGCTAATCAAGAGATACCACCAATGAGGATAAATAACTGTACGGTGAAGACCTTAGCCTACGCAGATGACGTAGCAATTCTAACTCCGAACCCCACCTTAGCTATAAAAGAGGTGGAGATAGAGGCTCAGAGGTTCGGAAAGATATCAGGGTATAGTTTAAATAGACTAAAAACACAGATTATTAAAAATAGATATACTGCATGTCTTGACGATAGGGTGGTTAACTCAGCAGTATATCTAGGGGTGCTATTAACGGCGAGCCTGGACAAGATAGTAGAGCTGAATTTGGCCCCTCTAATTGATAAAGTCAAAAAAGATCTAGAGAGGATGAACAACTTGCACCTTTCTCTTATGGGATGTACGAATGTAATTAAAATGTTAATTTTGCCTAAATTTTTATATTTTTTTCGCTCTATCCCTTTAGTTTTTGAGGTTAGATGATTTAATTTGTTAGAGAGGGTACTTAATAGATTCATTTGGGCACATGGGAAAACCAGACGGGCCTACAGATACATGACCCTTCCAAGAGAAAGAGGGGGATGGGGGGCCCCTGATTTTAGGCTGTATCAAATGGCTGCAGCGTTGCAGTATATGCAGGGGTTAATAGGGGGTGGAGGAAGCGATATCGGGGTTACGACTATGTCCACAGAAGTCTATTCTATCGCATTGGGGGCAGAGGCAGAAAATAATTTCTTAAATAGAGTTGAGTTTGGATACCATAAAAGGACTAGATTTAAGACTGTAGTGGCAGCATGTAGGATATGGAACGCATTCCTAAAAAAAATGGGGCTGGGAAGATATAATAGATACGTTAGGCTCTACAAGAACAAATCTTTCCCGACAGAAGTATTTGCAGATCCGATAATACTGGGTTGGACTCAAAAAGGGATAGAACAGATTGGGGATTTAATGGATGGGGAGGGGATAGTCCAGTTTTCAGATCTTATTCTCAAGTATGGGATTGAGAGGAAGGACTTTTTCAAATACTTACAGGTAAGGAGCTTCCTCTGTCGTAAGCAAGGTGGTAGTGCGGGGTTTAATAGTAACAAAGTATTGGAGAAAATAAAAATAGGAGGGGACTGCACAATTAGATCTTTTTATGCATGTTTAGCAAAAGGTAAGATGGATGATCTAGAGAAAGTTAGCAACAAATGGGTGGAAAAATTGGGTGGGGAGTCTGGAAATTTTCAGGAATCCTTGGACTTGGGATGCAACATCTTGTGTTCGGGTCCCCTCCAATCGCAGCATTATAAGACCTTATTTTCGTTGTATTATACTCCTGCCAGAATAGCTAAATGGGGAGGCACCACTGGTACTACCTGTCCACGCTGTAATGCAGGGGATGCAGATATTATCCATATGTTTGCTACCTGCCCGCAGCTCTATACCCTGATCGAAAATGTAGAAGATTTTCTAGGTAACACTCTTGGCATACGAATTAAATTGACACCTAGGATGATATTGTTTGGGAGAGATAATCAGGATGGACTTGACCAGAAGGAATTTATGTTTATAGCTACTGCAGTTCTGAGATTGACAATAGCAAGAGCATGGCTAGATAAGATACCCCCAGGAATGCAAGTTTGGTTGGCAAATTTACTAGCTAGTTATAATCTTGAGAAAGCTATATATGCACGTAAGGGGAAAAGGGGGAGGAATCTTGGGCTGAAAATTTGGGAACCAATAGCTAAATGGAAAGAAAGAATGGCACTATAAGATAACGTAACAGATAAGGAAGTTTAGAATCTTAAATTATGTTTTATGATACCTTTATATTGTTTATATTGTTCAAAACTTCAAACCAGAGATTTGTAAAATTTGGATGGGAAAAAATTGGAAAGGAAACGTTAAATTGTAGAATGAAAATTGTAAAGTGTACAAATGTATGATGTGTAATACAATGTGCATATTCAGAAAAAGATGGGGGGGGGAAATAAAATATATTTAAAAATAAAAAAAAAGATAATGATACGGTTACTCCAATGACCTCAGGGTCCAATTGCATGATGTTTACAGGACATGGGTCATAAGGAGAACCCGATTTTGTGGACGAGGACGTAAATTTATTAAAGAAAAGTTCCACTTTTGTTTGAAAAGATATCGCCAAGGAATTAAAAAACGAGAAGCTAGTTTCCTGTGAGTCAATTGAGGGGACATTAGAGAGCTTATCTTACCGTTAAGAATAATTCTTTAATAGAATTCTTTGCAGACTCTATTTTATGCATAAAATACTGAGATTTTTCCTCTTTTATCATAGTTTTGTGGGCTGTAATACATTGCTTATAGTTAGCTTTTTCAACCTAACTGTAGCCCTTTCTCCATAGTCTTTCTTGATTTCTGCAGACTTGTTTTTGATATCTTAGTCTCACGGATAACAAAGGTGAGGACGGTTTAGATCTACACTATTTAGCTGTCTTAACAGGGGCTAGAGTCTGTGCTGTGGATCGAATCCAATTGTCATAGCTATGCGTGAGGAGCTCTAAATCCTAAGACGTAGGAGGCTGGGAGTCGGTTAAAGCCTTTTTGAAGTTTAAAGGATCTATTTTATTCTAGGCTTGATATGTGTGGGAGATATGGTGATTGAAGGCTTCGCGTTAACCTGTTAAAGATTCAAGTTGAAAAGGACCTCGTAGTGGTCTGACCATCTTAGTGGAAGAATGTAGGTTAAAGATACCATATGACCGTTTGAAAAGATGCCGACCAGCGTGTGTCCCATACTATGTGTAGGGCCATCCACTAGCAGTGTGAGACCAAAGCATGATACCATGTCCAATAGTTCCTCAGTGTCCTTATCCGCGGGTGACTCAAGATGAAAATAAAAATTCCCTAGCATTGTAAAGTCTGGTGAAAAAAGCCCTGTTTCTAGTAGGGGGTAATCTTGTGAATAGAAGCAGATCTCGGATCATGGGGTCTATAGACTAAGATACCATTCCAAAACTGGGTTTTAGATAGCGCAAAGATAAAAGAGAGAGCTTCAACATGTATTTGGTGGTAAGACTTGAAATTTTGCGGAGAAGAGAGTGAGGTAGACTATCGCAATGCCGCCGCCTCTCTTGAGTGGCCTGTCTGCTCTGTAAATAGAATAACTGTCCGGCACTGCTGACACTAAATCCGGACCTGATGAGGCATCATCCCAGGTTTCCGTTATGACTACTATGTCTAGGTTATAGTGTTCAACAAGCAAGGGAAATTCAGTGTTGTGTCTGATAAGTGATCTTGCATTTAAAAAGTGCTCTTACACCCGCCTTGATTAAGGGCCACTGTGTGTTGTGGGCAGGTTGCAGGGTCCTTTAGCCGGACTCCAATACAGCTTGTAAGTTCCTTCAAACCTTGAGACAGCCTTGACATGCAGTGTCGGAGTGACTGCTAGGAGAGCTGGGTTCCTTCAAAAAGGGCACAGTGTGCCTACAAGAAAAGTAAGCATTTCTGGGCTGACATGATCTCCATAACTCAGCTGTGCATATGCGCTGAGGGTTTCTTTAAATAACCCTCCATTAGAGGGGGGCGTGACCCGGGGTGTGGCCAATTGTCCGTCTCTATTGAAGCAAATGGCTACGCAGTTTGGCAATTGATAGAACAAACCGGGGTCCAGCAACCTCACTTACTGACCAGAAGGCTTCCCTGAGGACGTTACGGTAATGGTGAAAATAAGAGTAATTAAAATAACAGTGTGAAAGTGAACAAATAATAGCAATTAATATGGGTTTAGACCCGTTCCAATATGTTGCCCAGTGTTGCAGGAGCCAGGCCTACAAGGAAAGTAAAGATTTCTGGGCTGACACAATCTCCATTTAAGGCTTGGCAAGTAGGTTTTAAATGCTAAGTTGAAGTGGCTGTAAACTGTGCACACAGAACCTGCAGTCGCAAGCCACTGACAGGTTTGAAAGGCTACTTCTCTGGGTGGCACACTCAGTGCTGCAGCTGACTAGAGACATTTAACTTACCAACCCTGGGTATATAGTATGCCATTTTACAAGGGACTTGTAAGTAAATTAAATATGTTAATCATAGGGGGGCGTGGCTTGGCCGGCTGTAAGATGGCCGCACATTGAGTGGGCTCTGCCAGCCAAGCATAAAGATCCGCCATTATCCTGTCTAAAACCCCACCATCGTCACACTTCAAGAATAAACTTTTGCTTCTCACCTGGTGCGGCGCTGAACTATTGCGCCATTGCCTCCTGTCCGGTCCTGTGGCGGTGCTGCGACACTTCTTCTGGGACACCGGGCCTACGACCTTTTGACGCGAGGTCGGGCCTTTCCCGCTGGATACTCCCTGTAGGTGCTGGAAGCTGCTGGTCGGCCGTTGGTGAGTGGGGGCCGCTGCCGCGGTGCTCCAGGCGGGGTCGGGGGCTGTTCCGTCCCGCTGAGCCCGGCCCGCTGTGTGGTGCGCACCTGATCTCTGGGACGCTCCGAGCCACCTCGTGTGACTGCCATGGGCGTCCGGGCTTGACTAGGTGTGCGGCGGGTCCCCGCGACTCCCTGCTCGCTGCCGCTGTGGTCGCTAGTGCGCGCCCCTACCCCGGCGGCCTTCCTGTCTCATCTGCCGGTGCGGACACTGCCTGCTGCTCCCTTTGCTTTCTCCTGTTCCCGGATTCGGCCTGCTGTCACTCCTGGTGGGCCGCGCTGCCTGGGATGGGCCCCGGGCCTTCTTTGGGCTTGCCGCTGCTGAGACGTCCTTGCTGTGTCCACCCCCGGCCGATCTTTGGAGAGCTGTGTGCCCCGGCGGAGTTGTGTCACTACCTGCACCATAACGCCTGCACCTCCTGGGTCATGAGGCGGGGCCCAATATCCCGGCTGCAGAGGTCGCGTTCCTGGTTGCCGTGGGACGTCTACTGGGACTGCGGGTGAGTGGGGGCATCCCCTGGGGCATTGAGGGCAGGGTAGGGGGCTTGTTGACCACTCTCCCCTAACAGGTGCGTTACTGGGGGCGCGCCAGTCCTTTGGTCATCTCCTGACGGCCCTGTGTGACCACCGTGAGTGCACAGGCTTGGGCTGCAAGTGGCAGGCCACCCGCGCCTCCCCGCCCACTTTCGCCGCAGTCGGGTGCCCCCCATCCTGAACACTATCTACCTCCAGAGTCGCGGGGGAGCCGTCCTCTGCTCTCTGGGCCCTGCCTGTCCCTGCTTCCGGGATCACACCCCGCTTGGCCGCCGTGGCGCCTGGGTCAGACCTTACGCCCGCTGTGGCCCCGCTGGCCCTCCTATTTGCTCTCTTCTACCTGCTGCCGCGGTTGCTCCTTCGGCTACTTGACAGTCTCGCCTCGGTAGGCCCATGGAGGCTGCTTTCCTCCCGCTTCTTGACCAGCCGTCTCATCAAGTGCCTGGTCGTACCTCGCTGTCCCGACTTCGCCTTACTGGACGCACCCCGGTGGTGTCCCTGCTTTCGGAGTGTGGCGGTCTTGCCGGGTGACTGGGTGGGCGGGCTGGCGCCCTCTTTGTTCTTCCTTGTGGCTCCTGGACTCCTGGATTCGATGGTGTCCCTGCTTGCCTCGCTTCCCACGCGCGGGTGTACACGTGCTGGCTACTTGCTCTGATCAGTCCCGTAGCCTGCTGGAAATCCTGCTGTTGGGGCCTCCCACCATGGGGAAAAACGATTCCAAGCAGCCCAAGATAGCGTTCGAACTCCGGAGATCTTCCCGTCAGGAGGGTACGGGCACCGAGGGTGTAGATTCCGCCGTCACTATGGAGGCCCCCCTAGTCGCGAGGATGACCTTAAGTCAATCATGCTGGACGTCAAATCCACGGTTACGGGCATAGCCGCCCAGTTGGATCAGCTCTTCATGCCGAGTCCAGGGTCTCGGATGCCGAGGATGCTGCCACCCAGGACCGCCAAAAACTATTGCAGATGGACAAGATCCTAGCTGTTATCCGGGATAAGAACGAGGACTTGGAGGCCCGCTCCCGGCGGAGCAACCTCCGCATTACGGGCCTTGCAGAATCCACAAACATCACCAAGATGGAGGACTTTTGGGAAAAGTTACTTAGGGAGCTATTTGGCGACGTCTTGTCCCCTGTCTTCATTTCGAGCGCGCACATCGCTCGCTTGGTCCACGTCCTGGCCCTGGTCTGCCCCCACGCCCCATTATTGCTAAGATTTTGAACTACCGGGACCGGGACGCCATTCTCAAGGCCACACGATACAGGGGCCCCATCTCCCACCAGGGTAATGCACTCTCTTTTTACCCAGACTACACCCAGGCTGTCCAGGCTGCGCAGAGAGAATTTCTTCCTGCTAAACGCATTCTCTTAAAGCATGAGGTTCCGTACTCTTTAGCCTATGCGGAGAAGTTGAGGGTTCGCCAGGGCACAAAAACATTGGTCTTTCCTGATCCCAGAGAGGCTCTGGCGTTTGCTAAGAGGCTGGAAAAGGGTGCTCGTTCCTCTCCTTCCACCTCTCAACCTGATGGGTCCGGCCGCCTTAGTGACAATGACTGAGAAGTGCAAATGTTTTTTCGACTATGTGACTCTCCTTGGTAACTGTACGAGATTGGACTACTCCACTGCTTCTTTGTAGGGGTGTATGCATAGCCCTGCCATGCCCCCACGGGATGATTCCCTTATCTTTCATGGTTCTTCCCCTTTCCCAGTTGTGGGTCCCTGGGGTGGTGTGGGAGGTTAACTCAGCCTGTTTGGGGGTTGGAGTGGGTGCGGGGTGGTCGGGTGTGTTAGGTTTTGGGTTGCTGTGCAGAGATGGGGTGGGGGAGTGGGGGGATTGCGGGGTACTCTGCTCCTCTACTGAGGTGGCGATTTCAGTTTGCCATCCTTTTGTGGTTTATTACTCTTCTTTGCTGTTTCTCCACTGACACTGTACTGTGCTTCTTGTTTTGGTCCATTGTGCTAAAGTTTGCAAAATGTGCTCCTCTGTGTTTTTTCAGCATGCTCTGCTTCTGTCCGCTGGTCCTTGACTGTGGCGTAACCTATACTGGGTCTGGGCTTACGGGCAATAAGGACAAGCCTCACTAAATGCAAAAAAACAAAAAACAAGCACCAATATTGCCAATAACTTGGAATGGGGGCCTGGAAGTGACCAAACAACCTACTCAATTAAACAGTAAGTTTTCAGACGACTCTTTTAGTCTGGAATGAATCAATTATTTTAATTTTTAATTTTTATCAAAAGCATATTTAGAAAACATTCAAAAATGTATATACAAAAATTATTACACTCCACATTTATTTACAATAACACTTCTTACACTCATTCCCAACAATTACAACCATTCACACATACATACACATTATGACGCATATAGAATCAATTCACATTAATTTGTACCAAACATATTCATAGGATACATTTTAACAAAACAACACAGGAAATCAGATCAAATGTTATGAAAATTTCCTATTTTCAAGAAACGGCCTAGTGCTGTGCACAAAAAGGTCTACGCGTTTCGAAAACCCTTTCTTCTAGGGAATTCTCTTCAGGACCACGTAGCTCAATGATGCTTGTTTTCTTTATAATCAGGGATTAACCATCCATTCTTAGTTGGCTTATACTCTAATGGAGTGTGGGTTTTGTGTTGGAGCATGTGAATAAATCCAACAGCCAGGGGACGCACCGGGACCGCTGTGTCCCCGCTATCCTTCGTTTGGGGCTTCAAAAGGGACCGTATTCGTCTGCCGTCTCCTTTTCTTTCCAAAGCTGAGTTAAGGAAAAATGTTGATGAGACACCGCGGTTCAGTCCTTGACTGTGGGTCATCTGGTCGCTCCACCGTTCCCTCCCTCCTCCAATATGTTGCACTTCCTGCGGTTTATCCCCTGTTGTGCCCTTATTGCTCTTAATGGGACCCTGCACTCCGAGTCCTGCCTATTCGTTCAGTCGCTTGCGTGCCTTTATTGCACTGTTCGGACTGGGGCTTTCCCCCGTGGCTCCGATCTGGGATGTCTGCTCCCTGCCCCTGCTTTGTTGGCAGGTCACCGCCCTCCTCTTTCTCTGCTCCCCATGCGCGCTGCACCCCTCTGCGAGCCCCCCCGCTGCCGCCGCTTGCTGTTGTCCTTTAACTATGCTACTTCCTGGCTGATTTAGTTTGCTGGTCCTGGAATATCCGGGGCATGAATGACCACCGTAAGGCCCGACTGATTCTTTCACATTTACAAAGGCACAAAGTTGATATATGTCTCCTGCAGAAGATTTCGACCAATATTTTGACTCTATCGCGCTGGTCTGGTTGGAGGACTACCACCGTAAATTCCTTGATGAACCGTTCTCTAGGGAGGAAATACTGGCTGCCATTGGTAGTTTACCGGGAGATCAGACTCCTGGACTTCACGGTCTGCCCACATCGTTTTACAAAACATACGCCGATATCTTGGAGCCACATCTGGCTGCAATGTATAATGACTTGTTTGACAATGGCTCTTTCCCTCCTTCACTCTGCGAGGCACTGATTACCCTGCTTCTTAAACCCGACAAGCCTGCTGACCATCGCGACTCATACCGCCCCCTCTCCTTAATCAACATTGACAACAAAATCTTTGCCAAACTGATTGCCTCCCACCTCCTACTACTTATGCCCACCATTGCCCTCCCCGACCAATCAGGTTTTATTCCTGGTAGGGCTACCTCGCACAACCTCCGCACGATTTTTTCGGTCTGCACCAAATTAACCCCACTCTACCAGCCGTCGCTGCCTTGCTGGACGCCACAAATGCATTTGATACGCTGGAGTGGCCTTTCTTATTCTACATTTTACCGCGTATGGGCTTCAGTGACATCTTTCTACGCAAGGTCCGACTCCTCTACACCGGCCCCACAGCACGTCTCCGAGTCAACGGCCAGGTCTCCGATCCAATCCCCATTGCCCGTGGCACACGACAGGGCTGTCCGCTATCGCCTATGCTTTTTGCTATAGCGATGGAGCCCCTAGCCGCAAGATTGCGGCAGCACCATTCTCATAGGGGTATCGGCTTCTCGTCCCGTTCCCTGCTTGTCTCAATGTATGCGGACGACGTCACGCTGTATGTCCGCCATCTCCAAGAGACCTTAGGCCTTTGGTCCGGGAAATCATTTGCTTTGGTGGGCTGTCGGGCATCCAGGTAAACTGGAACAAGGCGGTCCTTTTCCCTCTGACTGACGCCACAGTGCCATTCCCACCCGATTTTCCTTTTGTTTGGGCCTCCGGCCCCACGCTCTATCTGGGCATTTGGCTCAGTAGGGACCTGGATGAACTATGGAGAGCAAATTTTGGATGTGCAGTGGATTGGCTGGAATCCAGGATTCCATTGTGAAGCCGACTTCCACTATCCTTGGCGGGCCGCATCGCAATTGCTAAAATGGTGAAACTTCCTAAATTCCTCTATTTGTTTTTAAATATTCCTATCCCCCTCACCTCCCACTTTCGTAAATTATGCTCTCTAATCATTTCGCTTGTCTGGGCGGGTAAACAGCCCAGAGTGGCTTATGACATCCTCACTCTACCCATGTCCGCCAGGGGAATGGGCGCGCCTGATTTCAGGCTTTATGCTCTGTGTGCTGAGGCCAGCTTCCTACACTTCTGGATTCACCCCTCCCCTTTTCAGCCTCATGTTGCAGTAGAGGCTGATGTGTCGTCTCCCTGGCCCCTGTCCACAGGTTTGTTTGCACCCGCAGTACGCTCTCGGGCTGAGGTCGACACAGTTGAGACGCTGCGATGGGCCTGGTCGAGCCTGCGCCGGTTGTCTGGCGTTCCCCTGCTCTCTGCCAATTCCATGCCCATAGTGAACCACCCAGAGTTTCTTTCACTTCAGGCCTCTAGCATGTCCAGGAGTGTGGAGCGTTTGGGCCTGGCGACGGTTGCGGATCCCTACCCGGGAAACGCCTTTTATACACTCCCTGACGCCTCAGGGCCAATGGATACACTTTTATTCTTTCAGCTGCGCGCCACGTGCCATAAGCTGCACCCCACCTTCCCTCAGCCCCCGCCCACCATGCCGGCTCTGGATTTCATATACACCTCCTCGACCCCGCATAAATAAGTCACCAGACTGTATGCTCTTACCCTGGTGTCCGCCCCCATCTCTTCTGACCGTGCTCGAGAGGCATGGGGTGCCGATCTAGGTATCGACATTTCGCCGGCTGACTGGCTTTACTGTTGTGCTCAGACAAAGAGGCTGTTGCGAACTACCGTCTCCGGTTGATCCATTTTAAATATTTGCATAGGCTATACCGCACCCCGGCGCAGCTCCATAGGCTGGGGCATAACCCACAATTGTGTGCATTGCACTGCCCCGGCGGCAGATTTTGCTCAATCTTCTTGGCTCTGCCCTCGGGTTTCGGAGTTCTGGCAGGCTGTGTGCTCCACAATTTCCGACATTACTGGCGCCACGGTGCGCCCGGATCCTCCCTTGTGCCTGCTCGGTTTCGTCAAATTCTGCCCTAACGCCTCTCGCCATCTGATTGCAATGCTGCTAGTCCTTGCTAGGCGCAGAGTGGCAATGTGCTGGGGTCGCCGCCCTGCTCCTAAGGTTGAGCATTGGCTGGAGGACGCCTCTCAATGCCAGACTCTCCTTTCAGAGTTCTGGGACTTAATGCCTGCTAGGTCCCGCCCTGTTGACATCTGGGGCCCTTTGGTCACCTACCTTCTTTCCCGTCCCCATTCCAGTGGCACTGCCTCCCCCGCGCTCTCCGCCGGCCTTGGGTCCGCGGCGGCCGCCGGCGATGGTCAGTGACTGCCTCCCCCCCATGCAGCGTGCGCTTCCACCCTCCTTCCATCTGCCCTTCCCTGCTGCTACTGTCCCGGGATGTTTCCTCACAAGGGAGGGTTCCTCGGTGGAGTGGAGTAATGATACTACCATCATGCATGCTTGCATGTGCCGACAGCTGGCATATATTTGTAACACAGGGAATGACCTGCTCTTTGTTTTTTGCATATATGCACTGCGATACCGCATGATGTACTGTGTCTGCCTTGATTTCTCTCAATAAAGATATTTGAAAAACGTTAAAAAACAAATATATATATATATGTTAATCATGTAAACACCAATTACACACATTTTTAGGGAAGAAGCACATTCACGTCAGCACTGATTAGCAGCAATAAAGTTCTCAGAGTCCTAAGGCCAACAAAAAGCAAAACATGGAGGGAAAGAGTAAAAAGACTGGGGGAAGACTACCCTTAGGATGCCAGGTCTAACACGTGTCCCCCCAGCTGAAAGTGGGGAGATATGCCCATTCTCTAGGGAGTTCTCTTCACTAAGGCAGAAGAGCCTAGCTAGGCCATCAGCGCTGGAGTGGTCTATCCGTGGTTTGTGTTCCACCCTGAAGTCCATACCCTGCAGGAAAAAGGATCACCTCAACAGTTTTGGACTCTCAACCCTCATTTGCATGAGCCACCTGAGGGGCCTGTGGACAGTCTGAACAGTCAATGCAAATTAGGTATGGTGTCAAGGTCATGACTGGAGGCCCTTGGAAATTATACGCCTTGCCTTCTCCCAGCATAAGCATGGCTGTGCTACCCTGCAGAAAGGCCCATAGATATTATGCCAGGTCTAAGCCCTGGCTCCATTGTTATGCTGCCTCATGCAGGTCGGCCCTGCCAGCATAATCTGCTTATTAGTATGTCTGTGCATGCCTTGGGCAGCTTTTGCCAGTGCTCTCTTGTTGTCTGTCGTTCCCTTGGCTTCTTTTTTAGGTGTGGGGCTTCATTGGGGCAGTAGATCAGCGGGAACTACATATACCAGCAAGCTTTAGTGGCAGCTATCTTGGGCTTGGCTCCACTCTATAAAGGGAGCTACGCCTTGTCCTCCGCAATCGCTATTCCACTGACGAGACTCCTGAGGTGGCCGCAGTGACCTCCCCACGCTTGCCGCTGAACATGGAGAACTCAGCATGGTTAGCGCTTGGATAAAGTGGCATTCCGGTGACTCCTGGCAATGCTGAGAAGATTGTTGTGGATAGCTGTGTGAGGTTGGTCAGGCCTCCTGCTAAGAGCGCGGAGGCGCTTTCATTGTTCTTGTGTACGGCATCCAGAAGGTGCCAATTGTTGGCGCTGTTAGAGTGAGTGTCACTAAGTTTTTGTATGTGACAGAACAGAAGATTTTTGTACATAGACTTTTGTGCAACAGTATTTGAAAGGTACTGATTACATTAATCTGCATGTAAATAGTGAGGCTGGTTTCGCAGTACTTATGTTATAAAAAGGAGAACTAAACACAACGGGCCCGATTAACAGAACTAACTTAAGACAAAATCCTAAACTTACTACCATTTACTCATTTTGTTATTCACAGAAGGCACTTGCTAATTTTGCTATTCACAGAAGGCACTCACTCATTGATGAGTAAGGACGCTTACCTGACTCGGGCATTGACAAGCAGCCTCTGCTGCTGCTGTGAGGTGAACAGCTGGTTTCTTCCATTCTCGGCCGTGAGGGGAACGGCCCTACAAAAACGACACTTACCAGAGGCCCTTGCACTCCTGTGAAGCTGACATCACGCCGGGGGGCACAATAAAAACACAGCGGCCCTCCCACAGCGAGGGACTCTTACCTAACTGGGGCATTGACAAGCAGCCTCCGCTGCTGCCGTGAGGTGAACCGCTGGTTTCTTCCATTCTCGGCCGTGAGGTGAACGGCCCAACGAAAACTACACTTACCAGAGGCCCTCCTGCGAAGCTGACATTACGCCCTGGGGGCGCGATAAAAACACAGCGGCCCTCCCGCAGCGCGGGCCGCCCACGGGTGTGCGCGGGCCAAGGGCGGGCCCATCTGCGCCCGTCAAAGCATGAAGGAGACCGGGCTGGGCCATACCCTTTGGTTTTGCAGTGTGATCTTCCCGATGCTTCTCGACTTGTGTAGGAAATGTTCCATAAGGTGGGTGCCTTCATTGCACAACTGATCCACATATTACCAGAACAAACTATTAAATGACCTAGAGCCTTATAACCTGTGAGAACTCTCCTGCAGAATACACTATACTGTGACTGGGCTTTTTTGTTCTCTCTCCTAACTGACCAACTAAATTGATCCAAAAGGAAGTTGGTAAAGTTTAACACGTAGCCTGTTGGCCAACTAAAATGGGGAGGCGTACCTGCTTAGGGAAAAAAGCAGTAGTATCTGTGCAATCACCAACAAGTCACCAGCCTACCTCTATTGACAAGATGCTCCAGAGGGCTATAGGGGTGGTTTCAAATGAGATTGAACTGACTGAACGACGTTTATCAATAACACCAGATTTAGCCCAGCCCATGTTTAATGCTGAACAGCAATCTGCTTTGCCAACTAACAATCCAGACCCCCCAAGGGCCCAATGTAGAACACATGCATTAATACATGACGTGCCAACTCCGGACCTGCACACTGGGGATACTCCCCCGGATTCTCGAAAAAGAGGGAATGCTAAAACTGCTGCAAAAGCTGGGAAAACTCAGAAGAAGGGAGCCAAGGAAGAAGGGGTTGCAGGGAATGTAGGGTTGGGGGGCCATGTGAATGAAGGCACAGAAAAACCACTGTGAGTGTGACATCTGGTCAGAGATTTACATTTGGAAATATAATTAAGGAGGAGTTGATCACTCTAACCCCGAGGGTAGATAATCTTGCATCTATACTAGATGTTTATATTAGTAAGACAGGACCTATGGAGAAAGATCCCTACCAACAGATCAAGCGCTTAGCTCACCCAGCCCACCTAAGAAAAGACCATGTTTTAGAAACCACCTGTAATCCGACTTCACAAGCTCAGAGTAATAGGGAAGATGTGGTTGTTGTCTGAATACATCTAGTAAACCAATCAATACTATTACCAACCCAGAAAGTCAGGAATTAAGACGGAGGTGGGAGACTTGCAGAAAAATAAGATCCCCAACAGAAGAACCCCAAGCGGGAACAAACACGCAAGACTGGGTTCAGGTCCAGAATTAGAGAGGGGCAGGACCTCCGAAATGTGGTACTAGAGGGTAACTCAGATCTACCATGTATCGACCTTCCCCCTGACTCTACACCATATGTCCTGATTCTAACAAATGTGCCAGAACTAAAAAAAAGGGCAAAGGGAAATGCATTATGAGCTAAAAAATTAAATGTATTTTCTGGTTGTCTAAACAACTTCAATTCTCCTATAAGGATGCGAGCGAGATTTTATTTGTGTGCAGGGTGCGGTGGGTGGCCCAAAGAGTAAAAGATTTAGATGGCAATACCATTGTGATTAATTTTAGAAATCCACAGGTTGTTAGGACACTCTTAATGCAAACCCATCATAGGCACAAAGGGGGCTTTAGGCCTCTCCCATTGGGGTACTTCTATCCCCCCGAGATTGGTACCGTTGACTGACTAAAATCAATACAACAACCAAACTTGGAATCAAGGGAAATATAACCCATAGCAAAAAGGGCTGAGGGAGTAGAAGCTGTCCATAGTGAAGGAATGGAGAGGCATCCCCCCAAATCACATTGCATCAGGGAAATCATCAACGATAGCTCAAACTTTCATAGGCCATCAACAGCTGACCCCAGTATCTATAACTACTAATCCTGATTACTTTGCCATTTGGACTAGTATCAAGTCAACTGCAGTAGCTTATGACAATATAAATCAACCCCTAAATAACAAGCCGAAGTTTCATGTTTTATCCTGGAACATTGCAGGCTTGATTTCAAAACACGGCAACCCGGAGTGGGGATCCCTTATTGACGCAAATTACATCTGCATGTTCCAGGAGACTTGGGCCAGAGAGGATACACATAGATTGGGTTACGCAACTTTTTGCTTATCAGCCACGTGTGGGGGAAGGGGAAGACCTGCTGAAGGACTTTGTGTCTGGGTTGCTGTGCACTTGGGATGCACTGCAAAACAGATTGACACATCTTCACGTGACATACTTTGTGTCTTCTTGAGCTTCCCCACCAAGATTAGAATAGCAATAGTTAATGTCTACTCTTTTCCGGTTAGCTACGGCAAGGAGTCACAACTCTTGAACATTTGTCAACCTTTTTACATACAATCCCTGATGGTACTCTGGTGGTACTTGCTGGCGACTTTAATTGCCGGTAGGAACGCTGAAGGACCTAATTGGGGGTGACACTTATGAGGAAGACCAGCACTGGTCTATTGCAGAACTGAATGTTCTACCAACTTGAGCCTGGACCCCTCTGGTGCTTTAAACGAATACTCTTACACTGACCCATTCCTTTAGGGCTTGTAATGTCGAACTAAATCTGATTCCCCAGCAAACCATACTTATAATAGACATGGAAGCTCTTCCATTTTAGACTACATCCTGATGGATATTAAATCCTGGTGCTGGGCGATTGATTTTAAGGTCATACCTAGATATGATAGCGACCACAACGCCTTTGTCTTAGAGATGGTATCACCTTGCTCTATGGGTGTCCAAGTAGGTAATCATTTAAATGGGTCCAGGTTAACCTTGACTGGTTGCAGGAGGCGAGTGAAATAGAGGGCAATCTGTAACTCTCAGGATAAGTTGGCCTCCCTCTATAAAATTGTTGTTCCATATCTTGAGGTCGCCAATCAATTTAGTCAAATAACAGTCTCTAATGAAGCCTCAGTAGAAATCGGGAGAAATTACAAAATCCAAACAAAAGGTGTCTGTGGGCCACTCCGGGTATATTGGTGATTGTCGAAGAGCCAAGCAGTCATTGATCCTAGCAATCACAACGAAGAACAAACCGATGATAAGAGATATGTGGATAGCCTATAAAAACACAATCAATGCAGCAAAAAAACAGTGGGAGGATGACAAATGGGAAAGCATGAGGCTGTTTTATGTTCTAGGGATATGCGGACCTTCTGGAACCTAGTTAATACCAGCTGCAAAGAGGGCAAATCAGCAATGGAGCCAAATCTTGGGGCAGAAATTTGGAGGGCCCCACTTCAAGTCACTATATGCAAGGGGAGAGGAAGAAGTAGGGCAAGCTATGGGCATGCCAACTTCCTAGCAGCAGTCTTTCCCCCATGCCCCAGAAATCTCTTTAAAAGAGATAATGGTTGCATTGAATAGAGTAGCTCCCGCTAAAGCACCAGGCCTAGACAAGATCCCAGGTGATGTTTTTAGGAACAAACCTACTATTTGTACCCCATACTTTTGGAGCCTATTTAATACTATTCTCCAGGGGATGTGAATTCCGACGACCTGGTTGGGTCATTCCAATCCACAAAAAGGGCTCTCCACTTCTCCTCGCCAACTATCGTCCAATTAGCCTCATAGATGTTTCTCAAAAGATCTATGCACAAGTGCTTTTGGATCAATTAGAGAGATGGATGGAGGAGTATTCTATACTTAGCCCCTACCAGGCCGGCTTTAGAGCAAGGATGTCCACAATAGATCAGATACTAAGGCTGCAACTCCTCTATTGGAAGACAGTGCTCCTGGAGGGTGGCAGCCTTTATCTGATATTTGTGGCCCTAAAATCAGCATTTGACCGGGTCCCTAGGGATAAACTGTGGTCCATTCTAACAAGTATGGGGGTCCCTCCATACATCTGTCATGAGATGAAGCGTCTTCACAAATCCAATTATGCACAAATTAGGTGAGCTCACAGACCCTATAGCTATAGATAGAGGGGTAAGGCAGGGGTGTGTTTTGGCCCCAACCCTTTTTTGTTTATTTATTAACGGCCTTGTGGAGGACTTGACTGGTGGGAGGGATGTAGATGCCCCCAGGTTGGTGAAACAGAGGGTTCCAGCCCTGATGTTTGCAGACGACACCTTGCTATTATCCAAATCCCAGATGGGAATCCAGCGGGCTCTAGATATTTTCCACTCATTCTGTAAAAGTAGGGGTTTGGAGATAAACTCCTTAAAGACCAAATATATGGTTTTTAATACAGGTGACTCCACACGTCCAAATCCCTGCTTAGATGGGAAACCACTGGAAAAAGTTACAGTTTTTGATTATCTAGGATTAATCCTCACTGATAAAATGCAGTGGCTCGCGCAAATTAGGAAGGACAGTTTAAGACTGGCCCAAACTTTGGTGGCAGGGGGGGGGGGGTTCATGCAAAGATGCTCAAGAAAAGTACTCATAAAGTGGTTGGCCCGGTAATGGAAATCTACAAGACACAAGCAAGGGGGGGGCGGCCCTATATGGGGCAGAAATCTAGGGCCATTAACCATCTGATCCCCTCTCTAGGAACGAAAATATATTCACTAGACAAATCCTAGGCCCCCCCGAAAAGTACACCATTGACGCCACTCCGTATGGATCTTGGGGTGGGTCCAATTGCTGAGGAAGTTGCCCTCAGGCTCCTTCTCCACTGGCAACGAGTTAGTGGCTTTCAGGGAGGAGATGAAGGAGGTCTTAAACTTGCAGGGGGCGGGCAAAATCCCATGGTTAGCCTATATTAAAAATACCTTAGTTGCTCTAAGGATGGGCAACTTATATGCCAGCGCTGAAGTACCCTGCCTGACCATTCCCAGAAAGGCTCTTTCAAAGCTTTTTAGAGAATATAAGGTAAATCAGATCAAGGGAAATTCCACCATTGGCACACTGACTGCACAAGGACCAGTACAGGTTAGAACCTGTTCTTGACGCTATTCAGCCCCTCCTAGCTAAAAAACTTTATTTGCAATTTAGGCACGGTGTACTCCCACTCCATGCCTTTACAAATAACTGGGGGGTGCACAGTCTAAGGGGTGCCCGGTTTGTGATAACACCTCAGAAACGGACCAACATGTATTGTTTGTTTGTCCTGTATATAAGGAAATTAGGCAACGATGGCTCCAACAGGTCTGCCGGACTCTCGGGACAACTCATTGTGTGCAGGCTTATAGGATATTAAAATATGATACCAGCCTCCCTATTGTGTATTCAGTTTCCCGATACTTATTCTCTATGTGGTGTGTCCGTCTAACTGTATTAAAATATAGCCTGGTTTAATTGGATTTCTTTTTAACCTTTTAAACAATTTACCCTTTTTAATGTATAAAAAAATGAGTAGTTTTATATATACTAATGCTTTTTTAGAGACCTTTTAAATATTGCACTGTCCAGCACTTTATTTCATTTTGAACAACCAAACTGTATGAAATGTTTCCTATTTTTAAATGTACTTTTATGGCCAGAATGGGCAAAATAAAGACATTTTGAATTGAAATTGAATTGAATACCAAAATGAGTAAGTGCACTTACTAATTTTGGTATTCACAGAAGGCATTTACTCATCAGTGAGTAAGTGCCTTCTGTGAATAGCAAAATGAGTAAGTGCCTTCTGTGAATACCAAAATGAGTAAGTGCCTTCTGTGAATGCCAAAATGGTAGTAAGTTTAGGATTTTGTCTTAAAAGTTTTGTGAATCGGGACCAACTATTTCAAGTTGTGGGAGGCTAGATCTAAACTGGAAGCTGCCTACCTTTACTTGCAAAACACATGAAAACAGAAAAAACACAGTAGGAACAGAAGATGTGCCTTGGTAGGTGTACTATACTATAGGATGTTTTTATGCTTCATAGTTACATACCTCTTCTTTTTGTTTTAAAGCGCATCACGCAGCTAGCAGCCTTAGAACTACTTCTGCAGGAGGCAGGTGACTTTCCCACACGCAATCCCTTAGATGCAGAATAGGAGGGATGTGTCTATAATTACTCACAAGTCCTTGTCCTTGTCATACAGGTCTCCCTCACCGCAGTTCCTTTCCCCAAACCCTTTCCCCTCACCAGGCCACTCCAACAGTCTGTCCCATTGTAGCATTCAGACTAGGTGGTGCCTGGAGGTGGACCCTTGTAATCAGTGAGCAAGTTCCAAGGAATACAAAGATGGCCTCTGACAGAGTAGCGAGCCTACGAATAGCTTTCCTCCTGGCTTGCTAGTTGTTAGAATGGCTACTTTGGATGATATTATGAAGGTCCCTGTTCTAGTACAATAATGGAGAAGTCTAAAGCAGCTACGTCCACTCAAGCTGAGAAGGTGACCCAGTTACAACACAGGGTGGAGTCAAGGAGCGCAGTTGAAAGGAATCAGTTTGATGTTATATTAGGAGACTATCCAACATGGTACATACACAGACAGCTGGGCCTAGTGGAGCATCAGGGATGACCCGCGAACATATCTGTCACAGTTCCACCTCAGATCCCATTAGCCACCCCAGAAAGATACCCAGGTGAACCTATGAAGGTTCAAGTGATTCTTACACAAATCAAACTATCCTTCACATGTAGCCTTGCTTCATTCCCAGACGCTCAATCCCGCATAGCAGTTCTGATTTGGCAGGCATTGCGGCCTTCCAGGCAGTCCTGTTAGTTAGGACTGATTACCCCATATTGTATGATTAGAAAATATTTGTGAAAGAATTCGAGAAAGTATTCGATAGACAATCTGCCACTTTATCGGCGGACATGGAACTGCTAGAATTAAGACTGGGTAAAAGGACCTAGTTACGTGTCTCACAAACTTTAACTCGTTTGTGGCTGGAACTGCCTGGCCAGAGGAAAAAAGTTAAATCGTGTATTACCAAGAATTAAGAGATTATCTGAAAGATGTTTTGGCGCAAATAGACCCTCAACCACAAACTTGTGCAGAACTAATTAATCTCATGTTGAGACTAACCACCGACTGTCCAACCAAAAAGGGGATTGGAGGTGTGGCGGTGATCGCCCAGCCAGATTCGAACGCCCTAGACCCATGTCCTCTGTCACATACAGTGGCAACATGAGTGAGCCTATGGAGAGGGACATTTCTTGAAGGATTGACCTACCAAGCCCAAAAATAAGTCTACTGGATCGTCCGCTACAAAACATTTTAATATCACAGAAACCCATTACGGAAGACTAACTAGCTCAAAGGACAGTGAAGGGAATCGTTTGAGTCGGTGGAGAATCCCTATGCTAAGTACTCAGGTTGGTGAACATGCATCTCACTTTATGTTGAGGATGGAGTTATTTCTGGATTTAGAAAACGTTCAAAATATCACGGTCCTAACAGACTTTGGGGCTACAGGTAATTTTGTTGATGACACCGTGGCAAAGAAATTTAGGTTACCCTATGAGTTGAAAAAAGATCCAGAACGTGTCTAAACTGTCAATGGGTGGGTGCTAATCTTTGGACAAATCACCATGCAAACCACAAAGATGATATTAAGATTTCAAGTCATAAACCAACACCATTCAGAGACTATTCAGTTCAATCTAATAAGTTTCCCTCAGTATGGTTTTATTTTGGGGCTGCCTGATGGGGAAATACTGGCACCCACCCAGTAGCAAATTAATGAAACTCTCCAAACATAGCAGATTTGCTCAGAAACAGAGTGAAATGTATTTATTGGTACCAAAAGCATGCATCATTGCTTACTAGCAAGGAAAAAGTCAGGTCTCCTGCCTTAGGGGCTCTCAGACCGCTTCTACCAGTGGCTGGTTTCTGGGTGCTATATAGTTTAGTAATGTCATGTCAGCGGAACTAGAATAAGGCACCAAGCCAAATAAGGCTAACATGGATGTGCAATGTCTGCACCATGCAAATTATAAACAGCCATATGTGGGCAGACCAGAAAGGCTGGCTCGGCACTGTGTAAGCAACTTGCACAACCAGATTAAGAAATATCATGTAGTCAGGACAGGCAAAGTGACCTATAAGGGGGTATAGAATAGCTTGTTGAAGCTTGTCCAGTCAAGGTCAGATAGGAAGCCCTTTGGAACTCCAGGCCTCATGTTAATTTGATATATCTAAGCATGATATCTTTTGCATGAATTTATATGGCTATTCATATATATTTTGCAACACTGCCCTGGCTAACAAGGCACAATCCCAGTATTGACAGGACTGCTCGTTCAGTCACAGCTGTGTCCCTCTTTCTAATAGAACATTGCCTAAAGTCAGAACTCGGAGAAAAATCCAGGCGGTTTTGCATTGGCCAACTTCCAAAAATGCTGAAGATTCCCAATGTGTTCTTTGCTTTGCCAACTTTTAAAGATGCTTTATAGATCACTTCTCTCTTGTTGTGGCCCCAATCACTCGGCTTCTGAGAAAGAACGTTGCATTTTAATGGACCACAGAGGCTCAGGATGCCTTTCTCCAATTGAAAAGAGCTTTTATGACTGCGCCAAACCTGGGGCACCCAGATGCTTATCTACCCTTCATTGCAGAAGTGGATGCTTCTGAATTGGTAGTAGAGGCAATATTATCACAAGGACATACCACCACCGGTCAGTGGCAATACGAGCATACATATCTAAAAAATGAATCCAGACAGAAAAGAACTATACAGTAGATGAAAAAGCTGTTAGCTATTCATGAGGCCTTCAATGAATGGAGGCATAACTTGCTTGTCTCTAGCTACACAGTAACAGTGTTTACTGACAACTGCAATTTGCAGTTTATGACAACTAAATACTCGCAAACTTAGATGGATGCTTAGTTTTGCTAAATCTGATTTTGTTGTAACCATCAGACCTGGAGTAGAAAACCGCAAAGCTGATGTCCTAACTCGATAAGATTCTACTTTGTTGCATACCACAGGCTCACCTCAATATATCTTGGATCCAGCTTGGGTTTTGAATGTATTATCCACTGAGACATTTCTAAAGCCAATAAAGAACTATTTAAGATTGTGGACTGGCAATCATGGCTTCAACAAGCCCCAAAGAGATGCATCCTGCAGGGTTTGCCCATTCATGATTCCAGATTATACTTACCCACTATGCAGTTAAGAAAAACAGTCATACGATGGAACCATGAAGATTCTGTGCTGGGCACACCGGTGTACAACAAGTCAAAATTACTATTGAAAGAAAATTCTGGTGGCCCTCACTAAGTCGAGATGTCCCAGTAAGATCCACGTATACTCCTTAGGTTCCGGATGATGCACAAAGGGGTCCACCTCCCGGCGTTCCCAACTCTGGATAATGTAACACAGTAATAAGGCAATCAGGTGAGGGAAAGGAATTAGGGAAGGAACAGCGGGGATGAGGATACCAGTAACAAAAGAATACAAGGTTAATACAAATCCTGGATCTCTCGGCTACTCTCATATGATCTCACTACGACTGTCTATTACCTGTGGACTTGATAGGGAAGGTGTCTGTATTCTTGTATATCAACATAGAGCCAATAGAGATACTTCTCTCCAATACTATTGCTGTATACCTACAACAAGAAAGCAGGAAATGTATGAAAACCCCAATCATGCATGCTGACAATCAAAACACAAACACCCATGCTCATACATACCCAAGGAAAGTACTTTCATGCTCAGAAGAAACAAAAATATAGTAGTCCAAGGATGCTTCCCCAATTCAGAGCTTTGATAACAAGGAAAGGAAACAATCAAAAATAAGGTAATCCACAGGTAGCTTTTCCCCAGGGTTGAAGAAAGAAAAGACACTCAAAGTCATGGGACGAACTGTTCCCTGTGCAAGGGATGATTGATGCAGAAACAAGAACAAGGTTCCAAGAGAATGGCCAGTGTGGGGTATTATTCCTCTCTCTGTACAATACTCAAGTCTGAGTAACTGGAAAGAAAACAACCTCGCTGAGGCTGAGAGCGGATGAACAGTCCTGAACCCCAACAATATCCAGTAAAATAATACTGCAGAAAATACAACTAATAAAATAAGGAACAGAACAGCCCTTACGTCAGCGCGTCTCCCTATTCCAACAGGAGAAGTACAAATGTCAAGAATTCCCCGGAACCACATCAAACATCAGCACGATGTCGGCAAATTAATCCAGCATGGGGCGCTTACATCAGCGCGGTCCCTGGAACAACACAGGCTCTGCTAGGAGAGCCTTGAGAACCCTGGAGAGAGCAAGAATCCAAATGGCACGGGAACGATGAACCAGGAAGCTGAGAATCCTCACGGCAGCATAAACTGTCCGAATTACGTGCACCTACTGCTCACGTATGCGGGGGAATGACGAGAACGCCCCGGCCACTGAACCGGCAGAATACCTGGGAGTTGTAGTCTTCCTCTCTAATGTTCCGGTAGGCGCATTGGCTCAGCGCCTGACAGTATGCCCTCCTCCCAAGCGCCTCCTAGAACCAGGCTTGTTCCGATAGCGAGCATGGAACAAGCGCACAGCCCTGGGAGCATGGACGTTCGAGGAAGGTTCCCATGAGTCATCCTCCGCTGCATACCCCTTCCACGCGATAAGATACCACAGACGACCACGACGGAACTTAGAGTCCAACACCTTCCGCACCTCGTATTCCAGCTGACCGGCCCAAATCACCTGCAGAATAGCCACCCTTCTGGCCCCCATCGCAGGTTTCAAATAACTGCAATGAAACACAGGATGAATACGTAAAGAAGCAGGCAGCTTCAGTTTGTATGCCAAAGTGCCGACTGGACGCACCACAACATAGGGACCAATGTATCTAGGATGGAAGATGCTGCGGAACCGGAACCGAATGTTCCTAGTTGATAACCACACACGATCACCAGGACGATAATTGGGGCCATCGTGGTGGCGAAAATCCGCTCAGGTCTTCTATTGTCTTTTAGCCTGATCCAGATTCTTTAGTACCTTTGCATGCATTACTTGAAGAACCTCCATCTGAGATGCAACGGTAGGTTGATTCACTACATCACAGGGAATGGACAATGGAAGGACTTTAGCATTGAATCCATGATTGGCCTTGAATGGAGATTCCTTTATGGAGCTGTACCAAGCGTTGTTACACGACAACTCCGCTAACCACAGCATGGACACCCAAGAGTCGCTTGCCTCCTTCGAATAACAACGTAGATAGGTCTTGAGGGTTTGATTCAGCCTTTCTGTTTGGCCATCCGTCTGAGGATGGAAGCTAGTCGACGACCTCAATCTGAAGAGCCTTACACCACATCTTCCAAAATCTGGCAATGAATTGCGGCCCTCGGTCTGACACAATCACTCTCGGGAGTCCATACAATCTGACTACATGTGATAGCACCAACTGAGCGGTGTGGCCTGCTGTGGGTAGGTTTTTGCACGGGATGAAATGGCCCATTTTAGTAAGACTGTCCACTACCACCATGATGGCATCACAACCCTGATCTAAAGGTAGACCCAGAACGATATCCATACTTATGGTGTGCCAAGGCTGAGAGGGTGTAGGCGTGGTAACCAGCTTGCCCTTTGCTTTAGAATGCTCCCCTTTTGCACGAGCACATGTGTTATGTTATGTAATGTTATTAATACTTGTAGAGCGCGCGATTACCCTAGGGTGTCCTGGCGCTAAGTACTGATTGCCTGGGAAACATAACATGAGTCTAACAGCAAGAGAATAGCCATGTCTTAAGACCTTTTTCAAAAAGAAATAAGATTGGGGCATTTCTGAGTTTGAACGTGAGTTCGTTCCAGGCTTTAGCTGCACAATGAACAAAACTTCTTTCTCCCCAATAGTTTTTTTTAAAGGGGGGGGGGTCTGTACAAGTTTAGATCCAGAGGATCTCAATGTCTTCCCTGGAGTGTACCAGAAAATGTCTTCTGCAACAAATCCGGACCAATACCGTTGACCGCCTTAAAGACAATAGACAAAACTTTAAAGTGTGATCTTAATGGAATTGAAAGCCAGTGGAGTTTTTTAAGATCTCCCTTGACCAAAGTGAACCTTGATGTTCCGGTCAGCACTCTAGCTGCCGCGTTCTGGACCAATTGCAACCTGTTCAGATGTTGTTTTTGGACATTAAGATATAAACTGTTGCAATAGTTGAGACGCGACATTATGAGTGCTGTCACCACAGTCCTTAGATTGTCTTTGGTCAGGAAGACCTTTATTTTCTTAATAATTCTGAGGACCATTAAACATGCTGAGGTCACCATGTTAACTTGATCTGCCATGGTCAGTTTATCATCCACGATGATCCCCAGGTTTTTGGCTTTCCTAGATGGTTCAGGACACAAACCCAGATCCTCAGGCCACCAATCCGGTGTCCAGACCAAAGGGTTGTTACCAAATTTCAAAAACTCGGTCTTACTCGAATTTAGTTTTAAGCAGTTGGAGGACATCCAAGCTGAGATAGAACCCATACACTCATAGAAGCGCTCACCCGTCTTCTTCTCCGCTCCCTCCGTCAGCGACAGCACAATTTGAGTGTCGTCAGCATAGGAGGTGAGCTGGAAGCTGAAGGATCTAATGATACCGGCCAAAGGTGCCACAGATATATTAAAAAGTGTTGGGCTGAGTGCCGAGCCCTGTGGCACCCCACATGGAAGGGTAAACGGTTCTGAGGTGTTTCCGTCAAGGTCAACTGTTTGAGATCTCTCAGATAGGAATGATCGCAACAATTACCAAGCTGAACCCTAGACTCCTATATCCGATAGCCGGTTCAGTAGAACCTTATGGTGCACGGTATCAAAGGCCACAGATAAGTCCAAAAGGATTAGTATGGCATTTCCTCCTTTATCTCCTGCCTCTCTTATTTCCTCCGTTGATTTCAATAAAGCCAGCTCCGTGCTATGAAAAGCTCTGAACCCATACTGTGATGGGTCTAAGATATTATTAATCAGCAGGAATTTGCTTAGTTGTCTATTCATTTCTTTTTCTAGCAGTTTTGCTGGCAGCAGGAGCCTAGAAATAGGTCTGTAATTGTTAGGCTCTTTAGGGTCTAACGACTGTTTCTTCAGAAGTGGCAACACAGAGGCAGTTTTCCATAGCATGGGAAAAATATCAGAAGATCGAGCTGCATTAAGCAGAGGTGTGAGTACAGTTTCCATCAAATCAGGGATTTGCTTAATGATCCATACTGGACAGGGGTCACTGGGTGCGCCAGATTTGATTAGATCCAGCGATTTGATAGTATCTAGTTTTTCCAGAGGGGAGAATAAATCCAATAGTCTCACAAGGGCGGTACCGCAGTCACCATCATTCCAGTTGGAGTTATTCTGATTATTATTAATCGAATCTACTAGAGAGGAAAAAATAGTTTCTACTTTTTCTCTGGAAAACCCTGCAATCTTGTTGCAGAATTCTAGATCCCCCTGTAGTTTAGCAGTATTGGGGCTGGATAATTTAATGATGGTCTTAAAAAGTTCCTTTGAGTTAGATTCCGCCTTGGATATTTGCAGAGAGAAATACTCCTTTTTTGTTTTACCCATTGATTGACATCTGGAACCATGTGTTCCCACCAAAACTGTTTTTGCAGTAGTTGTAGAGTCTTAGTACATCCTGAATGACCGGCCATCACAGAGTTGTCACAACAATTGAAAGCTTTTAGTCGGAGAACCATGGAAGGTAACTAAAGCCTGTTCTTGAAGAAAGGTAATCCATGCTTGAGTGTACGCTGCGGATCCTGATTTGCCCATCTTTGCCAGCACTCAGGGGTTTTGTGTATCTTTACTTCATCCAAGAAGTTTTCCAACTTGATACAACACATCATCTTTTCTGGAGAAATTATGGCTTCCGGTGAGGAAAATGAAATTTTGCCTGACCAAGATGCCCCCTACGTATACCCTATGTTAAATGTGTGTGCATGTCATCCATGCATATTTCCTTGTAGTGGCCTGAATCACTAGGCCTCTGCATTCATGTCCTGCATTAAGGTGCCTGTCATCAAGTTTCCCAAAAGTTAAGCTAACATGAAGGCCCATGTATTTTACATTGTGCACTTTTAAATAAATATCGTACTGAACCCTTTTTGTGGTTCAGATTGAACCACCAGTCCCTGAATTAATGTTTTCATGACTCCTGACACACTGAAAGCCGCAAGAAGCCCAGTAAGGCCTGCCAAGACAGTATTATGAATAACAGTTATCTGTTTGCTTTACAGAATCACATTTCAGTCTGGTGAAGAAGGTACACAGAACCCATCTGCATAGATAGGGCCCAGCCATTCTGTCTCTGTTTAAGTGGATTACAGTGCTTGCATCCATAGAAAGCTCATGCAACGAACGAATAAATATGCCCTCTCTGTCATTTAGTGACGAGCAACCTTTGCTTCAGATAATACATCCCCTGACTCAAGATATCAGTTAGTACTAGATGTGCTGGTCGCCCTGACACAAGAGATCTCTCTACTAGACTGAAAGTCAGCTCTCCTCCCAGTTACACGTCAATTGCACGTCATGAGCGAGTTGCACACAAGTAGGGCAAAGTTCCAGCTGGTCATGCAAACTCCTCCTCTAAGTACCCACCCACCTATGACACCTACCTATCACCTACCTATGACTCATCGAAGTACACACCCTCATGTACGCCCACATGCTCTTATCTCTTTCTTTCTTGCTCTGCCTGGAGCGCTCCGCCCTATGTACAAGGAGTAAAATGTATATATTCTGTTCATTGTTATTAAAATGTTAGAAGACTCTTCCTGAACCTCAGTGGTGATGGAACATATTCTCCCTTTGACTCGAGTTATTGGAATAAAGCCCATTTTAACTTGGACACCACGGATCCTGTCTCTCATTTGATGCATGATACTTTGTTAATGCCTAGAAATTCTGCCAGGGTAATATTTTATTTACCACATTAATTTGGCGCCCGACCAAGACTATCCCTTTCCCCACGCGCCGGTGACGCAGGTACAGCTCTTGCCCCCTTCTACAGCCGTGACGGACTTCAAAGTGCGCACCAGCAGGACTTCCTGCTTACTCCCTCAGGCCCACGGAGGAGACGGACTGCGACCAGGCGTCCACACGAGGCGGTGAGGATCGCGGATCATCCCAACCAGAGCCCAACCCGTGAGAGAGCAAGGTCCGAGGTCTCCAGAGGTCCACCTGTTCCAAGGCGCAAGCGTAGTCAAGTCAAGTTTCCGAGGCCTTCAAGTTTCAAGTTCTGCTTCCCGGTGAGTACCACTATGGGGAATGTATCAAGTTTCAAGACGGGCTCATTTTAAATGAGAACGGTCAAGACGGGTCCACTGTAAAAGGTGGAAACGGTCAAGACGGGTCCACGGTTAAACGTGGGCCTGGTAAAGACGTGTCTAATTTTTTGGGACCGGTATGGTTGTACTGTATTCCAGTGCACAAAGTTTATTGTTTTCAAGTACATGTTTTATTCCATGTATCAGGTTAGACTGTGTCTGTTTTAGTGTTATAATGTTTCTTGTATGAATGATTGTTGATTGTTTCAGTCTATTTTTGTGTATTGTGTTTTCATTGTATTGATTTCAAACATGCCACTGTTTTCAAAGTTTTGTCAGATAGGGACCAGAAAGGGTATACTAGAAGAGTCAGTTAACATCCCGCCTAGAGACACACCTGGTCATGACCCTCTCAGAAAGATGCCATTGAGTTATGGCGCAAAGAGTCACATAGGAGAACAGAGAAAGAATTCAACAAAGTAGAGAGAAATAAACTAGCAGAGGAAAAAGCCAAAGAAAAAGAATCACGTCCTCTCAGAAGAACTAGCTAGAGTTAGAGTTGGAGCTATAAGTTTACTGCGGAGTTCCTTGTAAATAGCGCCTTGTAAATATGCCTTGTGAATAGCGTGTCATTTTCGTGACTTGTTGAGTTTCTTGTAAATATGGCTTGTGAATAGCGCCATGTGGTTATGTTTTGTGCAGAGCTTGTTATCATTACGTTAGTCAGGAGAGAGCTGGATCTCTTTCAAGTGCTTAGAGAAAATGTTTTGAAGATGTGCGTACGTGTTATGTGATAACGTGGAGAGATGAGTTCATGACTTTCCCATGTACTGCAGTCATTGGGGAATGATTGTGCTTCAGCTGCCAAAGAGTTAATATCTTGTACTGAGTAGGCAGTATTTGTTTTAACATGCTGTTTTAACAAGGTGTTGAGGGATTTTGGCGTTTTTTTGGTGTTTGCGGGGGGCGTGTTTTTGAGCGGAAATCCGTACCCGTTCCAGTGGAGGGATTTGGTTGCTTTTTGGTGAGGATTTAGGGAATAGCTTGGACTACTGTGATGCAAAGGATCTGAGCTGTGGAAGTGGTGGAAAAAGCATGTTTGGTGTGGAGGTGCGATTGCCATGTTATCCAATGGGCGTATTTCTGAAAATTGAGATAAAGGTTTCTTTGATTTTTCATTCTGGGTCTGCCTATGTGCTTTGTCAGTTTGCAGATTGAATGGTAAAATCTTGCATGGAGAGTAAAGAAGTGTATTTGTAAAGGGTTTGCCTTGGAACACTTGATTTAATGTGTTTGGCTCAGAGGTCGGTAGTTGTAAATAAACCAGTTGGAGAGTGCTTTAATGTTTTCACGGTTGAGAAGAAAATATAAATCAGACCCTTCATAGAAAGCGTTTTTAATTAGTGTAATAAAACCGTGTGTTTTTTAAATAGGAATGTTTCTGCAAAAAAAAATTATTATTTTTCCCAATGCAAGCTGCCCTTTTAGAATAGCGTGTGACAGTTAATGCACTCAATCAGAAAACATGGCTTTTGAAAAATGATAAATCTGGCCCTTTTAATAGGAAGAATAGAAGAGCTTGCACACTTGATTATGAAAATGTTGGTTATGCAATGCAGAATTATGGGGTGTCACATTTTAATTTCAAAAAGGAAAATGTAATGTGCTTGCATGCATTGTTGTACTGTTTATTTTTCCCTTGCAGCTAGTAGCTGTACAGGATTATTTTAAAGTACTAGCATGTCACTTAGTTACAAAAAAAAAAGATATGTCTTTATTAATTTGCTTTTTGTCACGTTTTAAATTTGCTTCAGTTAAGTTAGAGAATGTTGGTTAGCACTGTGCCCTGGGTACAGATATGTTTTGAATTACAGAGAATGTGTTTTTCGACCTTGAGGCTAGGCCCTATCTTCTTGAGGGGGCCTGGCTCCCGGGGAATGATGTTTTGTAAAGGGAGGGTTTTTCCCTCTTGCCGTGCCTGTCTTGTTATTATTGGCCATAACCCAATTCTTTCCGCGATCCCTTTGTTTAAGTAAAGGGAGGGCCACTCCTCCGACTGACACTAGCTTTCTTGGCAGACGCTTGACTCTTTCAATGAGCTCAGCGTTGGCAGCGACCCAATTTTAGAGAAGCAGAGACGAGTGAGAGGCTTGTCTCCTCTTAGTGATGTTTGACACTGAGCCAGCTCCTGGCTCTGAGGGGAGGGGTAGGTGAGCAAGGAGTGAGTTCGTAGCGAAGTTACCTCCCCAGCCCCTCTGACTTGTGTACAAAAAGTTGCTCTTCCTTACAGCCAGCACTGAAAGCTTCATTGACTTCAGATAAAGTCACGCTTGCAAATGAATAGTTCTTCCCTCAGTAGTGTAAACAGAATAATTGGCAGGAGTTTTGTTCTTGCAATGAGATCAGCATCTGGCAGTCATTCAATTTTAGATCACAGTGAAGCCCGGCTTGGAGTTGATTCAAACCTCCGAGCGCGAACATCTTTCTAGAGGGAGGGGCTGCTTCTCATAGGAGTGAGGAGTAGCGAGGCTCCAGCCCATCTGTCTATGCTAGAATACTTCGGATTTTATTCAAATACATTTAGAGAACATATTGTAGGTAGTGTGGTCATACTATTCCCAAGATTTAGAGTAGGATTTTTTCTAAACTACAGAGCTTTTAAAAAAAGGTTTCCCCAAAATAAAAATTGTGCTTTTGAACTGAAAATTAATATATATTTATTTATTTATTTTTCTATAAATTTATTTTGCTAGATTGATGACAATGAGCCCTAGTATTTACGGTCAAGCATTAAAGAGACGGCTAGACAGTATTCACATGCCTGCCAACACACACTGATTCAGTACGTAGACGACATCCTGATTACAGCACGTTCAGAAAAAGAATGCGAAAATGCATCACTGACAGTTCTACATTTTCTGGCTGACAAGGGGCACAAGGCCCCAATGCAATTCTGTGAAAAGCAAGTGGTGTGCAAGGACACTTGCTTTCCAAGGAGGGTAGACAGCTAACACAAGAACCATACAACTCATTACTAACCTTTCACAGCCCAAGACACAAAAGGAAGTACGTGCCTTTATTGGCCTCACTTCATACTGTAGGCAATGGATTCCCCAGTATGCCTTTCTAGCCAAACCACTCATACAATTGACAACACAGGAGGCAGCCATTTTGACTGTCCTCCCTTGGACACAAGAACACACCTTGGCATTCGAGGAATTAAAAAGAGCATTATGTCACGCGCCAGTTTTAGCGACTCCATGTCACGGTAAACATTTTATGCTTTTTATGCTGGTTTAACAAGCACATGCGTGCAGCAGCGAAACAGAAAGTGCGAACATGTATGATCTGTTGCCAGTTCAATCCAGGTAAAGGCATTCCGGTGGAACAAGGCGGATTTCATCCTCCTGACCACCCTTTTGAGGTTCTCCAGATGGATTATATCCAAATGGACAGATGTAGAGGTTACAAGTATGTCTTGGTCGTTGTGTGTGCACTATCTAGATGGACAGAAGCTTATCCAGTTCCAGATTATACTGCTGTAACAACAGCCAGACAGTTAGTGCGCGAGTACTTCCCCAGGTATGGATTGCCGCGTGTGATCTATTCAGATAACGGCCAGCCATTCTCCTCTGAACTAATGAAACAAGTGTCTCTTCTGTTAGGATATACCTGGAAGTTCCATTGTGTCCGACACCCAGAAGCAGCAGGCCTTGTAGAAAGACATAATCAGACAATTAAGACAAAAATTGCCAAGAACTGTGCAGAAAAAGGCGTGGATTGGATGGTGGCCTTGCCGGTTGCCCTCTTTTACATGCGAATGGTAGCTCATTCCAGAACAGGCCTATCTCCTTATGAAGTAGTTTTCGGTAGACCGCCAAATATGTGGGGTACACCTATGCTTAAGTAAATAACTGATGTTGACAGTAACATGCTGACAGATTACCTGGCTTCCTTGATGTCTGCACTACTCTCTTGTTGTTCACAGGTTGCTGCCGCCTTCCCTGACAACACCCAGGTCAAGGAACATGCCATAAGCACCAGAAGATTCTATACTTGTGTCCGGAATTTTGATCGCTCAAGCCCCCTTGAGCCATGTTGGAAGACGCCGAAGTTGGTGGAAGGACGTAAAGGCCGAACTCACCTTCATCACTACAAAAGATACTTTGGACTATTTGGAACTTTGGAACTTTTATAAAGAACACTGACCTTTGCTAGAAAAGACCCCTCAGCAAGAGTATAGGTCTAAATTAAGATCTAGTAAGTCAGACGTAGTTTAATTGTTTAAGCCCACCCGGTGGTGAATCGGTTAGACTAGATTTCTGACATGTATAAGATCACATACGAGAATAGCAAGAAGAGAGATAAGAAAGGAAAGTACTGCAAACTATTACGCAGTAGATGTATAGTTACTTTGATCATTCTTTTTATTCTGTGCTTTTTTATAATCTGTGTCAGTTTATTACTACGTTTTCTTTCCTCTTGCCTCACATATGCACTCATCCCTTAACAATACTGTAGAGCATACATTCAGTGACCTGCCACCTCATGAACTGTCATATCGACTTGCACTACGTAACAATACTTTTATTCGTATGTTACACCATTCTCACCAGACCAGCAATGCAACTGATTGCTGGGTATGTGGCCAACTGCCTCCTTATCAAGAAACAAAGGGAGTTCTGCTCTTCTATCCTCTACCGTTCTCACACAATGGTTCATGTGGAGCATGGTTTGCTTTAATGACCTCAATTGATAGAAAGTACATAGCTTATCCAGGTGGCTGGATATATGGAAACCTGAATAAAGTAATGAATGAAGCATGCTTTCCAGACAAAGACGGATTCCCCCAAAGGAAGGGAACTGATCTAGAAAATGAAGAGTATGAGCAGGGAACTGCATCCGTTAACTTTATAATGTTAAATGTTCAGCCCAAGCAAAATACAGGTCCACCTTTTATTTCAGTTCTACCAGCAAAAGGTGATTTATGTGTTAATAAGGAAGGCTCAGTACATATGGGACACAGCGAGTGTAACACTGTAGTAGAGTTTAATGATAAAGGACTTTCTTCTTTCAAAACATCACGCCATACCTATTTCATTTGCGGTCAGACAGCCTATGTACATCTGCCCTTAGACTGGGGTGGGACTTGTTATATAGCATTCCTATTGCCACCTGTTTTCTTGGCCCCATCCCATTATCACAGAGATTTACAACTAGAACATGTTAGACAAAAGAGAGAGACAGATTCTGCAGGGATTGAACAGACTGAAACAGCTTGGGAGCAATATGCAGACTTCAACAAAGGTTTCTTTTTCTTCGTTGGCCCCGTCCAAAATAGTAAGCTGATACGCAAATTAACAAGAACCCTGGAAGCAGTAGTGAATGTGACTGCATCTGCCCTGGCGAACTTAACCCAGGAGCAATCTGCTATGAGACTTGTCGTTTTACAAAATCGCCTCGTTCTTGACGTCATCCTGGCGGATAGAGGCGGAGCTTGTAGAGTGATCCGATCTAGTTGTTGCGTTTTCATCCCAAATAACGCGCCATCCGTGTACGCAGCGATAACAAGACTCCACAAAATTGCTAATGTCATACATCAAGACCCAGGCACATGGACTTGGTCCAGTTGGCTCTGGGGTATAATATCTGCTTGGGGATGGAAAGTATTGTCTTTCCTAGGACTGGTTCTACTCATGATATTTGGTTGCTGTCTCTGTCTGCAGTGTGGCCCGGCCATTTGCGGCCTGTGTGCTACTGCCTGTATTCCCCATCCACGTAAACAAAGAGTTAAAGATGAACAAATGATTCTATATGATGAACTATACGGTCTCATGAATATAGATGTATCCTGAAGGGTTAAGTAGGGGACAAGGAGGGAATGAGGAAAATGAAATTTTGCCTGACCAAGATGCCCCCTACGTATACCCTATGTTACATGTGTGTGCATGTCATCCATGCATATTTCCTTGTAGTGGCCTGAATCACTAGGCCTCTGCATTCATGTCCTGCATTAAGGTGCCTGTCATCAAGTTTCCCAAAAGTTAAGCTAACATGAAGGCCCATGTATTTTACATTGTGCACTTTTAAATAAATATCGTACTGAACCCTTTTTGTGGTTCAGATTGAACCACCAGTCCCTGAATTAATGTTTTCATGACTCCTGACACACTGAAAGCCGCAAGAAGCCCAGTAAGGCCTGCCAAGACAGTATTATGAATAACAGTTATCTGTTTGCTTTACAGAATCACATTTCAGTCTGGTGAAGAAGGTACACAGAACCCATCTGCATAGATAGGGCCCAGCCATTCTGTCTCTGTTTAAGTGGATTACAGTGCTTGCATCCATAGAAAGCTCATGCAACGAACGAATAAATATGCCCTCTCTGTCATTTAGTGACGAGCAACCTTTGCTTCAGATAATACATCCCCTGACTCAAGATATCAGTTAGTACTAGATGTGCTGGTCGCCCTGACACAAGAGATCTCTCTACTAGACTGAAAGTCAGCTCTCCTCCCAGTTACACGTCAATTGCACGTCATGACCGAGTTGCACACAAGTAGGGCAAAGTTCCAGCTGGTCATGCAAACTCCTCCTCTAAGTACCCACCCACCTATGACACCTACCTATCACCTACCTATGACTCATCGAAGTACACACCCTCATGTACGCCCACATGCTCTTATCTCTTTCTTTCTTGCTCTGCCTGGAGCGCTCCGCCCTATGTACAAGGAGTAAAATGTATATATTCTGTTCATTGTTATTAAAATGTTAGAAGACTCTTCCTGAACCTCAGTGGTGATGGAACATAATCTCCCTTTGACTCGAGTTATTGGAATAAAGCCCATTTTAACTTGGACACCACGGATCCTGTCTCTCATTTGATGCATGATACTTTGTTAATGCCTAGAAATTCTGCCAGGGTAATATTTTATTTACCACACCGGAATGCTTTTTCCAGACTCAAGAACATCCTCTTGCCTAGACAACAAATCTGCTTTTCTATTTTCAGAACCTGGCCGAAGGTAACCACAAAGTCAATTTCTGCAAAAAACAGCATCCACCACATTTGTCTTTGGGTGAGATGTCTGGCCGTTTTCATGTATTATAAGTTTCTGTGGTCGGTGTATACCGTGACTAGATGTTTAGCCCTCTACAGGTAGTGCCTCCACTCCTGTAAGGCCTTCTTTATTGCCAACAACTCTTTCTCTGCTACTGTGCAGTTGAGTTCGGCGGGATTCAATTTCCTAGACAAGAAGGCTATGGGATGTAACTGCCCCGTATGACGATCGCGTTGATACAAAACAGCCCCCACTGTGATGTCTGATGCATCCGACTCCATGATGAATGGCACCTCTATTTGCGGATGTTGCAATATAGGTGCTGTGGTAAATGCTCTTTTTAGATATTCAAATGCCTCCATGGCCTCTGTGGTCCAACGAAAATGATTTCCTTTCCTTAAAAGACGTGTAAGGGGAGAGACCAGCTGAGAAAAGTGACAGATGAATCGCCGATAATAATTGAAGAAACCCAAAAACAATGTACATCCCTCACCTTCTGTAGAACATGCCATTCTTGTACTGCCAGTACCTTTCTTTCTGCCATGCATAATCCTGATGGACTCCGGGATCCTCCAGGAAGAGGTGTGGCGCAGCGGCCAGGGTGACTGACGCCGGACACCAGGGCTCACGGTTCGATCCCCGGCGCCGGTGGCAGACCCATGTGACTCTGGGCAATAGCTCACTTAATCTTCCCAACGGCCCCCAGCGCCGGGAGGCCTACGGCTAGCTGTGCACTTTACAAATACTGGATTTACATTTACATTTACTCAACACCACCCCCAGAAATTCAACCTCTTGTACGTGAAACTCACATTTATTCAACTTGCAAAAAAAACCATGTTCCAATAATCTTTGCAATATCTGGGACACATGCCTAACATGTGTTTCCTGATTGTTGGAATAAATCAAGATGTCATCTATGTAGACAACCACAAATTTGTCCACATAGTCTTTTAATGCTTCATTCAAGATAAATTGGAATGCCGCTGGGGCATTAAAAACCCCGAACGGCATCACCAGGTACTCAAACAAACCATAGCGTGAAATAAAAGCCGTCTTCCACTCAACCCCCTCTCTTATCCGCACCAGATGATAGGCCCCACTCTCAAATCAAGTCTGGTGTAGATGACAGCCTCCCTCACCTGGTCCAGAAAGACAGAGATGAGCGGAAGAGGGTATCGATTTCTGACAGTGGTTTTATTCAATACCCTAAAGTCTATGCATGTCCTCAATTCCCCGTTGGCTTACTTTATTAAAAATAAAGGCGGGCCGCAGGTGAACGAGAGGGTCGGATAAACCCTGTGTCTACATAATGATCTACATATTCACGTAGATGTTGGGTTTCTGGTTCTGACAATGCATAAACTCTACATGATGGCATGATTGCTCCGGGTATCAAATCTATTTGACAATCATAGTCACGGTGTGGTGGTAGGGTCTCTCTGCTTTGAATTCACTAAATACTTCTCTGTACTTGACATACTCTGAAGGGAGTACCGTCTCCTTTTCTGCGGCTGTCGCTATATGGTACATCTGTGTCAGAGCCACTAGATGAGTACTGTGAGCGTGGATACATGTCAATCTACACTGTTCCGATTTAAACTCCACAGTCTTTTTTGTCCAATCAATCGTGGGGTTATGACTCCATAACCAAGGCATACCCAGTATTACCTCATACTGAGGTACCTCGATTATGTTCATCTTCTCAACATGATCCATGTCATTCCCCTTTCTGACTAATTCCAATTCCTCTGTTACTTCAGTGATGGGACCTGACTTTAATGGTTTCCCATCTACTGCCAATACTCTTTCTGGTGTTCCTCTAGGAACGCGCACAGGAGTTCCAGACGCTGAACTAAACCACTGTCAATAAAGTTCCCTGTGGCTCCGGAATCCACCATTACTCCAATCTGATGAGTCCTTGACCTATCCGTAATAAACATGGTCAGTACAATATGTGATTCAGAAGTAACCTACTCGATCCCTGCCAAAGACGGCAACTGCAACCCCTGTGAGTGTGTTTGTTCAACTTTACCTCCAATCTCAGTCTTGTTAGGGAGGGAAAGGGGAACCGTTGTAACAGCCACTTTTTTACTGAAATAAAACATGTCTGATTTCTTGAGTTTGTGGGACAGTCTCTCACACAATGACCCTTCTTTCCACAATACATACATAGCCCCCAACATCCTGCGATTCTCCCTTTCTGTCCTGGACAACGGAGCTCTAATAGCTCCTACTTCCATAGGTTCAGAATGTTGCTCAGAGGAGGACACAGTTGTTCTAGTCCCTCTCTCTGTTTTCTCGGAATGGTTATACGTCCTCTCTCCCCTCCTTTCTGCTAACCTATGATCCAAACGTAACATAAGGCTCATTAAATCCGTATACGTGGTCGGCTGAGGATCAATCTGGGCAATAACATCTTTCATGTCGTCCCTCAAACCTTGGTAATACAGAGACATTCTCTTTTCTTCCAGCCATGCTGTCTCAGCGATCAGCGATTAAACTTAACTTAGTTAGGTAAGTCACCAAATCCTGATTCCCTTGTCTAAGTTCCAACAACTCTTTATCTGCAGAGAAAGTTGTAGCTCGCCTGTCAAATACCCTTTCAAATTCTCTGCGAAAAGAATCCCAGTCCGAAAGAACAGAATCATCATATTTGACCAAAGGTACAGCTCAATTATCCGCATCTCCAGTCATATATGAGATGGCAAAGGCAACCCTAGAATAATTGGTGGGGAATGATGCTGGTTTACACGAAAAGTGTAACATAATCTGCGTTAAAAACGTTTGTATCTTTAGGGGGTCTCAAGAAAACCTCTCAGGACAAGCCAGTGGAATAGGAGGAGGAACATTCACTTGTATTTGGGATGTTAACTGTGAAGCATCGAACAAATTCCTAGCTTGTCGGTCCACCCTTTCTCTGAGGGCAGCAGTTTCTGCTTTAGAAGCAGCCAATTCCTGTTGCGCTAACACTAGCGCTTGTAATACATCATCTAAGGATGCTATGTTTGTGACTCGTCCGAAACGGAAGGAGTGATATGTCATGGGCGCGTAATTCTGTAAGATCCACGTATACTCCTTAGGTTCCGGATTAGGCACAAAGGGTTCCACCTCCTGGCGGGAAACGTCCTTTACAACGCAACTTTTACCACGCAGTGCTGTTACAACGCAGGTTTTACAACGAAAACCATTATAACGCATTGCACTGGGGGGAGCTCCAGGATAGGGAATAAGTTTAATTTACTATCCAACACCTTCCCTAGTGTCCACGGGGACTGGAGTTGGAATAGTAAATTAAACTATTTACTATCCAGCACCCCAAAGCGCTATGCGTAGTAAAGGTTTGCGTTGTAATACTTGCGCTGTAACAGCATGCGTGGTAATAGCATGCGTTGTAACGTCATACATCCCCTCCCGACGTCCCCAACTCTGGTTACTGTAACACAGAGTAATAAGGCAATCAGGTGAGGAAAAGGTATTAGGGAAGGAACAGCGAGGATGAGGATACTTGTAACAAAAGAATACAAGGTTAATACAAATCCTATATCTCTCTGCTACTCTCATATGATCTCACTACGACTGTCTATTACTTGTGGACTTGATGGGAAGGTGTCTGTATTCCTGTATATCAACATAGAGCCTGTCAGACCCTAGCTCCGGTAGCACTGACTGCATCGGAAGGGGCAATCAGGAAGCGAATTTCCATTCCGGAACTAAATTTCCTATCAGGCATAGCGGTATCGTGCCCCACGTGATGCTACGTTATGCGTTGGGAAACCGGATATATGCACAATCTACAAACAAACCACTGCCGATTATTCTCGTCCCGAGTGGCTGTCTGTCGTGTTATCCTGTTCCCTGTCCTGTGGAGTCCCGGCGGTTGGAGATCTTCCTTCATTCAGCTGGGGGTACCGTGAGTACTTTACCAAAGCCATTGTGGTTCTGATCCTCGTAGCGTCAGCGCTGCTTCCGCTTCTCTGTTGGCGAGCCTGCTGTGCTGAGTCTCTTGCAGAGGAATATTCTAGCGCCTTGTGTTTATCATTTTCCTTGCTCCAGCTCCTCTGTTGGAAGAGACAGTTTGGTTTTCTGTCACATGCAGAGGGGGATACTTGTGCCATTACCAAAGTCTTTGCATATGGTACTCTGAACTTGTTTTGACTGCTTTGTTTCACCATACCAATTTCCTCAGGGGGGTTTTCTTGCGCAAACTACTTTCCTCATGAAATGACTGTTTATGGTTGAGAAGTGCCTGGCCCACATAATTTCTTTTTCATGGAATGCCATTTTACAAACTGTTATGTGCTGCATAAGGAAGCCTTGGTGTATTATGCAGTAGTCAGTGCTGAAGAAGAAAAACTATCTTGATTCTTTTGGATTATCACAGCAATGTACAGAGGATAATTGTACCTATGCTGCCACAGTAGTTACTTCACATTTTCCTTGTTTCTTATATATTATTTCCCTAGGAGAGAGATCCATAGGAGGGTGTGTTGGATGCTATCCAATTGCATTTATTTACTGATCCACATGTGCCTTGGGTAGGTGGAGGGGAATGTTTTCAGTTGATTACAATCTGAGTAAAAACTGATGCACATATGTGACGTATTTATGGTGTGTTCTTTGTTACATGCTGGAGAATTGCATTCACCCTCTTCTCTCTTCGGGTATTCTACCTTCACTCTTTTTATTTCAGGTAGGGTGTTCTCCTATCTAATATGGTTTTATGATATGCTTTTTCTAATGGGGTTGGTAATAATAGCATCGACTAATTGTGTGTTATTGTGTTCCCACAGATCTCCCTCCCCGCAGTCCCTATCCTTTCCTTCCCTCGCTTAACTATCTCACCAGTCCGTGTATATATTATTATTCCGGACTTGGGGCAGTTGAGAGTACAACCCTGAGGATTCTGGACGGTGGAACCTGACAGAGCCAATAGAGATACTTCTCTCCAATACTATTACTGTATACCTACAACAAGAAAGCAGGAAATGTATTAAAACCCCGATCGTCCATGCTGACAATCAAAACACGAACACCCATGCTCATACGTACCCAAGGAAAGTACTTTCATGCTCAGAAGAAACAAAAATATAGTAGTCCAAGGATGCTTCCCCAATACAGCTCCTTGATAACAAGGAAAGGAAACGATCAAAAATAAGGTAATCCACAGGTAGCTATCCCCAGGGTTGAAGAAAGAAAAGACACTCAAAGTCATGGGACGAACTATTCCCTATGCAAGGGATGATTGGTGCAGAAACAAGAACAAGGTTCCAATAGAATGCCCAGTGTGGGGTGTTATTCCTCTGTACAGTACTCGAGCCCGAGTAACTGGAAAGAAAACAACCTTGCTGAGGCTGAGAGCGGAAGAACAGTCCTGAATCCCAACAATATCCAGTAAAATAATACTGTAGAAAATACAACTAATAAAATAAGGAACAGAACAGCGCTTACGTCAGTTCGTCTCCCTATTCCAACTGGAGAAGTACAAATGTCAAGAATTCCCCAGAACCACAGCGCTTACATCAGTGCGATATCGGCGAATTAATATAGGAATAAAGGGCGCGTACATCAGCGCGGTCCCTGGAACAACACAGGCTCTATGAGGAGAGCCTCGAGAGGGCAAGAATCCAAATGGCACGGGAACAATGAACTAGGAAGCCGAGAATCCTCACGGCAGAAAAAACTGTCAGAATTACACGCACCTACTGCTCACATATGCCGGGTAATGACGAGAACGCCCCGCCCCGCCCACTGAACTGGCAGGATACCTGGGAGTTGTAGTCTTCCTCTCTATTGTTCCGGTAGGCGCATCGGCTCAGTGCCTGACAGGCACTAAATGTACCAAAGAATGTGAGGTCTGTGCCAGAGCAAGGAATGATCACAGGAAATAAAGCATCCCCTACTTCCCTTACCAACACCCTCTGCTCATTGGGAACATGTGGCCTTAGATTTCATCACAGATCTGCCTATTGACTAGGGTTACACCACCATTCTTGTCGTAGTGGACTGCCTCACGAAACTGAGGAAAAGTATTACTGGCAGCCATTGCTGGACTCCAGGACTTAATCCCTTGTACTGCATTTGTAAAACAAAAAAGTTATATGGGGGCATGGTAAGGTTACTCTAACCCCTAGGCCCCATGGAGTGCCAAAAAAGAAACAAAACTGCAAAAAGTGCAGTGATCCAGTGAGAGTCGGGCTGATTTCAAATAGAGGGGGGTGCTCATGTCCCCCCTCCCCGAGCCTGCAAAGGCAACAGGGAGCACAGCCCTGGGACCAACATTACTTTATAAATGGAGGAGGGCCGTGCAGCATCCCCAACCTCACCCCAGGGCCGAAACTGCGAAAAATGGGTGGTCAAGTGGCCCCCTTCCAGTGCCTCGAGATGCTCTTTGGAGGCCAACGTTAATATTTATGGGGAGGGGGCAGGATGGCCCCCCTCCCCAGGTCTTAAGAGTTAAAAAAAAAACTGGCTATTCAGCCATACCTAGTCCTTCTTTGTGCCTCTGTGTGAATCAGCTTCCTTAAAGCTGGGACACCTCCATGGGATATACATTTCTAAATAAATAAATGAAAATAAATCCCGGGGGCTCACCCCCTGAGGCCAGAAATGCAGAAAATGGGGAGAGGGCCATATGGCCCCTTACCAAGCCATTAATGGCCCTGGATGTGATGAAGCCAATTTGGATCATCACATCTTTGGCCTATACCTGCATTTAATATAACAGAGAAATCCGTACATGAAATTACTGCTATGTGGTTTCTTCAAATTATTTTTAGACTCATTAAACACCACTCAATGAAAGTAGTCTCACAAAGCACCTCACACTTCACAACGGCAGGTAAAAAAGATCTCTGGCGAAGAGCCCCCTGCAGGGCCCGTTGGGCATTGATGTGCTGGCCCAACGAGGAGCTACCCTATGATGAAGCATGACAGCCCTCGGGCTGTGTGGGGGCTCGTGCTCCTGATGGATCAGATCCCCTGACTTGATCCACCAGAGGATTGTGAAATCAAGCAAAGCTTCATGCTAGGATAACTAGTTTAAACTTGTTCTGAACTTTAACAATGGGCTAGTGATATTTGAAGTTCTTGGTTTTCATACTGAAGAATGTGAATCAGTTCTCATGAGAATATTGAGACCCTGAAATGATTTACTACAATAGATGCATATTACTTCTATGTTTCTGTTAAACAGCAGAATGGACTCGTATTTTTCTGCTGCCATGGAATACATGAGAATTTACATTGAAGTTTCAATTTATCCAGATGACTTAATTCATATCCTGAACTGGTTATGGTCTTTCGATGGTGGTATAACACCACCTGACTTGAACATTTTGTCAGAAGCATTATAGAGGATCAAACCCCAGGCGGGGTGTCGCACTCAATCTATTTTTCTCTTGTGAGTCACTGAGGAACTTTGATTTATTTGGCTTTCAGTGCTGACGGATTCTTAGAGGATTCGTAAATAATTTTGTTTTGGACTTATGGCTCTATGATACATTCAGTAGCAGATGGTCTGAGCATTACCTTGCCAAACCAGAAATGAACTCGCGATCGATTATCTTTCTCTTTAGATGATGGAGAATGCCCTTAGATACTTTAAAATTTCCATCCCTTCATTAGTGTAGAATTTTTCGGTAAGATTTGAAGAACTATCCTTCTAACTAAATGATAGATGGGCTCTGTACCTCTGTATTCTGAAGCTTGATGTTCTTGCATAAATGCTGAAAGCTTTCATTAAAACAATTGTTTTCTTGGCTGAAATGTTGAAAAGATAATTAATCATTATGAATTCCCCCAGTATTGGAACTTTCATAGATTCCCATGCTTTTGTATCATTCCCCGTCGTCGGAATGGGAGTCTCAGTAACAAAATAACATAGCAGTAGGTACAAAAGAGAAAGAAAAAGCGCTATGCCTCATTCCCTTTTGTAGCATATCCGCCTCTTTTTGTAAAAGAGACCAAACTAGGCATCAGCCAATCAGAAGGGCCTCACCCCATAGAACCCTCCTGAAGGAACCTCAGAGCCTCAGATTTTCTACTGCACGTTGTGCTTAGGGATTCTCCTTTGAGCTCTGCTCAATCTCTACTCTTTCAGAAGTTTTTCTTCAGGATTTCTCTTCAAAATTGTTAGCTGTCCCTTCCAGGATGTCTGATAAGGAAAAGAAGAAGGCCCTTTTCAAGCCATGTTCCACCTGTGGCAAGAAAAGGTTATTTGTTGAGGATAAGCATAAAGATTGCATCTACTGCCTCTATCCTGATCATAAGGCTGCGGACTGCAGCACCTTTTCAACCAAGACCCTCCGGGATCATGAGGGTAGGCTTCTTACATGGCTCCAGAAGTTGAAGTCCAGAAAAGACACAGTCTCCAGTGACAGGGAGGACTCTTCATCAGCGTCATCGACTAGAAGGTCAGTCAAAAGGGGTAGGGGTTCCCCTTCTCCTTCTGTGGAGCATCCTTCCAAGGCCTCAAAAAAGACCCCCAGAGAGTCTGAGAGCCAAGGTCCAGTCGAATTTCCTCACCATGGTGAAAAGGAGAGGGTAGGACCATCTACGCCTTCTTCGAGTATGAAGACTGATCCAGCCTTCAATAAACCCTCTTCTCAGTCTTCTGCAAAGTCTGACAGAAGTTCCACGTCATCGACGATGAAGGCGTCGTCGACGAAGGCTCCGTCGACGAAGGAATTGAAGCCTAAGCTGAAAATGGTTCTGTCGACGGGCTTGTCCACGGGACAATCGACGTCGACGGGATCGTCGACAAAGAAGGAGCAGTAATAGTGTTGACGACTAAGATTTCAACGACGACAGCGACGTCAACGAAGATGTCGACGACGACAGCGACGTCGACAAAGATGTCGACGACGAAGTGTTCGTTGAGGGCTTCGACAACGACAACATTGACGACGACGACGGCAGGAGCGTCGACAGTCTCGTCATAGACCACGCACATCTCGTCGTCGAGTGTTCTTTCATCGACGACGCCTATTCCATCGCCGAAGCCGACGACGGCAGTATTATCAGCACCAGTGTCGACGGGTTCGTAGACGATTTTATCGTCGGAGAAAAGAATTACGATTTCTATGACCAGGACCTGACATCTCCTAGGAGAGTTACCCCCTTGCCTCCAGCTCTACTTTTAGAGGAGGATGAGGATGAATCAGAGGATGACGATCAGGTCTCATATGGCTATGCAAACAGTCCGTCCCAGCTTCTGGTTAAATGCCAAGAAACGGATTCTGACGGTGAGTACAACCAGGAATGTGGTTATCATCATCATTCTGCCCAGCCACAACAGTACTCGAGACAAGACATGGTGTCTGTACCATCATCTTTCTTGCAGGACCTTCACAACATGCTGCAGGTTTACAAGTCTAGATGTTCACAACCTGCTGCAGTTCCAATTGCGCAAGCCAAGCCTGTCCCTGCGGCTCCCGCAATGGTTACTCCCAAATAGCCGGCCCGGGAGTCATCTCAGCCACAGACACCGGTTACACAGGAGCCTTCAATACCATTGGACACCCATGATCAAAATTTTGATGACAGGACGGATCAAGGTACTGAATGGGATGAATATGTCATCCCAGACCAAGCATCTCCATGTCTGGATACGGTGGACTTCCCGCCAGCAGATATAGGGGGTTTCATAAGCTAATGGAGAGAGCGGCTGGCAGATTCAAACTATCAATGCCTTCTGTTGCCACCGAATGCTTCTTATAAGATTTTAAAGAACCTTATAAGAAGACAGCAAGATCTATCCCTATTGTCCAGCATCTTTGGGATGAAGGCCTTAAGGCAATGAAGAATCCAGCGACGGTGGTCCCTGTACTACCGCGCCTCGACAAAAAATACAAAGCGCCTGAGGATGGTCCGGCGTCTTTGACGGGACACCCAAGACCGGACTCGGTAATTTCACAAGCGGCACAAAGGAAGTCACACAACCCCTCAGCTCCTTTGACAACTCCTCCAGATAAAGAGGGCAGGAGGTTAGACAATGCCGGGAAGAGGTTGTCTTCAATGGCGAGTCTTCTAGTGTGGGCAGCAAATGCCTTGGCGATATTGGGCAGATACGATCGCCAACTATGGTGTGATGTTTCGCCATACTTGGATCAACTTCCTCCAGAGTCAAAGACAGAAGCTAAAAAGGTTTTGCAGGAAGGGGAGGCAACATCAGTGGAAGTCATAGACTGTGCCATGGACATTGCCACAACAGCTTTTCGTTCTTTGGCTGGGGCTGCAGTCCTTCGGCGCCAGGGATGGCTTAAGGCGACTTGGTTTAGACCCGAAATCCAGAATAAGATCCTGGATCTACCTTTTGATGGAGAGGCATTATTTGGAAAATTGATAGATGACACTCTCCAAGGATACTGAGACTGCTAAGTCTCTGGGTATGCTGCAGTACCGTAAAGCTCCTTTTAGAGGTTCCAGAGGCAAAAGCACTACCTACAGAGTCTCTTATCAGCAGCAAACATACTCATCATATGGCTCAGGTTCACAACAGTACCGCCAACCTTATCAGCAAAGGCAAGGCCAGTCCTCGAATTTCTCAAGACCTAATAACAGAGGGAAGCAGGTTCGCCAATGACGTGATACGTCCAAGAGACAATAGCGGCCTCCTGGCTCTTCCTACTGTACCCACCTACGCAAGATCATCAGTAGGAGGCAGGGTGTCACAATACCTTCAGAATTGGTCCAAGATAACAACAGACCGATGGGTGCTAAACATCATTCGAAAGGGCCATACTTTGGAATTCACGCAAATCCCACCATCCAAGCCCCCTGCTGCCATTCCATCAAAACATCTGCGTCTTCTGTGGCTCGAAGTTCATCAAATGCTCCTGAAGGGTGCTATAGAGCCGGTCCCCTCCGCCCAAAGAGGAGAAGGATTCTATTTCAGGTTCTTCCTGGTAAGGAAGACGCTAGAGAAATGGCGCCCCATTTTAGATCTCAGGGAGGTCAACACCTATCTCATCTCCCTGTCTTTCTGGATTGTCTCTCTTCAAGACATTCTACGTCTCATCAATCCAGGGGATTTCATGGCTACGCTCGATCTCGAAGATGCGTACTTTCATGTGCCGATTCACCCAGCACACAGACGGTTTCTACGATTTACAGTAGCCAAGAGCCACTTTCAATTCAGAGTTTTACTCTTTGGTCTTCGCTCAGCCCCGAGGAACTTCACAAAGGTGCTGGCAACAGTAGCAGCGTTTCTACGGAGGAATCACTTTCAGTTCTTCCCTTACAAGGAAGATTGGTTGCTGAAGGCTCCGTCTAGGGAGGCAGCGAGGGAAGCGGTTGACGCATGTACAAACCTGTTTCTGAACTTAGGTCTCACTTTAAACAAAGAGAGGTCTTCTCTGGTCCTGTCCAGGACTGCACTCTTCCTGGGAGCCATCTTGAACTCGAATCTCAAGAAAGCTTTCCCAACCTTGGAGAGGCAGGAAAAACTGCAAACCATGGCACTAGACTTACAAAGAAGAAGGTGTCTTTCAGTATGCCGCTATAAATCTCTTCTGGGGGTAATTTCTTCATGCATTCCTCTAATTCCACACTGCAGATTGAGGATGCGTCCTCTTCAGGAGCAACAGGACATCCAATGGAAACAGACTCACGGGTCATTTGACGACAGGGTGACCATCACCTCGGCAATGAAAAAAGTGGCCTTGTGGTGTACAAAGCAGGAAAACTTGTCCCAAGGTCTATCCTTCGTAAGCGACCCGTCTCCTCAGGTGGTGACGACGGATGCGTCGTTGGATGGTGGGGGAGCAGTACTGCAGGACCTGCATGTCAGTGGACATTGGTCTCCTCAGAACCGTCGGCTCCACATCAATCTCTCGGAGCTCAGAGCAATAAAACTGGCTCTCCAAGCTTTTCTCCCTCGCCTAAGAGGTTCAAAGGTTCTCATCCGGACGGACAACACCACGGCCATGCATTACGTAAACAAAGAAGGGGGAACCAGGTCTCTCCCGTAGTCTCAGGAAGCACAAGAAATCTGGGAATGGGCGATCCTTCACAGGATGTCACTACAGGCAGAACACCTGCCAGGGATTTTAAACGAGAATGCCAACAGACTAAGCAGGTTATCCTCGATCAGTCACGAGTGGGAACTGAACCAGCGGGTTCTGGACGAGGTCTTTCAATAGTGAGGCAAACCTGCAGTAGATCTATTTGCCACACCGACCAACAAGAAATGCCGGTCTTATGCAAGCAGGCTTCACCTCCGAGGATCATTGGGGAATGCACTTTCGATAGCCTGGTCGAGGACATTTGTCTACGCCTTTCCCCCCATTCCACTGATCCCAAGGCTTATCAGGAAGATCAAGGTAGAACCATGCAAGATGATCTTGATAGCCCCTGCTTGGCCGAGACAGTTCTGGTTCACGGAACTCCATCTGTTGTCGCTGGCTCCTCCTCTTCTCGTGCGAACCATTCCAGACCTTCTCACAATGTCCGAGGGGCAAATTTGGCATCCGGATCCAGAGTCATTGCACCTGACAGCATGGCTCCTGAACAGCGAGAATTTATGAATCTTCCCATTTCTAATGAAATAAAAGAAGTTCTCTCCCAGGCTAGAGCCCCTTCCACGAACAAGCCTTGTCGTCTCAAATGGAAGAGATTTTGCATTTGGTGCAGAAAAGAGGGTGTTGACCATTTTTCTTCAGAACCTCATCAACTTCTACCTTATCTTTTATCCTTGGCTAAGACGGGGCTGGCCCATTCATCCATAAAAGTTCATTTGGCAGCGATTTCTAGATACAGACGTTCTGAGCCTGGACCTTCTCTTTGGTCTTCCAGGATAGTTAAACAGTTTCTCAAAGGATTGTTCCGTGTCTATCTCCCGGTGAGGCCTCCAACTTGGCAATTGAATTTGGTCCTCACACAGCTCATGAAGGGCCCATTTGAATCAATACATCGATCAGACATGAAATTTCTTTCATGGAAATTGGCTCTCCTTCTTGCCCTCACATCAGCAAGACGCATTGGGGAGTTGCAGGCTCTCACATTCCAAGAGCTGTTTCTCCAATTCAAAAGGAATACAGTAATCTTGAGAACTAACCCAAAGTTCATACCCAAGGTGCCCTCGGACTTCCACTTAAATGAGCCGGTTATTCTTAAAGCTTTCTTTCCTCACCCTACTACACCAGCGGAGAGGTGACTGCATTCTCTGGATGTACGACGGAGCTTAAAATTTTATTTAGATCGCACCAAGGGATTCTATAAATCCTCCCAATTGTTCATTGCTTTTGGTGGTCCTTGCAAAGGCCTCCCCCTATCAAAACAGGGTATTGCGAGGTGGATTACAAGTGCCATTCTACATTGCCATACTGCAGCCGGTAAGCCACTGACCAGCAGAGTTAGAGCGCATTCCACAAAATCAATGGCTTCTTCAACAATGGTTTCTTTCTTCGCTGGAGTGCACATCAAAGACATTTGCAGAGCTGCGACTTGGAGCAGCGTGCACACCTTTACAAAGCATTACTGCTTGGGATCCTTGCAACAGGAGGACACAGCCGTGGGCCAGGCAGTCCTGAGGAACCTCTTCCACTAATTGATGAGCTTTTCTTTCTATCCCACCTTCCTTTATTCTGCACATGTTGTATCTTCAAGTATTAATGGCTATTGCAATGTATAATAATGCCACAAAATGTGTTTTTTATTGCTGACTGCTTGCTTCTCTGATACAAAAGCATGGGAATCTATGAAAGTTCCAATACTGAGGCAAGAAAACAAGTTACTTACCTGTAACTTTGGTTCCCCAGTATTGGTAACTTTCATAGATTCCCATGCGCCCACCCACCTCCCTGAGGAAAGCTCAGCCTTCAGCAGATATGGTGACTGTTACACAACGGCTACGGAAATCTGAGGCTCTGAGGTTCCTTCAGGAGGGTTCTATGGGGTGAGGCTCTTCTGATTGGCTGATGCCTTGTTTGGTCTCTTTTACAAAAAGAGGCCGATATGCTACAAAAGGGAATGAGGCCTAGGCCTTTTTCTTTCACTTTTATACCTACTGCTATGTTATTTTGTTACCGAGACTCCCATTCTGACGATGGGGAATGAAACAAAAGCATGGGAATCTATGAAAGTTACCAATACTGGGGAACCAAAGTTACAGGTAAGTAACGTGTTTTCTTTTGGTTCATTAATACAATAATTTGAACTAAATTTGGTCTGCGACTTTTATTTGTGTAATTGTTACTTTATTGAACTGTGAACATTTTGGGAAGACTGGAGAGGGCATGATGAAGAAGGTAATAGAAAGTCACTGCTCCTATCGTCCTAAAAAGATTCATAGAAAGTAGTAGATGCATTGTAGTTTACTCTAATTGTAGGAGTTCCCAGTGAGGTAGGAATAAGGAGAATAAGATATTAAAAGGAGTGGAAGAAAAGAGCATGGAGAGGGTAGAGAGGGATAATATGTGATGGAAAGGAGGGACGGGGATTGAAGAAATAGAGGGCATGAAAGGAAGAAACAGTAAGGGCGGTGAGGGAGAGTGAAAGGATAGGAAAGGAAGGTAAAGAATAGGGAAAGCGAAAGAAAATGGTGCATGGGTAGGGTAGGTATGGTTGGGGAACAGAAGAAAAGGGAAGTGAAGAAAGGAATGAGGTTTGAAAAATGGGAGAATGGACAGGGTTGGGCATGGAAGAGCTGGGGAAGGAAACAGGCAAGGGCAAGCACTGGTTATGAGAGAGGGGAATGGGAATAGAAAGGAAGGGATGTGTTAGAGAAGGTACGGCAGAGTAGGGGCAGAAAAAGAAGGTTTGGTGGATGAACGAGGGGAGGAAATAGAGGAGGGGAGGAATCAAGGTGTTATGCACGCCCCCGCAGCTTCTTCGGCGCAGTGGGCACCCAACCCTCCAAGGGGCCCTCAAACATTCAAAGGGGTCCCATTCAGCCCAAGGTCTAAGGTTGAAATGGTAGAGAAGGGGAGAAACGGGTGGAGCTCAGGTAAAGCCGAGGGTTGGAGAATGAAGGGAAGCAGAGTGTGAAAGTTGAGGGCAAACAAAGAAGGGAAACAGGGGAGGAAGGGAATGAATTAAATGAGAGAATAATATGGTTGGAATTAAAGAATTGGGTTGCCGGGACTGAGAGTTGGACGAATGGGGTGAAATAATTAGGAACTGAGGTAAATGGTAATTTCAAGTCAGTTTCAAGACAAGTTTTCATTTTGGTTTCCAGTTCAGTTTTCAATTTAGTTTGATTTTCAGTTCAGTTTTTATTTGGTTAATTTACTTACCTTGTCTCCTTGTCCCCCACGCTTAATTTCCGGTCCGGCATCCTTGTGCACTGTGCTGCGGCTGCCTCGTTACCAGTCTTTTTGTAGCAAGGGCACGTCACAATGGGCCATTTCAGAATGCCATCATGCATCACCAAAGTGGGCGATGCCACGTTTTCCATGTTTACAGGAGGATCCAGGCAAGGCACGGCCAGGGTCCGATTTCTTGACGACATCAGTCTGTTGCCGCATGAAATAATCCAGCCAGGCACTTGAACAGAAGACCTCATGGCATCCCAAATAATGCTCCTAATTCTTTTTGTCTCCTGCAATGAAGGCCTCCCCTCTGCACATATCCAGGGGCCGCGAGACATCACAGTGCAGGGCTTGTGATATCACAAGTGTTCCGTACTAGCGTTCTGCCTCCGGTGCTGATGTGAAGGCACGGACCTCTTTCAAAATAATTCTAAAATTGACATTTTCCACAGTCGTTGTTTTAAAAAATATATATATTTTGTTTATAATGCTCATCCTCACAAACTGTCTGCCTCGGTATCCTCCGAATTATTTCTTACAGGTTTTTCACTGAGCCACATCCCTCTGTTGTCTGACCGATTCCTCTTCTCTAGTAATGTCCAGTAATTTCCCCCACTCCTTTCAAGAAGTCTAAATATCAATGGAGTGAGTCTAGATTTTATGAAAGCTAAAGTTGAGAGTTCTCAAACTGTGATAATTTAATCCAGGTGACAGAAAAGGCGAGTCTCCTCTGGAGGCTGTAGTTCGAACCGTACACCGTGTTGGTAGATCTCTCAATCAGACCCCCCAGGATATAGCGGCATGGATTGGCAAATTTAGCGGCACAAAAATGAAAATTTAGCGGCACAAAAATGGAAATTTAGCGGCATTTAGTGGCATTTTATTTTGTGGTTTTTGCAACACCAAACACAGATATCTTACTGTTTGAGTTATTTGACAACATGGAGCTATGTACATTTTGTTTATTTACAATTCAGCCCATTTGTTTTAGTTAAAAGGCATGTTAGTCTTGGCCACGTACGGTAAGTTCTTCCGAGCACTTCAAATCAAGACCAGTATTGTGCTGCTGGTTGTAATGTAAAAACAATAATGCCCGGATTGATTGCTCTGAAAGGGACCGTCGTCTGGAAGAGAGAATAATTTTGTATATACTGTTGCTCCTTTCAGCATCTGCAGAGCTTGTGACGCAGTCCTTATACACAGCTGCAAGTTGGGAAAGAGCTGGAATGCGGTCAGCCAGCCCACGCCAAAAGAGGTCGGTGTCAATAAGTCCAGAAACAGACGCCTGCACTGCTTCTGGCCCTACATTGTCAAAGTAGAGGTGAAGCTCCTGATCGGGAACTTCGCTGAAACCAGGGATTGCTGAATAGGCACTCTTCTCATTAGGCAGGATGCTGAGTCGCGCAGGGTTGAAGAGGCACACTTGTTTCAAGAATTGTATGCCTGGCTGGGCCTCCCCCATGTATTTGGCCACCTTTTCTAGTGAATGTTCAAAAGCTTCATTAAGCTGGGCTGTAATTTTTTTTTTCTGTGCCAGGCTTAATTTTGCCCCTGCAGTGGTCTGTACAAACGGCTGTAGTGACTCCACAGTGAGGACTGAATTGTTGGTTAAGTTCATGTGGAGGTCCTCCAAATAATCGTATACCTTCATGGTCACTGGTGTCTGACTCTGGAATAGCTCCATCAGGTTTAAAATGCTTTGGCATTTTTCTGCCACAATGTCCAATTGGACTTTAATGCACTCCCTTTGGTCGGTGTTAAAAATCTTCTGTAGATTTTCAAGGGAATCTGGGGGAGACTTGCTGAGTTGCATCTCTGACTCCACAAACCCAGCATAGGCCTCAAAGTGCTTGCAATGGTACTGGACTGCGGCAAACCAAGAATTCCAGCAGGTACTGCAAGGGTCAGGTGCCACCCGTGCCTTCATCCCATGGTTCTCTGCAAGATGGTGCAGGTACCTTCTCTTTCTGCTGCCGGCCATATAAAAGATGCGGGAGAAGTACAGCAGGAAAGCATTCAGCTCCACAAAAGGCTTCCTAAATCAGACCCCCCAGGATATAGCGGCATGGATTGGCAAATTTAGCGGCACAAAAATGAAAATTTAGCGGCACAAAAATGGAAATTTAGCGGCATTTAGCGGCATTTTATTTAGTGGTTTTTGCAACACCAAACACAGATATCTTACTGTTTGAGTTATTTGACAACATGGAGCTATGTACATTTTGTTTATTTACAATTCAGCCCATTTGTTTTAGTTAAAAGGCATGTTAGTCTTGGCCACGTACGGTAAGTTCTTCCGAGCACTCCAAATCAAGACCAGTATTGTGCTGCTGGTTGTAATGTAAAAACAATAATGCCCGGATTGATTGCTCTGAAAGGGACCGTCGTCTGGAAGAGAGAATAATTTTGTATATGCTGTTGCTCCTTTCAGCATCTGCAGAGCTTGTGACGCAGTCCTTATACACAGCTGCAAGTTGGGAAAGAGCTGGAATGCGGTCAGCCAGCCCACGCCAAAAGAGGTCGGTGTCAATAAGTCCAGAAACAGACGCCTGCACTGCTTCTGGCCCTACATTGTCAAAGTAGAGGCGAAGCTCCTGATCGGGAACTTCGCTGAAACCAGGGATTGCTGAATAGGCACTCTTCTCATTAGGCAGGATGCTGAGTCGCGCAGGGTTGAAGAGGCGCACTTGTTTCAAGAATTGTATGCCTGGCTGGGCCTCCCCCATGTATTTGGCCACCTTTTCTAGTGAATGTTCAAAAGCTTCATTAAGCTGGGCTGTAATTTTTTTTCTTCTGTGCCAGGCTTAATTTTGCCCCTGCAGTGGTCTGTACAAACGGCTGTAGTGACTCCACAGTGAGGACTGAATTGTTGGTTAAGTTCATGTGGAGGTCCTCCAAATAATCGTATACCTTCATGGTCACTGGTGTCTGACTCTGGAATAGCTCCATCAGGTTTAAAATGCTTTGGCATTTTTCTGCCACAATGTCCAATTGGACTTTAATGCACTCCCTTTGGTCGGTGTTAAAAATCTTCTGTAGATTTTCAAGGGAATCTGGGGGAGACTTGCTGAGTTGCATCTCTGACTCCACAAACCCAGCATAGGCCTCAAAGTGCTTGCAGTGGTACTGGACTGCGGCAAACCAAGAATTCCAGCAGGTACTGCAAGGGTCAGGTGCCACCCGTGCCTTCATCCCATGGTTCTCTGCAAGATGGTGCAGGTACCTTCTCTTTCTGCTGCCGGCCATATAAAAGATGCGGGAGAAGTACAGCAGGAAAGCATTCAGCTCCACAAAAGGCTTCCTAAATGACTCTCCAACAAGATTCATGATGTGTGCCAAGCAGGTGATGTGGATGGAGTTTGGGTACAGATTCCTCAACACTGTGTTGAATGCCTTGAGCATGTATGCCGCGTTGTCAGTGTTGAAGGAAACAACGTTCTGGAAGTCTATGCTGTACTCTGTGAGCACCTTTACGACAGCTTGCGCTACAGTCCCATGGTTGCACTGGGATAGGAAGACTGTGTCCACCAGGTAGGTATGGATCTGACGGCCACCCTGCGGAGAGACTACTGCAACTAGCACATTCAAAACACACCGCCCTTCGACATCTGGTGTTTCGTCAAAGATAACGCTGATCTTCTGATCTTTCAATAGCTCTTTCAGCTCGTTCTTGGCACTTGTATATCTCTCAGGGAGATAACGTTCTTGCAGCTGATGACTCCCAGGTATCGCTCCACCATTCCGTACTCGCTCGTGTAGGAACTTGCGCAACACTGGGTGGTCGGTTTTGCTGAGCGGAATGTTCAACGCAGTGCAGACGTTAACCCACTCACTTATCATTTCATGGTTTGCGGCACCGGCAGCTGTACTCTTTGTGAATAGCGAGTTCACTGTCATCTGCCGGGCACGTTTTGGAGACGATTGAAGGTCAGGATCATCTGAACAGCGCTTCAAATGTTTTTGGGACCGCACATGCATATCCACAGTGTGTTTCCGGATGTGGTCCACGGCCACATTGCACACACTGCAAAACAGCACCCCACCGTCAGCGTGCATCACGGTGCTGTAGTCTCTGGCCCGGTCTGCTGCGGTTATCTGGGTGGGCAGATGTGATCTGTGCTTCACACCCTTTGCATGCTGCAGCACAAACTTATCCATTCTGCTTTTCTTGTGGTGGCTTGTTGCTCCCTTGTAAGACAGAAGATCTCGCTGTTGTGGCGCTGTCAGTTACCTCACCTACAAAGATAGGGAAGGGGGGAAAGGCAATTGTTGAATGGAAAGTTCATAAAGCGCCGATGCTCAACGATAAGAAATGCATGCAACCCTGAAGCACAAGTAAACTGACAAACGTGTTGGGCCATAACTGCAATGGTAAATGCCAGTCCCCGAACGGTGTTGAGCAAACAGACAGAGAGAAAAGCGCAGGGGGAAAAAGCCATAGCAATTGTTGAAAAGCTCCAAGTGCCTGAAAATTTAAAATGTCAAAGCCACGTGCAAAGAAAGTGAAAGAATTGCCCCAAAATAAACAATTATGAAATTCCCCATTGCCCCAAACCAAAATAAACAATTATGAAATTCCCCAGAGGTGCCCACAACCCCAAACTTACCAGTGCGCTGCGGCAGCTGACCCAATTCTGGCTCTTGCAACAGCGGATTCTCCCCTGTGATGCTCTGGAAAAGAAACCAAGTAAAGAGTTAGGAAACTCACCAGGTGCCCACAACCCCAAACTTACCAGTGCGCAGCGGCAGCTGACCCAATGGCAAGTAAAAATTAATGCCAAAGGGTCAAGATTCAGGACAAAAAATCAGTAACAGTGACAGTAAAAATCAGGCCAAAGGGTCAAGATTCAGGACAAAAAATCAGTAACAGTGACAGTAAAAAATCAGGCCAAAGGGTCAAGATTCAGGACAAAAAATCAGTAACAGTGACAGTACAAAATCAGGCCAAAGGGTCAAGATTCAGGACAAAACTTCAGTGCAGTGACAGTAAAAAATCAGGCCAAAGGGTCAAGATTCAGGAAAAAAAATGCAGTACAGTCCAGAGAACACAACAATTCCCCAGAACCAAAACAAACAATTATGAAATTCCCCAGAGGTGCCCACAACCCCAAACTTACCAGTGCGCTGCGGCAGCTGACCCAATTCTGGCTGTTGCAACAGCGGATTCTCCCCTGTGATGCTCTGTAAAAGAAACCAAGTAAAGAGTTAGGAAACTCACCAGGTGCCCACAACCCCAAACTTACCAGTGCGCAGCGGCAGCTGACCCAATGGCAAGTAAAAATTAATGCCAAAGGGTCAAGATTCAGGACAAAAAATCAGTAACAGTGACAGTAAAAAATCAGGCCAAAGGGTCAAGATTCAGGACAAAAAATCAGTAACAGTGACAGTAAAAAATCAGGCCAAAGGGTCAAGATTCAGGACAAAAAATCAGTAACAGTGACAGTACAAAATCAGGCCAAAGGGTCAAGATTCAGGAAAAAATGCAGTACAGCCCAGAGAACACAACAATTCCCCAGAACCAAAACAAACAATTATGAAATTCCCCAGAGGTGCCCACAACCCCAAACTTACCAGTGCGCTGCGGCAGCTGACCCAATTCTGGCTCTTGCAACAGCGGATTCTCCCCTGTGATGCTCTGTAAAAGAAACCAAGTAAAGAGTTAGGAAACTCACCAGGTGCCCACAACCCCAAACTTACCAGTGCGCAGCGGCAGCTGACCCAATGGCAAGTAAAAATTAATGCCAAAGGGTCAAGATTCAGGACAAAAAATCAGTAACAGTGACAGTAAAAACTCAGGCCAAAGGGTCAAGATTCAGGACAAAAAATCAGTAACAGTGACAGTAAAAAATCAGGCCAAAGGGTCAAGATTCAGGACAAAAAATCAGTAACAGTGACAGTACAAAATCAGGCCAAAGGTTCATGATTCAGGACAAAACCTCAGTGCAGTGACAGTAAAAAATCAGGCCAAAGGGTCAATATTCAGGAAAAAAATGCAGTACAGTCCAGAGAACACAACAATTCCCCAGAACCAAAACAAACAATTATGAAATTCCCCAGAGGTGCCCACAACCCCAAACTTACCAGTGCGCTGCGGCAGCTGACCCAATTCTGGCTCTTGCAACAGCGGATTCTCCCCTGTGATGCTCTGTAAAACAAACCAAGTAAAGAGTTAGGAAACTCACCAGGTGCCCACAACCCCAAACTTACCAGTGCGCAGCGGCACCTGGCCCAATGGCAAGTAAAAATTAATGCCAAAGGGTCAAGATTCAGGACAAAAAATCAGTAACAGTGACAGTACAAAATCAGGCCAAAGGGTCACGCTGCGTTAAAAGTTAAGTTAAAAACCTGGATTTGGGCCCCCCGGGGCCTGCCGCGTGCCCCTTGTGCGGCGGGCCCCCACAGCAAAGGAAAGAAAATTATTGTTGGCCCCCGGGGGCCCGCCGCGTGCCCCATGTGCGGCGGGCCCCCACCGGAAAGGAAAGAAAATGATTGTTGGCCCCTGGGGGCCCGCCGCGTGCCCCATGTGCGGCGGGCCCTCACCGGAAAGGAAAGAAAATGATTATTGGCCCCCGGGGGCCCGCCGCATGCCCTATGTGCGGCGGGCCCCCACCGGAAAGGAAAGAAAAAGATTTTTGGCCCCCGGGGGCCCGCCGCGTGCCCCTTGTGCGGCGGGCCCCCACAACAGATCAAAAAAACACATTTTGCCCGGCCGGGGGCCCGCCGCGTGCCCCTTGTGCGGCGGGCCCCCACAACAGATTAAAACAAAACATTTATCCCGGCTGGGGGCCCGCCGCGTGCCCCTTGTGCGGCGGGCCCCCACAACAGATTAAAAAAAAACATTTTGCCCGGCTGGGGGCCCGCCGCGTGCCCCTTGTGCGGCGGGCCCCCACAACAGATTAAAACAAAACATTTTGCCCGGCTGGGGGCCCGCCGCGTGCCCCGTGTGCGGCGGGCCCCCACAACAGATAAAAAAAAACATTTTGCCCTGCTGGGGGCCCGCCGCGTGCCCCTTGTGCGGCGGGCCCCCACAACAGATCAAAAAAACAAATTTTGCCCGGGCGGGGGCCCGCCGCGTGCCCCTTGTGCGGCGGGCCCTCACAACAGATTAAAACAAAACATTTTGCCCGGCTGGGGGCCCGCCGCGTGCCCCTTGTGCGGCGGGCCCCCACAGCAAAGGAAAGAAAATGATTGTTGGCCCCCGGGGGCCCGCCGCGTGCCCCATGTGCGGCGGGCCCCCACCGGAATGGAAAGAAAATGATTGTTGGCCCCCGGGGGCCCGCTGCATGCACCATGTGCGCCGGGCCCCCACCGGAAAGGAAAGACAATGATTGTTGGCCCCCGGGGGCCCGCCGCGTGCCCCATGTGCGGCGGGCCCCCACCGGAAAGGAAAGAAAATGATTATTGGCCCCCGGGGGCCCGCCGCGTGCCCCATGTGCGGCGGGCCCCCACCGGAAAGGAAAGAAAATGATTATTGGCCCCCGGGGGCGCGCCGCGTGCCCCATGTGCCGCGGGCCCCCACCGGAAAGGAAAGAAAAGGATTTTTGGCCCCCGGGGGCCCGCCGCGAACCCCTTGTGCGGCGGGCCCCCACAACAGATCAAAAAAACACATTTTGCCCGGCCGGGGGCCCGCCGCGTGCCCCTTGTGCGGCGGGCCCCCACAACAGATCAAAAAAACACATTTTGCCCGGCCGGGGGCCCGCCGCCTGCCCCTTGTGCGGCGGGCCCCCACAACAGATTAAAACAAAACATTTTGCCCGGCTGGGGGCCCGCCGCGTGCCCCTTGTGCGGCGGGCCCCTGCAACAGATAAAAAAAAAACATTTTGCCCGGCTGGGGGCCCGCCGCGTGCCCCTTGTGCGGCGGGCCCCCACAACAGATTAAAACAAAACATTTTGCCCGGCTGGGGGCCCGCCGCGTGCCCCTTGTGCGGCGGGCCCCCACAACAGATAAAAAAACAACATTTTGCCCGGCTGGGGGCCCGCCGCGTGCCCCTTGTGCGGCGGGCCCCCACAACAGATTAAAACAAAACATTTTGCCCGGCTGGGGGCCCGCCGCGTGCCCCTTGTGCGGCGGGCCCCCACAACAGATTAAAACAAAACATTTTGCCCGGCTGGGGGCCCGCCGCGTGCCCCGTGTGCGGCGGGCCCCCACAACAGATAAAAAAAAAACATTTTGCCCGGCTGGGGGCCCGCCGCGTGCCCCTTGTGCGGCGGGCCCCCACAACAGATCAAAAAAACAAATTTTGCCCGGGCGGGGGCCCGCCGCGTGCCCCTTGTGCGGCGGGCCCCCACAGCAAAGGAAAGAAAATGATTGTTGGCCCCCGGGGGCCCGCCGCGTGCCCCATGTGCGGCGGGCCCCCACCGGAATGGAAACAAAATGATTGTTGGCCCTCGGGGGCCCGCCGCGTGCACCATGTGCGCCGGGCCCCCACCGGAAAGGAAAGACAATGATTGTTGGCCCCCGGGGGCCCGCCGCGTGCCCCATGTGCGGCGGGCCCCACCGGAAAGGAAAGAAAATGATTATTGGCCCCCGGGGGCCCGCCGCGTGCCCCATGTGCGGCGGGCCCCCACCGGAAAGGTAAGAAAATGATTATTGGCCCCCGGGGGCGCGCCGCGTGCCCCATGTGCCGCGGGCCCCCACCGGAAAGGAAAGAAAAGGATTTTTGGCCCCCGGGGGCCCGCCGCGAACCCCTTGTGCGGCGGGCCCCCACAACAGATCAAAAAAACACATTTTGCCCGGCCGGGGGCCCGCCGCGTGCCCCTTGTGCGGCGGGCCCCCACAACAGATCAAAAAAACACATTCTGCCCGGCCGGGGGCCCGCCGCGTGCCCCTTGTGCGGCGGGCCCCCACAACAGATTAAAACAAAACATTTTGCCCGGCTGGGGGCCCGCCGCGTGCCCCTTGTGCGGCGGGCCCCCACAACAGATAAAAAAAAAACATTTTGCCCGGCTGGGGGCCCGCCACGTGCCACTTGTGCGGCGGGCCCCCACAACAGATTAAAACAAAACATTTTGCCCGGCTGGGGGCCCGCCACGTGCCCCTTGTGCGGCGGGCCCCCACAACAGATAAAAAAAAAACATTTTGCCCGGCTGGGGGCCCGCCGCGTGCCCCTTGTGCGGCGGGCCCCCATAACAGATTAAAACAAAACATTTTGCCCGGCTGGGGGCCCGCCGCGTGCCCCTTGTGCGGCGGGCCCCCACAACAGATAAAAAACAAACATTTTGCCCGGCTGGGGGCCCGCCGCGTGCCCCTTGTGCGGCGGGCCCCCACAACAGATTAAAACAAAACATTTTGCCCGGCTGGGGGCCCGCCGCGTGCCCCGTGTGCGGCGGGCCCCCACATAGCAGAGCCCAGAGCCAGCGTTACAATTAGGCGCTTACCTGGCTCTCTGACCTGGCCGTCTCTCTCTCGTCTTCGTCGTCCTTGGTTTGGTTTTCTCCCGTCGTCCGTCTCCGTCCGTGGCGCGTTGGTCTCTTCTCTCGTCTCGGGGGCGCGAAATCCTGGAGTGTGGAGATGGAAGAGAATGGAGCAGGCAATAAGAAGAGAAGGACACACGAATGAGATTGGCTCCTGGGCGTCCAATCGAAAACGGCGGATTTCGCGGCCGATTTGCCAAAAATCGCGGGATTTGCACAAAGATGCAAATTTCGCGATTTTTTTGCAAATCGCGAAATCGCGATAAGCTGGAGGGTCTGTCTCAATAGACCCTATTGCCGAGATGTGGCCTCTGTGGTTGGACGTGGTGCTCATAACGAGGTCTGGCCTGCGACTCCTGCACGTTTTGTATCCTTTGGTGGCGACTGCTGTGACCTGTTGCCCTGTGGCTGTCCACTCTGTTTGGTGCTGCTGTTTGCTTACAGTCACTAGTGAACTTCCTCCCCTCAAGGACGACTACAGATGAGGGATTCCATTATCTAGAGTCCTCCCACGTGTTTACTTAAAATGACTAATCAATATGGGGGTAAAACAAAGTTTTCGAAAACAGCAAAAAGGCATCCGGGTACAGACATGAACATTTTAGAAAACGTAAAGTTGCTTCAAATGTTTGTTTCACAAAAGCTTAGCTTTATTTACCACATGTTCATATTTTTTCACTGTAGCGTATTCCATCGTTGTACTCGAATGTACTTTCTATGCGCTATCGAGCTCACCTGCTCAGAGTGAAGTATCTCTTTATTAGGACCCTAACAAGCAGAATGATTCTTCGCCTCTACTTTTCACTATTTTTGGACTAGATTATCTGCGTTCTTTTGAGGTTTGAATACATTTGGGTGTCTCCATACATGTGGTCAAGATGTGGGGTGTGTGTCCTTGTGTACCACTTAATCTTTGTAATTCAAACACTAACTTTTTTGCTGCTGAAATAATTCTCTTTATAACTGGTTTGTCTTCCAGCACAGCCTCCCTATCCACAATCTGATATCTACACTAAGAGAGAGAACATACTTGCATTATGACATTAAAATAATAGTTTTTTGCGTAGTTGGGGGTTTATATGTATTTATCAAAATATGCATCTTTAAAAGCGTCCTGAATTATAAAATACATTTAATTTCATATGCATATTCTAAAATAGTACAGTGACAGCTTATTGGGGTCTCCAAACCGGTCCTGGAGGGCTGGATCCATGCCAGATTTTGTGCATATCCCCATTTAGATACATGTAGTTATTTTAAAAATCTGGCATGGATCCGGCCCTCCAGGACCGGTTTGGAGAACCCTCCTGGCTTATGTTAACTAGGTCTCGGGCCTCGAAGCCATCTTGTTTAAAATGTCTGCTTATAATGGGCATTCTTTGTTATTTTCTGCTGCATATAACTCAGCAAGATATGTTTGTTAATTTCCTCTTGACATTGTCCATGAAGAAGTCTCTCTCTTGCTTATGCTTACTGTTACGGTAAATGCATTGAGGGATTTTCTGCTTGCACACTGTTTCATATTCATTCAAAATGGCTCACTGTTTTTTATGTAACTAGTTTGTTCTGACACCTCTGGCTGTCATAGGTCAGAGGGGCTGAATAGATGTTTATGTGGTGGGCAAGTGGAGATAGGGATATGTGGCTTTTAATCATTCTTGTATTTTGGTTGGTTGAAAGTGTAATTCGTTTGCCCACTGCATGATGAGTTTACAGAACTAATGCATTACTCTGCGTGAAAACTGTACGCAAATTCCTGAATTTGGGGAGAACCTCAGGGTTGCCGCGCGATTTCTTACTGATTTGCAGCACATTTGAGACTTAGGCCCTCATTTATAATTTGGCTGATGGAGCGTCACTGTGCCAGGGGAATGGAGTACATTACCGGAGTAAGAAGGTAGTAATTTATAATGCATTGTTGGGAACCGCCATCACGGAGATTCCTGCCATTGTATTTCACTATTTAGTGCAGGGCTCAGCATAAATGATGCAACACTGCACCAAACAGTTTTCTTTTTTAAAAAAAAATCCTGAAATTGGATTTAATAATTTTTAAAAAATGTAACGCTCCTCTTACCATGAGAGTCATCTGGCAAAGGGGCATTACTAACTGTAGGAGGCTGGCTTAGTATAAGCAGGCAGAAAGGCAGACAAGCTAAAGGTATACATTCTTAGATGACCTCGCACTGCTAACAAAAAGATTTGGTTTTAACTGCCCTCATTTTTCTATTTATGTTTATTTCGCACAGCTGATTGATTTTAATGCTGTTTTAACCTCACCTCGTGTTTTAACCTCACATGCGGTCTTAACCGCTAGTTTTGAATCTTACCTGCTGTTCCTTCATAATCTCGCCATCATCTGTCCTTGCCCTGGTCTGCCACGGCAGATAGCGTCGATTGAGCAGAGGGTGGGGCCTTAATCTAGTACACACTTCTGGTCGCGGAAGGTGGCGGTCTAGTCTTCTGTGCATTTTTCACTGCATCAGCCGCATGCCACAGCGGATGCACGCAGATGGCCCTGGTTGTCTCGGTTTGCAATATTCCAGGGAAGCCTTATTATCTCTTCGACCCACAGGCAATTTCTGCCCAGCGCCATCTTTGACCCTCACTTTATTTCTGAAAAAAAACATTGCCCCCAACTGCTCCTTGGTGGCTCCTAGTTTGCCACTAACCCTAGTGAGACGTTGGAATTTCATGGAAAGAACCTTGAATCAAAGCATGATTATAACGCGTTGCATTCTCATTAATACCAGATCCCGTATTAACAATGCCCTACCTTTTCATGACCTCCTGGAGGTGCAGGGAATCGATGTCGCCTTCGTTACAGAAACCTGGGCCGATTCCTCATCCAAACCTGACCTCCTAGGGGCTCTTTCTGAGGGTTAAACATTTTTCAGGGAAGATGGAATTGGGAAAAGGGGAGGAGGCATAGCACTCAGCCAGAACGGGTTACAACATTTGGTTTAAACCAATTTTAGATCACACAGAGTGAGGCAGCTATTTTTAAAGTTGGGCTTGATAGCCAGAACACTTTCAATGGCACACTAATTTATCGGCCTCCCACAGCTAAATCCAGCTTCTTAAATTCTATTGGTCAGCTTCTGGAGATTAAGGCAAAACAGCCCAACTTTACGGTTCTGGGTGACTTTAATTTTCACCTTGAAAATACTGTCGACATAGATACAGAAACTCTTATAGACCATATGGTTAGTACAGGACTTACTCAGCGGGTTAAGGAGACCACACACTCGGCCGGGCATTGTCTGGACTGGATCTTTTCGGACCACCCCCATCTAGTATGGAATAGAGTATTGCCACTTATCTTGTCCAATCATAAGGCAATCGTGTTTGAGGTTACCCTGCCACCTAAAAGACCCACTAACATATCCAAGAAAGTCTTTAGCTCTCAACCTTGGAATAAGGTAAAGGGAGAAGAGCTAAACAAGATGCTCACATCCTCTGGTCCCCCCACAGACCTGGACGAAGCAGTGAGGAGCTATCACTCCTGGATTGTCTCCGCTGGTCAGCAGCTGGCTTCTCTGACCACGCGCAGAGCAGTCAGGCAGCCACCCTCTGAACCATGGTTTAACGAGTTATTGAAGGCACAGAAACAAATATGTAGAAGACTAGAAAGAAAATGGAGGATAAAGAACGATGCCCAGATTAAATCAGACTATAGACTAGCCATCCAAATGTACAAAAATCTTATTCTGAAGGTAAAGTCAGCCTAATTCAAAGAAAAAATTGAAGCAGCCCATGGCTGCACCAAAAGGCTATTTCCCACAGTTAAACAACTATCTAAGCTCCCCGAATCTTTAAATCATGAAAGTAACCAGCCATTCTGCAATAAGTTATCAGACTCCTTCCAGCAAAAAGTTAAACAAGTCTTCGATGCTTTTGTACCTCAATCATGCCTTTCAGCACTGTCCCGCAAGCCCCCGAGCGTCAGTCCAGTTTGCCCGCCAAGGCGGATGGATCTACCTCTCTTACACTCTCAGTCTTACCACCAATTACACTGAAATGAACCACCAAATAAATTTCCTTGGTTAAATCTGGTTCTCTGTTAGACCCATGCCCGCCAAAAATTCTCCACCAGGTCACCAAGGCGCTTGCACCCATACTTTGGCCCATCTTTAATCTTATGATTTCCTCAGGGCACTTTCCCATGGAATTGAAAAAAGCTTCCATCCTGCCTCTTTAGAAAAAAACTAAATTTGGACCCGTAGGGCCCCTCCAGCTACAGACACATATCAAGGTTGCCTTTCCCAGCTAAGATTATTGAAAAATATCCTAAAGAAGAAGTGTCCGTTGTCTTAGCGGAGGGTTACTTTCTGGACCATTCGCAATATGGGTTTCAGGCTCATCACAGTACCGAATTGGCAATAATCGCAGCCACTGAAGAGCTGAGGCAAACACTTGAAAGAGGGGGGAGCTGCTCTTATGCTGTTAGACCTCTCAGCGGCATTTGACGCGGTCAACCACGATGTGTTGGTTGAGCGTCTCGCTTGGCTGGGAATTAGGGATAAAGCACTCATCCTACTTAGCTCCTTCCTGTCCAACAGGTCTCAATCAGTGGCATAAGATGCATTCGTCTCCCCGGCATTCTCACTCCCCTATGGAGTCCCACAGGGCTCATCGTTAAGCCCCACCCTTTTCAACCTGTATGTCACCCCCTTGGCTAGGCTCATAAGAAGCTTTGGCTTTACACTGGTGCCTAACATGGACGACACACAGATAATAGTGTCCATCTACAGCTCGTCTGCTGACACTGCAGTTCGATTTAAAGACTGCATGAGCCACATAGGGAAGTGGATGCAGGATAGTTGTTTAAAGCTTAATACATCTAAAACAGAAGTCATGCTCTTTGAAAACACACCAGTTAACTGGTCAGACAGATGGTAGACGAATCATATGGGCTCTCCTCCGATACCCGTCAAAAAAGTAAAACATCTTGGAGTTCTCCTCGACACCAAATTGCCCTTTTTCATTCTTAAAATCTTTAAAAAAGTATTCCCACTTATCCCATTTGCGCTAAGAAAAACAGTAGTCACAGCGCCTCCAGGCTGGACTATTGCAACACCCTTCTTACTAGTGCAAACAAGCGTAGCATACATAAACTCCAGATGATGGAGAATGCTGCAGCTAGAGTCCTGCTTGGGCTCACTTGCTATGACTCGGTATCCAAGGCCCTCGCAGAATTACACTGACTGCCCCTCAACATACACATTCGTTTAAAAGCATGGTGCAATGCGTTTAAGCCTATACATAGCCTTGGTCCCTGGCAATTGTTGCAACTTTTCAATCCTTACATTCCTTTAAGATCACTGATCTCATCAGACAGTGGCAACCTAATCATCCCCAAGGCACACAAAGCTAAATGGGGAGGAAAAAGTTTTGCATACACCACCTCCAAACTTTGGAACTCTCTGTCTAGTTTTCTTAAAAGAAAAATCCAATCTGCTTAATTTTAGAGGCGCCTTAAAACCTGCCTCTACTAATGTCTCTCCATCTTCTCCTTTGCTTGCCCATCCTTGTTTAAAGCACATAGACACCTCTGGGTATCTGTAGCCCTATATATTTCCTTATTTCATTTGCACACTCTGATGAGTTATGCACCTTCTACTAATCCAGGCAACCCTTATGGTGATTTTAGTGGTCTTTGATAACTATAGAAAGTTTACAAAGTGTAACTGTGAAGAACAGCCTTCAGGCGTACCTTGAAGGAGTGTAAAACTGCTGGTTTTACCACATTTAAACGACAGTGTAGAGTACACGAAAAAGAACCACACAGTGTTTATAAAAATAAGTCTGTTTATTATGTAACACAGTCACTAACACATTGGTATATCTCTTACCCAGAGATATCAACAATAAACACAAGAATATTTCAGAATAATCAGGTAAGTAGCACACATATACAGTGGTCTCCAGGGGGAGCCAAACCATATACAAAGAAAGTGGAATGCAAACTGCAAAGGAGAATGGGTCTTTGGCCAGAAGACTCAGAGGAGCTGGGGAAACAAGGAACCACACAAGGTAAGTAGCCAGGAACCCCACAGAGGTTGTGCAAAGTGGAAATAAATGCAAAAACAACAATTGATGGACAGAATGCAAAACAATGTCATACATTCACCCCAGTACAGAGATCTGGGCCTAAATCCATCGTTTGTTTGCACTCCACACCACCCCAGGTCAGACATGGCCATATGCAAATCAGCCTTGACCCTGTGCCTCATGGGAACAGTCCAGCCCGAACTGCCAAACCATGTCTTTCCTGGACGGAATCAAGCATCCAAGGACCGGTTTCTGGCTACCAGCCGTCATCAGCCTGGATAGCTTGACTCCAGTGGTGTGGAGAGCATGGGACTCACGTCTGAGCATACCCATACCACTCGGGGTGACAAATGCAAAAACAACAATTGATGGACAGAATGTAGAACAATGTCATACATTCACCCCAGTACAGAGATCTGGGCCTAAATCCATCTTGTTTTGCACTCCACACCACCCGAGGTCAGACATGGCCATATGCAAATCAGCCTTGACCCTGTGCCTCATGGGAACAGTCCAGCCCGAACTGTCAAACCATGTCTTTCCTGGACCGGAATCAAGCATCCAAGGACCAGTTTCTGGCTATCAGTCGTCATCAGCCTGGATTGCTTGACTCCAGTGGTGTGGAGAGCATGGGACTCACGTCTGAGCATACCCATCCCACTCGGGGTGACAAATGCAAAAACAACAATTGATGGACAGAATGCAGAACAATGTCATACATTCACCCCAGTACAGAGATCTGGGCCTAAATCCATCGTTTGTTTGCACTCCACACCACCCCAGGTCAGACATGGCCATATGCAAATCAGCCTTGACCCTGTGCCTCATGGGAACAGTCCAGCCCGAACTGCCAAACCATGTCTTTCCTGGACCGGAATCAAGCATCCAAGGACCGGTTTCTGGCTATCAGCCGTCATCAGCCTGGATAGCTTGACTCCAGTGGTGTGGAGAGCATGGGACTCACGTCTGAGCATACCCATCCCACTCGGGGTGACAAATGCAAAAACAACAATTGATGGACAGAATGCAGAACAATGTCATACATTCACCCCAGTACAGAGATCTGGGCCTAAATCCATCGTTTTTTTGCACTCCACACCACCCCAGGTCAGACATGGCCATATGCAAATCAGCCTTGACCCTGTGCCTCATGGGAACAGTCCAGCCCGAACTCCCAAACCATGTCTTTGGCAAAAGCACCAACAAGCCTTGGTAGCTGCAACTGGCATTGAAAATTAAAAGATGCAAATGTTGGGACCAGCAAGATCCAAGGGACTCACCCAGGGCAGGAGTGTCAGAGCAGACCCCAAGCAAGCAGGGGAGCCCACTGAAGCAAATGAATACCCTTGGGAAAACCCACATGTCGATGGCACAGGAGTCACAAGAGGACCTCAAGCAGCTCATCAAAAATAAAGGCCCACAGTGCAAGAGATCCAGTGAGGATACTGATCTTCGGAAGATGAGGTGCTGGAGGCTGGAGCTTCTTGTGACCCGAAGATTTCAGGAGTACAGAACAAACAAGCCTTGCAAGTCGACGCAGTGCACAGGTGTTTGGTCCCAGTGTTTCCAATAAGGGATACTGTCCTCAAAAGTGCAGAGAAGACAGGTCAGGCCTCTAGGGAGCTGCAGAACCACCAACTGTGGTACTGGACTTTGGGAAGTCTGTAGGACAAGTGCGGTGCCTGCAGATTCAGGGGAGTGACTCATTCACTCCAAGGGAGATTACTTCGGATGTCCTTGATGGCCACAGGTTTTCTCGAGAACCTGGATGAAGCACAGACATAGATGAGGCAGAAGACTTAAAGAACAGCGAGACCAGAAGCAGCAGGAGTCTTCCTTGCTACAGCCTCAGTTCCATTCAAAGTTTACTGAAGTCCAGGTGTCCAGACGGTCGAAGAGTGTCTTGGTTTCAGAGGTGAGTCTTGTTCCACAAGGAATCTAAAGCCCTTAAGTACCCTTTGTGATCCCTCCACAGAGAAGGGTCTGGACAGAGGGGAAGATAGTCCCCTGTCCTTTATCCAGTTTCACGCCAGAGCGGGAACCAAGGCTTCCTGAACTGTCTCAAACCGGAGTATGCAAGAAGGGCACCAAATGTGCCCTTCAAAGTAATCTGGTGGTGCTGAAACACACCCCTTCCCCAGCCAAATACACTAAGTCCTGTCTGGTAATTGGTCACACCTCCCTGTGACAGGAAACCTATTGTTCTACCTTCCTCTGCTCGAGCACAGCTCAGCAGCAGGAGGGTAGAATAATTTCTGTGGTTGGCAGCTGCACTAGCTTGCTAGCAGACCCTGAAAGGCTGGTACCAGGAGTACAGGGGGTTCCCCTAGGGCGCCCTCTAGTACATGGGGACTTACTTCCAGCACTGAAATCGGTGTTGGTGTATGATTCCAACATGTTTGATACCAAGCTTGACCATGTTCGGTGCAGCCATTACATAGTTAAACATCTCGTAATGACTGATGACCAAGATATAACTTAATATGGCTGACCACACTTAATAAGCCTGGAGAATTGACACCGTGGTTTGTAGGGGAGTCCTGCTCATTCAGGGGAACACTCACACTTGTAACCAAGCACCCTGCCCTCAGGACTTAAAGGGCCTACCGTAGGGATGATTTATAGGTTTTAAGTGTAATGACCTCAGATGTAAGTAAAATTATATATGTTGTGAGAAGTTCAAGCACCAACTCACAAAGGCTGCAAGGGCAGGCCTGTAGTCAAAGTTTAAGTGGCCTCCCATGGGTGGCACAATGCATGCTGAGCCCATGGGATACCCTGGTGTACCTATGCCCTGGGTACCTCAGTACCCTATGCTAGGGACTTATAAGAGTACACCAGTAGCCAATTGTGGATGTACCAAAGTACTTACCAAAGCCAACTTAGGGGAGAGAAAACATGCTGAGAACTAGACCTGTGATCAGGAGATCACCAAATGGGACATGTAGCATTGTGTCCCCCCCTGTAAGCGTAAGCTGAGTGTGCTGGCCTGGCGTATGCCAGTCCAGCGTAGGGGTGTTAACAATGACCCCAGGGCTCTGATCATGGTTCCGTCCTGGGCTGAACAAGGAAGTAACTAATGGGTGTGTCTCTGTTGTAGTGTCGGCGCCACCCGGAGCACAATCTGCTCCTTTTTGCAGATAAAGTAGCTGAGAAAACAGTCAACGCAGAACTGTCAAGGTTCATCGAAGACAATGCTATTCTCGACCCTTCCAAATCCGGATTTTGAAGCAACCATCGCACTGAGACCGCCCTACTCGGCCCTACTGATGGCATCCGCGCACTCCTCCACGTGCCTGAATGCAACTTCCACTCCACCAACCTCCTCCTCGCCAAAACCCTGCACATCCTCAGAGCCAGAGCAGGGGGAAGATCAATCTCTTACATCACGGCCATTACCTGGAAAGAGCTCCCCACCGACATCAGACATTCCAGGTAAGCATCCCTGGATACAGCTCACTCCTTGACAACGAGAGGAAGGCTAAACACCTTCCGGAAGTTGAGTGTGGCATTAAATAGTAGTGCCACACCCAAGATGGCCACTACTCCGACATACGCTCTACTTGACACGGCGTGCGGTGTTGCTTGGTTCTTTTCTCTTTGCCTCAGCTGTGGAACGGACGTGAAGCTGAGTTCCATCCGAGTCACAGCTTTTCTCCTGCCTTGCGCATATTGCTCAAATCTTTGTGCATACTGCTCAATATCTAATCTTTGAATCCTGTGCCTAAACAATATTTCGATCAACAAAAACATCATATGGCATCTAGAATCTGCAATAATACCCTAACACAGGAATTTCATATGTGAGTAAAACACCCGTACATATTATTGAACATGACGTACAGTGCATAAATAGAGCATGACGCACAGTGCATAAACAGCCACAATAAAGTTAAATATTACATATATACCATACATTCAGTCGTGCCGGTTGCACAGGATAGGGGAGGGCTTTTTATATGTTCATGACTCTGTGAGTTGCAGGGAAATCATGACACACATAGGCACGAGGGGTGCAGAAATTTGCAAGAGAGGTGCAGAAAGAAGCATGAGAAGTACAGGAAAAAGCAAAGGAGGTGCAGAAAGAGGCAGGAGTGGAGCAGAAAGAGGCAAGAGGGGTGTACACAGAGGCACGACGGGTGCAGAAATTGGCAAGAGAGGTGCAGAAAGAAGAAAGAGAAGTGCAAAAAGAAGCAACGGGTGCAGAAAAAAGCTGGAGAAGTGCAGAAAGAAGGAACAGAGGTGCAGAAAGAGGCAAGAGGGGTGCAGACAGAGGCAAGAGAGATGCAGAAAGAGGGAAGAGGGGTACAGAAAGAAGCAAGAGGGGTACAGAAATTTACAAAACAGGTGCAGAAAGAAACAAGTGCAGTATAGAAAAAAACAAGATAGGTGTAGAAAGAGGCAAGAGGAGTGCAGAAAGAGGCAGAAGAAGTACAGAAAGAAACTACAGAGGTGCAGAAAGAGACAAGAGAACTGTCGAAAGAGGCAAAAAAGTTGCAGAAACAGGCAAGAGATGTGCAGAAAAAGGAAACAGGGGTGCAGAACAAGGCAAGAGAGGTGCAGAGAGAGGGAAGAGTGGTGTAGAAAGAGGGAAGAAGGGTGCATAAAGAGGCTAGAGGGATACAGAAAGAAGCAACAGAGGTGCAGAAAGAAGCAAGAGAAGTACAGAAAGGAGCAACAGAGGTACAGAAAGAGGAATGAGGGGTGCAGAAAGAAGAAGAAAAGTTCAATAAAAGAAGCAACAGAGGTACAGAAGAAGGCAAGAGAAGTACAGAAAGAGGCAAGAGAGTTGCAGAAACAGGCAAAAGAGGTACAGAAAGAAGCAAGAGCAGTGCAGAAACAACCAACAGAGGTGCAGAAGGAGGCAGGAGGGGTACAGAAAGAGGCAAGAGGGGTGCCGAAAGAAGGAAGAGAAGCGCAGAAGGAAGCAACAGAGGTGCTGAATGAGGCACAGAGGGTACCAAAAGAGTTAAGAGAAGTGCAGAAAGAAGCAGCAGAGGTACAGAAAGAGGCAAGAGTGGTGTAGAAAGAGGGTAGAGAGGTGTAGAAAAAGGCAAGATAGTTGCACAAAGAGGGAAGAAGGGTGCAGAAAGAGGCAAGAGGGGTACAGAAAGAAGCAAGTGAGGTACAGAAAGAGACAAGAGAGGTGCAGAGAGGGGCAAGAGAGGTACAGACATAGGCAGGAGAAGTACAGAAAGAGGCAAGAGAAGTACTGAAAGAAGCAATAGAGGTGTATAAAGAAGCAAGGGAAGTGCAGAAAGAGGCAAGTGAGATACAGAAAGATGCAAGAGAGGTGCAGAAGAAGGGAAGGCGAGTGCAGAAAGAGACAAGAGGGGTGCAGAAAGAAGCAAGACAGGTGCAGAAAGAAGCATGGGAAGTGCTTGAAAAATTAGAAATGTGACACAGGCTTGTGAGTAGGGGTCAAGCTGGGTAATTCTTAGAATCAATGAGTTATTCTTTTTTGAGAGGTACTCTAAGGCTATTACCAATTTTGGAAAGGTTTGCACAAAGTGCAGTCCGATTGTGTATTAGTAAAAAAACTGAAAAACATTGAAACCACTGTAACCACTTAAACACTGAGGGGCAAATTTCATCCTTTTGATGCAATGCAGCACATGCCGTCTTGCATCTTTGGGAGAGAGTAGAACAGCACCATGTCTACTATAGCCTTATAGCCTGCCGTAGCGGTCTATACCGGCTATTAAAGGCCCGCTGAAACGTTAAAGGCCCGAGCCGAAGGCGAGGGACTTTAACGAAACAGCGGGACTTTAATAGCCGTATAGCCCTGCTACGAAGGGCTATAAGGTTATTAGAACATTCTGCCACTAGAGGGCAGAATGTTCTAACAAATTAAACAAAGAGTTCTCAAAGCTCGAGGGGATATAAATCCCCTGGAACTTCGAGAAGCCTTTGTAGAACATTTGAATGTTGCTCTTTGGGCCTTTACCGGCCCGTAGAAGCAGGGAACACTCCATTGTCTGCAATGGAGCTCCCAACATTCCAATGTTCTAATAAGATATGGTGCCTACTTTGTCTCTCCCTATGCTGGTGCACTTTTGGCTGCTTTTCTCCAATGCACGCACCCTTGCACTGTAGTGCAAGGATGTCTATCATATCAAGCATAGGGTTTGTAGTGGAAAGGTGACCTTCCATTACAAAACAAACTGTTCTCTGACATACTATAACACTTTTAGCACTGTATGCATGTAGTAAAGTGCAGTACGCATGCAAGGTTTGCAAGGTTTAGAGAACATTCTCAAATCTTTCACCTGCCCTGAAGAGGCATACATTTTTGGCATAAAGTCCTGTCTACCTTTTTTTTAGTAGACACGACATTGCCTCAGAAATTGTGGGTGGTTGGATAGGAATGCTCATGTACAACTATTGGAATGTCCACTTGGGCATAGCTCTTTTATAGCCTTATAGCCCGCCGTAGCGGGCTATACCGGCTATTAAAGGCCCGCTGAATCGTTCGGCGAGGGACTTTAACGAGACAGAGGGACTTTAATAGCCGTATAGCCCTGCTACGAAGGGCTATAAGGCTATTAGAACATTCTGCCACTAGAGGGCAGAATGTTCTAACAAATTAAACAAAGGGTTCTCGAAGCTCGAGGGGATATAAATCCCCTCGAGCTTCGAGAAGCCTTTGTAGAACATTGGAATGTTGCTCTGCGGCCCTTAACCGGCAAGGAGCACTCCATTGTCTGCAATGGAGCTCCCAACATTCCAATGTTCTAATTTGCGTTACATTAGACATCTTTCCATTGCAAATCAAAATTTGTGTTGTAAAATAAATCCCGACACAACACTTTGCTCCGGGTTGCATCACTTTTGTAATTCAAACCTGGTGAGATGTGTTAGTACATTTTCCTTTCTTTTTGCACATTTTTCTGGCGGTCTATCTTATACTGTGTGCAGCCTATCATTCAGTGTGTGTAGTTAATTTTTTAACTGACTGACACATTTACAGTACTTTATCTCCCAGGCTGGAACCTGATGGGCTCATAAATACACAAGTAACTAGTGCCCAGTGCACCTAGCAGTTATGCAGACAGATACCTGAAGAAATCTTATTAACCAACTAAGCTTTCTTCCCAGAAAAATGCCATTCTCGCATATTTGTTTATTTTGCATTTGTTTTTCACTTAAGGTGTCAGCAATTATATTTGACATCTAGTTTTTGCCCATGGTCGGGGTCACTGCATTTGTGTGTCGGAGAGAACCATATTAAGTGGAAGCGTTGACTAAATTATGCGGCAATGAAAAGCAAATTATGCTTTATATTTTGTGATGTAATAATTCATTATTTTGAACTTTTTACAATCTTAACACTGTCTGGGAAGAGGTTATAGCTCATTAGTTCCAGTTAATGCCTAAATACAGGAACGAGCAATTGAAAGGTGAGACGCCAACCTTTGTGAAGGGCTTTTCACTGCATGGTGATTCATGTTGCTGCATTTTAAGTAACTGTTAATCCGTTTGAGCTAGAAACAAGATTTTGGTTAAACACTAAAGATTATGCAGCAGATGTTGGAACATGTGACAAACGTGCCAAATATATAATAATACGATTTTGCGGCTGCTGCATTTTCCGCATTATTCCAGAGGCCCTGCTCATGGTGCACTGTTCGGCAGGATATAAAGTCACAAGCTGGCACCTGCACATACGTGCAAATGATTATCAACATACAGTACAATAGCACCCGTCAAGTCTGGCTATGCTCAGTCTTATGTGAAATGCAGTCACCATCAGGTGACCCATCATGAATTCCAAAAGCAGCAAATGGAATCTCTAAACATGGAAAAGAACCGAAAAAACCAGCTGGCAAAAGGGCAACACAATGGTAAAACTTCACGACAGAAACCTTGAAGTCCTACCACACAACATTCAAGAGTGTTGTGTTTCAGGAGTGGTTTAACACACACATGCAACTCTACCTCTGGCTGTGTGGTCATTGGATATGGCTCAGGTGCACAGGTATCAGAGATCTTGCCTAGGAGTCTCTTATGGCTTCTACATGAAAAGAGCCATGTTGAATTTAAGTATGCAATGAGCATGGTTTATTCAAGGATTTTAAATGTTTTTGGCACATGTGCTTCTCATATTTTTTAATCAGAACATGTTTATTAAATATTTCATAAAACAGAAAAAGAAATATCCTTGAAATTGCTGAAAAAGGACCACGAAAGCTATAAATGAATCTATATACATAACTTATAAGTAAGTAAAAAGGCAGCAAAATGTTTACATTATTTTTTGTTATTTTTATCCACATCTCTACCGAGCCTCAATGGTAGTCACGACCATGATTCCCATGTTTGTTATGCACTGAAAAAGGAGTGAAGTTTAAGCAGGGACTGCATCGCTCTCTCTGTTCAAACTTCAGATGCTGCAAGTGTTCATGGATAAACTCTAACAATAATCTCTTACCTGGCAGTGGACGAGTGCAGTGGAGCTGGAACAATTTTCAAAGTTAGGGTGTTGGTCGTTGGAATCAACTCGCACAAATAATAAGGTTAACATACAAGTGTCCTGAATTAGTGAATGTAGCGAATGAACGAACCGTTTACTTTCTACAGCGTGGGGGCATCATATTCTTAAATGTTAGAGCGAGAGATGGTTTAAATAGGGCGCAATAGGGTCTGTTCATTCACAGTATGAATTATACAACAGCAAAATAACAACAACAAATATAAAATCCTTTCTTGAATTGAGAGGTGTGCTACTTCAAAGCGAACAGCACAACACAATGTGCTAGTTCTTTCACAATGACCCTGCTTCGCTTGAAGTCAAATGTAAACTCAGATCTAAATGCTGAGATTTAAATGTAATTTGTGACAAGCCGCTGTTTAGCTCTTAATAGCATTTAACCTTTCACTCTTTCAAATGCTGAAAGAAAAGAAACCTCACCCTTTACCTATTCTTCAGCTAAACCCTTGCAAGTTACCTCCCACCCCTAGTTCAGGAGCCACTGCAAGCCTGCAGGTGTTGGGAAGAGCGGCAGTGTGATCGGCCCCTTTGTTATGGTGAACACTGACTACGAGGCGGCAGTCGGTGCAGGGGTGAGGAGGCCCTGGGGGATGACTTTTTTGTCCCCCTTACTCTTGTCCACTGCGCCCCTCTCACTCCAAATGAGGGGGTGGGAGGAAGGGATGAACCCCCTTCCTATGCCCACGGATGAACCCAAGACCCCTCCTGAATCTTAATGTGGATCAGGACATTGGGTTGCACATAAAAGCCTACATTATAGGAGGCTAGGGTGTGGCTAGTTGAGGCAAGGATTGGTGATGAAGCTAATCCACGTCCTATTTAGAAGGTGATGTTGCTGATCTTTTAAAAGGTGGACAAGTTCATTAGTGGACCCGCTCCTCAATGAAGAATGTGAGCCAATCTGCCTATATCATCACATTTCAGCAGCTCTTGCAGGAGGAATGGCAATAAAGTATTGTCTAGGGCCTGAAAGGACCTGGAGAAGTTTAGTCTGTCTGGGTGAGAGAAGTTCTGCTTATGCTTAACAGAGCAGTATCACTGCCAGTAGCATGGCATCAACAGAAGCAGGCCCCGTTCTAGTGAGTGGGCCAGGTGGGGCAGGCAGGGCCACCCAAACATGAGCCTTGGCCCTGGCCGTGACGGCACAAAGGCCATTAGTAGATGGCCACTTTCATTTAAAATGCTCATCTGAACGTTGTTTTGTTTCCTGTTCTGGTAGTTGCGTGATTGGGCCTGGGCTCTCTCTCACAAGTTCAAGTTCAAGAATTTATATAGCGCACTACTCACCCGGAGGGTCTCAAGGCGCTTGGGGATGGGGTTCATTATTTATCGAATAGCCAGGTTTTAAGTTCTTTTCTGAAGGAGATGTGGTTCTGTGTAAGGCGGAGGTGGGTGGGGAGTGAGTTCCAGGTCTTGGCCGCCAAGTAGGAGAAGGATCTACCTCCCATCGTGGATCTTTGGATACGCGGAACTGCGGCGAGGCCTTGATTGGAGGATCTAAGTTGGCGGGTGGGTGTGTAGAAGGATAGTCGAGTGTTGAGGCATTCAGGCCCTAGTTTGTATAGGGCCTTGTGTGCGTGGGTGAGGAGACGGAATGTTATTCTCTTGTTGACGGGGAGCCAGTGGAGGTCTTTCAGGTGGCCGGTAGTGTGATTTTGGCGAGGGATGTCCAAAATGAGTCTCGCTGATGCGTTTTGGATGCGTTGGAGTTTTTTCTGTAAATTGGCTGTAATTCCGGCGTAGAGGGTGTTTACGTAGTCCAGTCGACTCGTGACTAGTGCGTGGGTGACAGTCTTTCTTGTCTCGGAGGGGATCCAACGGAAGATTTTTTTGAGCATACGAAGTACGTTGAAGCAGGAGGATGAGACGGCGTTGACTTGTCTGGACATCGAGAGTGAGGAATCTAGGATGAAGCCCAGGTTGCGTGTGTGATCTGTGGGTATGGGTGCTGTGCCCAGAGCCGAAGGCCACCATGAGTCGTCCCAGGCAGAGGGGGATGATCCTAGGATGAGCACCTCCGTTTTGTCTGAGTTAAGTTTTAGGCGGCTGTTTTTCATCCATTCGGCTACTTCTTTCATGCCTTTGTGAAGATTGGTTTTGGTGGAGTTAGGGTCTTTGGTGAGGGAAAGGATCAGCTGCGTGTCATCAGCGTAGGAGATGATGTTGAGGTTGTGTTGACGTGCGATGGATGCGAGTGGACTCATGTAAACGTTGAAGAGGGTGGGACTGAGTGATGATCCTTGTGGTACACCGCAAATGACTTCGGTAGCTTCTGAATTGAATGGGGGGAGTCGTACTCTCTGGGTTCTTCCGGTGAGGAACGAGATGATCCGGTTCAATGCTTTTCCTTGTATTCCGATGTTGTTGAGGCGTTGTATGAGGGTGCTATGACAGACTGTGTCGAAGGCGGCGGAGAGGTCGAGTAAAATGAGGGCCACTGTTTCTCCGTTGTCCAGTAGTGTTCGGATGTCGTCTGTGGCTGCGATGAGGGCGGTTTCGGTGCAGTGTTTGGCTCGAAAGCCGTTATGTGAGGGATCGAGGGAATTGTTGGATTCGAGGAAGGCGGCGAGTTGGCTATTGACGGCTTTCTCTGTGACTTTTGCCGGGAAAGGGAGGAGGGATATTGGGCGGTAGTTTTTGAGTTCAGAGGGGTCTGCTGTGGGTTTCTTCAGGAGGGCGCTGACTTCGGCATGTTTCCAGCTTTCTGGGAAGGTAGCAGAGTTGAAGGAGCAGTTGATAACATCACGGAGATGGGGTGCGATGATGGAGTCTGCTTTGTTGAAGATGTGGTGGGGACATGAGTCAGTTGGCGAGCCGGAGTTGATGGAATTCATTAGGCGGATGGTGTCTTCGGTGGTGATTGGGTTCCAGGCGTTGAGATTGTTAGAGGGCGGTATAGGTTCTGAGGGGGGTGGTGGGGATTGTTTGTTGGGACTGTTTACGAAGCTGTTATGTATGTCGGCAATTTTGTTGTAGAAGAAGGAGGATAACGAATCGCAGAGGTCTTGGGAGGGAGTGATGTCGTTTGAGGCTGCGGTGGGGTTGGTAAATTCTTTGACGATGTTGAATAGTTCCTTGCTGTTATGGGCCTTGTTATCGAGTCGATTCTTGAATGCTGATTTCTTGGTGGATCGAATCAGCTGGTGGTGTTTGCGGATGGCTGCCTTGAAGGTGGTCAAGTTGTCGGTGGTTGGGTTTTTTCTCCATGTTTTCTCGAGAGTACGGCAACGTTTCTTGGATTTCTTAAGGTCATCGTTGAACCAGGGGGCCTTTTTGCTGTCTTGTTTGTTGTGATGGTTTTTCAAGGGTGCTAATTCGTCAGCGCTGTGAGTGATCCATTGTTTGAATTTGATGGCAGCTTGGTTTGGGTCCGATGAGGGGGCGGGTGGGTTTTGGTTGAGTGAAGTGAGGAGTTGGTCGGTGGTGATTTTGTTCCATTTTCTTCGGGAAATAGGTTGTGGGGGGTTGTGGGTCGAGGAGGTTTTGTAGCTGAAGTGAACACAACTGTGGTCCGTCCAATGGAGAGCTGTGGTGCGGTTGAAGGAGATGTGTTTGCTGGAAGTGAAGATTGGGTCTAGCGTATGTCCGGCTACATGGGTGGGGGTGTCAACAAGTTGTTTGAGTCCAAGATTGGCCAGGTTGTCCAGAAGGGTGGTGGTGTTGCTGTCGTTTTTCTTTTCCAGGTGGAAGTTGAGGTCTCCTAGTAGGATGTAGTTCTCGGAGGCGAGGGCATGTGGACTGATGAAGTCAGTGATGTCCTCGCTGAATTGTTTACGTGTTCCTGGAGGCCTGTAGATGAGGCTGCCTCTGAGTGTGGTTCTGGGGTCAGTGTGGACCTGGAAGTGGAGGTGTTCCGGCGGTGGTAAGGTTAACGTCGGACACATCTCCTTTTAGAAAGGTGGGGTGTGTCTCCGCCCACTCGTGCAGGTAAAATAGGGGCATGGCGAAGGGGACAAATCCTCTCTTTGGCATTGGGTAACCTTGACCATTGTACTGCGTGGATATTTCCTTTTCTATTCCACCCTGGAGAAAAAAAAATGTTTCTCCGGATTCACCTTTCCTGGCCCCTGCAGCTGCTTATCAGATCGGGCTGTGACGAGGAACTGATTAGGTAAGATAATGTGTGGCTATTTGTTCTTCTTTTTAAAATCATCAGTGAAGGCCCAGTAAGACACGTATGCCCTATTTAAACAGTTGATGTCATTATCAAGGCTTCTCTGCCACGGATGTAAGACAACAATAAAAATGTCCAGATAACTGGTGATTAATGATCCTGCCAATCCTTTGTTGGTACTTTTGAAATGCAGATAAACTGTATTTTATGTGGATAGCTCAGTGGGTTACTGCCTTTGTCACAGAGATTCTTTTGTTACCTGCAGTTCAGAATTTACAATCCTATCATAGGGCAGTGACCTATGAACTATCATCAAAGAGCTGCATGCAAACCTGAATGATATAGTTAGAACTTCCCCAGTCTTTTATTATTCTAATGTTGATAAAAAGAATTTGTTTGGGCAGATATACATTTTTATCAGTAAAGCCAACCTCTAACCACTGGGGTATGCTTTAAATCCTGAGTTTGTGCTTTTCCAGACCAATCCCTCTTAAAATATACTGCCCACCGGTATGGATGACATGTGATTACTACACCTTGTAATCCTCATTGGCTTATGTGACATTCCCTGTAGACTGATTTACATACTTGCATGATTGATTGTCTCTGTATAATGTGTGTGTGATGTACAGTACTGTGACACCCTACACTGATATGAGTAGCACATACAACAAATGAAATGCATATGAGAGTGGCTATGGAGAGATTAAGGGCGCTGGTGGTGGTTGGCAGTGAGGGAATTCGAGGAGGAGGACAATATGGAGGTGCTACGGAGAGATGAGGGGTCCTGGTGGAAGGTGGCTGTGAGGGAATCCAAGGAGGAGGTCATGAGGGAGAGTCAGAGAAGTATCACTTGCCTGATACTCGCACCTCAGATACCTCCTCTTCCCATAAAAGGGACATTACATGGAAAAAACACTTTTTGACAGTGGTAACATTTAGAAAGAGATTTGGAAAGAAAATAATGTGCTTTACTGGGCCCTTGTAAGACTAAGGAGAGGCCTGGCATATAAGTAACAATCGGGCCCGCAGTGGCCCACCCGAATGCATCCTTGGCCCACCCAAATACAAATTCCTGGAGCCAGGCCTGAACAGAAGCCAGACTGTGAATTACCGAGGTGTTTGATGGTTTTTAAGTATGCGGAGAGCTCATTATGCAGACCCTCCAGGATATCGCGATTTCGCCATTTGCCGCGAAATCGGCACTTTTGTAAAAATGCCGCGATTTTTACGAAAGTGCCTGCGAAATCGGCACTTTTGTAGAAATCGAGTGGCATTTTTACAAAAGCCGCTATATCCTGGGGGGTCTGGAAGGGATGACTAACGGATCTCAGGAAGGCAGCCAATGTTCTCCCTGCTAATCGCCCTTATCAGCTGCCCGCTGGCACAAAAATGGCAATTTTCTGCGTTTCAAAGCGAGATGAAGTAATTGCACATCTCGGTCAAACAGTTTCCTTCCCTGTGCGTGAATAAAGCTTTAATCACTTCTATCAGTCTGTTAAATTAACAGACTGATAGAAGTGGGGTGCATTAGCCCCCCCCCTCCATAGTCGTAGGCCTGCTCCACCACAAACAGAGGAGCCCCTGGATCACTCTGACATTACCTGTGCTCATCTGTATCTGAAGCCAATGGGAGGCAGGGGGCTGTCAGCCAATCAGAGCCCGCGCCGCATCAGGCTCGAGAGAAGTGCGCTCGCAGCTCAGCTCGCAGCTCAGTTCCAGTAAAACCGTCGAACCATTGAGGGGGCGGAAGAGCGAGTGAGCGCCGGACAGAGAGTGAACGGAGAGGAGACAGTGCCGGGCAGAGAGTGAGCGGAGAGGAGAGTGCGCCAGGTAGAGAGGAGAAAAAAGTAGAGAGCGAGCAGGGCGGAGAAGACAGTGAGCAGGACGCAGAGTACAAGAGAGTGTTCGGGGTGAGAAGGAGCGTGCGCGGTATAGGAAGGAGGGAAGGTAAGGTGTTGAGGAGAGGAGTGCGCAGGGAGAGGAGAGTACGGGGACAGACTAGAGGGAGCATGGACAGCAGCGAGGGCAGGACAGAGGAGGGAGGAGACACCGCTCTATCGCGAACACGGGACCTCTTTAAGAGAACTGCAAGATTAAGATCCATGTCTTATTTCTACCTCCTATTTAAGGGTACATATTTAGGATCATACGGCAGGCCTGAGAGTCGATATTACGTGGAACGCAAAGAGAGGTTTCGGGCCAAGACGCGCCCCTTGAGGGACCTCTTATTAACAGCGAAAGATGATGTCTTTGGAGTGGGAGGGCAGTGAAGGAGAGGCAATAAAACTTCTAATGAGTTAGGAATGTTAGTTCAGTGCTGCAGGGAAGTTTTAAAAGCAGATGTGGAGACTACAGATCTGAGATCGAAGGGGGCACTCCAGTGGAGTGTGTCACGAGGCTGGAATGTGCCATAGCAAGATTAGGGCCGGGGTTTTTTGAACTGTGCGGATGTGAAGGTTGGCAGAACATGGAGGTGGGAAAGGTTAGTAATGTGAAGGAGTATCTACCAGGTAAGAAGGGGCTAGACCATGGATGGATCATTAGATGGCCAGCACAAGGGGATTGAGCGACGCTCTGCTTCTTGCGAAAGCCAACTGATTTACTTACTGCCATGCTGCCTCAGATCAAGGAGTTCCACGTAGGCATGATCTGGATCTTTGCATTCCTACCTATTCCCTATGGTGTGCCTTCGGGCCCCAAGGAGCAGAGACGCCTTCCACTTGAGTTCACCTATGAAGCCAGCTGGACCATCTGAGTCTGTCTTGCCTATGGCTCCTGTTCTGACCCCACTTCCAGCCCCATGACCCATGCCGGCCCGGGCACTTCAACTTCACCACCTGACAAGGTCGTCCCAATTATTCTTTCTGACACTGAGTAGACGGATTGACCGACATTACACCAGAATCAGCCCGAGGCGCTGCTTCCCACTTTTGATTTACCACAAGGTCGACAACACTGGGCAGCCATCTTTGGAGCCCCTCTTTCCTTTCATTGAAGTACTAGTACTAAAGCAAATGGAGAATTGCAATTTCAAGGAATAACACCCTTCACCTGTGGGCTGCTTCCTCTATTCCATATTCCAGGTGGCCTATTCAAAGTGGAATACTCTGCTAAAACAGTTTCCATTGATTTAAGGCCGAAAATGATTATGAGTAAAATAAAGTGCCGCAAAAATGCCGCTAAATTTCCATATTTGTGCCGCTAAATTTGCGAATCCATGCCGCTATATCCTGGGGTGTCTGATTATTACAATGACTTCACAAGGGTTAGCCTCAGTAGTTAGGTATTTTGTTTTAGTAACCAGGGCAAAGCACAGGCGTCAGCTGACCCGATGTTCCTTCACCCTCACCCTCCTCTCATTTGTGAGGGTGAAGAAGGCCTAGCAAAGCCTGCAGCTTTTTACCTGCCCTATTTGCAAATGCGTACTAGTAACCCTGGGCTGCTGACAGCCGCTCCAAGTTCACGATTTTGTTCTCAAGGTCAACTTGCTCACTCTTGAGGAAGACATTGACCCAGAGTTTGAATAAATACCTCCCTTGTCAAGAAAACCTCCCCTCCCCGCCCGCAAGTAAGACAAGTGGAGCTAGCAACGCCCCATCGTCATTGAGCAAAGGGTACAACAACCTCTCAATGCCTGGTTAAGGCAGGGTGGCATTCACATGTCCCCCTGCCCTTGGACAAGGCAGTCGGTGCACTAAATACTCCTGCCCTGCAGGGGCGGCTCTAGGCTCATGGCAGCCCTGGGCATGGAGCGTAGGTAGCAGGCCCCTGAAGAGGGGGTCCGGCGGGGCGCAGTCCGGAGGCCAGTAAAGAGGGGGGGTCAGGGTGTTTTTGAAGTGGAACAGAGCCGGAGGCCGCAAAATCCCTGCCAGGGGCCGCCACGCAAATATGTATCCATCCTTAGAGGATTATTATATCAAGGATATATATTAGCGTGGTTGCCCCTGGGGTTTGGTGGCCCTGTGCAGGTGCACAGCTTGCACATGCCTAAGGCCGCCCCTGTGCCCTGCAGAAGGCAAGGGACCTGGCCAAAAAACACCCTGCTGCTGTTAAGCAGGGTCGGGGGCTGATGGCGAGCAATGGCTCCTCGCTGATTTGTCAAGGTGCGGTAGGTAGGACAAACACTACTACAGCCTGCGTTTCGTGGCAGTGGGAGACTAGCATATTAGGGACTCCTTTTTTTGTAGCCTGGCAAGAATTGACAATGGAATTCTTTTTTAAGTTCTTTCAATGTTCCGCAGAAGAGTATCTGTAACATACGTCGTACACACACATTCAAGTAAAAATCCTGATACAGTATTTAAAAAACACGGCTGTAATCTGAATATATTCCACACGATGGCAGTGTTCCTTCTAGTATTGGAAAATAAACGTTTTTCTCTTGGGGCATCATATAATCCGCAGGAATTACGCAAACCAGCGAAAACAACACGGTGTGCTTTTATGAATTTTGACACATGTGCTATGAGTAGTGTGAGAGACAGACGGATGCCTACAAGTACAGACTGTGAAGGACATTCAGCGTTCTTCAATCGACCGTTTTAACACATTTTCAAGAGCTATATAGATCACAAAGGCTCGAAAAAATAATAACTTTCTAGAGACAAATATCAAGCCTGCACTGCTGGCGAAATGTGTTTGTTGGCAGTTCTGATACATCATGCCTTGTGCAGCATCATGAGTAGGCGATGCAATTGAGCTCACTTCCTCCCACTTGTCATTACTACGAATTGTCGCCTCCAGCTACAAGCAAGCTGTCTAGGCAGTAATTAACAACTGAAAGCACATAGTAATACTTTATCTGGTTATTTCTCGCCAAATAATAAAATAGAGCCAGCTTTACTTTAGCCAGGCCCATCAGAGGCTTTTTTTTTTAAGGGCCAGGGGAAATTAAACATGCGGGGCCCTTGTTGTACCTCCTGCCGTGTAGCCCTAGGGAAGTTCACAGACTTTAGGCAGTCTTGTGCTGTTTGTGTGGAGTTGGACACTATTGTTATCTTCGTAGGAGATACTCTTGGATCCGTACTTTCACTTATACTCTTGGATCTGTACTTTCACTTATACTCTTGGATCCGTACTTTCACTTGTGCAGCAATCTCCTCTTTAATCGAGGCACCACAACAAAGCCTTACTGTAAGGCAATCAAACGACTTGTTTTTTTAAATATAAGGACATCCTTTTTTTGCGGTCTCTCTAAAAAATCTCTTCAGCTGTCTGTGGCAGACAACGTTGCGTACATTGTTCTGTGGCAGGCCCGGCTGCAGGATTGGGGATATGGGAGGGCCAGGAAGAAGCATGGATGGACCACAAAGATGAAAATGGTTGCCTTGCATCTGCCCGGTGCCTTAGAGCTGGGTCTGGACGTGCAGGGTAGTCTTGTAGAACTAAAGAGCAGCATTCTCTACTTTACTGTCTGGGTAGGGCGACCAACTGGCGTGGGTTCAAATTCAGGACAGTGAGTGTAAAAATTCAGGACTAAGGGTCAAAATTCAGGACCTAACTTCGGGACAAAAGGTACATTTTACAGACACATCAGAGGAGGTCACGCAATGGTATAGAAGTTCGTAATAGACAACCAACATAAGTACAAGTCAAAATAAGTTTATATTAGGTTGAGACAATCGTTCACTTCACAGTTTTTTCACTATATGTGCATTTTTTAGCAACTCTGCAGGTCTTTATGTGGTATTTCATATGATCATAATCTATTTAAATGGTTACTGCACTTGGTTGTCCAGTCTGATATTTGGTTTACAGTTCATTGTCCTGAGCAGGTATGCTTGGTGAGAGAAGTGGTCAGGAAGATCTGCTCGGATGGACTTTGTTCCTAGCATCTCATATCTGTGTGCCATTGTGAGATGTAAAGCAGCAAGCATAGAATGTAGGTAATTGGGACTTGCAGTGCTGGACTAAAGTGCGGTCCTCTGAGTGGCCAGCTTTATGTGTCAGATCGCTTCAGGTGTTCCATGTCTGTTCAGTTGATAATGACTGATTTAGGGGCTGGTACAGTACTCAGTTATGTATAGGACCCATAGAGGACAGGTATTGTGTGAGGATAGGAGCACAAAGCAGGAAAAGGGAATAATTAATCAGCCTGCATGAGCTATAATTGGCTGCACACTGCTGAGTGTGGAAATGTGGTTTCAGCAAATATGTATCATTTAAACATCACCAAGTAAAGGGTCTTGATTGCTTTGATCCTATTAAAAATCTGTTTTGCAGCTCACCTCTGAATTACAAACAAGTAGACCATTTGTGGTTTCCTAACTGAGTATATGTATTGAAACATTTGCACAGTTCATTTAGAGGTATTGAAAGTTGTTGTGTGTTACAACAAAAACTGATAGCTTACAGTCTTTGTTTATGGACTGCAAGAACATTTGGGAAAAATATGATGCATTCTACATCACATTTGTTATTATATATTCAATTGTATTAGCTTCTAAAGCATAGTAAATGATGACCCAAACAAACCTTTTTTTAGCCACAGCAGGATACTGGAAGATTGGGAAGAAACCATAACTTCCCAACCTGTATCTTCCTGATGTTCTTAGTTGCCCCATGCACACATAGTGGGTACAACAGTGTCAAGGAGTAAACCAAGTTTCTCTCATTCACACAGGAAAAGTTGTAGCACAGCAAAAGCCGCTATGAACATGTTTAACAATAACTCATCTTCTATACATCACTTAGAAAAGGTTAAGTACTAAAGACTGGAGAGATAAAGGACAGCAGGGGGGCCAGAAAGAGCTCTAATCTGATTTCACCTGTGTCGTATCGCCGTGGCTGACCTGTCTGTAAATTCTGGGTCAGGCATGGTGGGAAGGGGAAAGGGAGGTGCAGGGGAAGTAGCGTCAGATAGGGTTGAGCAAAAAAAGAATAAACACATGTATGACCCCTATCGTTCCTGTGTCTCATTGCGGAGCGCGATTGGAAACCTGGGTATGGGGGTGGGATGCGGAGACACCCCCCTCTCATAGGCGCCCTTAAGAAACGCCGACTGAGCGCTGCAGTAAATGGTGAGCAGAGCGTTTCACCGTCAATGTGAGTGTGTGTGGTGGTTCCTGCCCATACTCCTGCCTACAGCAGAGAATCCAGTGCCAAGGCTGCCAGCAGCCTGAAAACAGAAAAACCCCTGAGGCTCAGACGAAATGAACGTAGTGTGGAGCTGGGGTAAGCCCATTAATCTTTTTCAGTGAGGCTGATGTGTAGAGGTCGCATTCGGTGGACATTTTGAAGTCAGGCACTCCTATTCAGAAAACATGGTCACCAGTCCGGCTGCCATATTAAAGTCAAGCAAAAAGAAGAAAGCATTCCTGTGCCTGCCAACTATTATTTGGAGCCCCCTACAGATGCTGTTGCAGATTGCTGGAGTGGAGATTAAAGCTAGCTGTGTCTCATCAGAAATACACAACCTGACTCCTCGCAAAATGCACCACCTGGCCTACGCGAATTACGCCACCCAGACCCATGCTATTAGGGGTATCATTCCTGTGCCCTACTGAGCCTTTGATGCTGACCTCCGGAAACAGCATGGGTACCAAATGGAAGAGCTGGATAGAAGACTTTGAAGACTTTATGAAGGTCTCACAAGTTAGTGACCCTGACCAACAACTCATAGCCTTACGGAGCTTGGTGGGCAAAGACATCAGACAAATTATCAAAGAATTACCCCCGGACGATGCTGCGTCATACATAGATGTGAGGGAAGCCTTAAACAAGAAGTTTCTCCACAAGCAAAACCTGGACTACGAACGCTACACCTTTAACCTCGCGTCTCAAGAACAAGATGAGTCCATGGGTGACTTCATCTCTCCCCACAAGCTTTTAGCTCGCTACTGTGAATTTGACAATTTTAACACAAACTATGTGCTTCATTTATGAATCATTGAAGGGTGCCAATCAGAGTCACTACGCCGTCGTTTGCTAAAAAAAGCATCACCCGCTCGATGACATTGAGGAGCTCACGTGACCAAGAGGAAGAGCATGCGAAAAAGATGAAAGCCAGTAAGACAGAGAAACGGGAACATGCATTTCGAATACCTTCTCAGATAGACTCAATACGTCGACTGGATCATCGGAAACCTGAAAAATTCACAAGTTCGCCCCGCAGTGGAAAAAAGAGCAGTAACACCCGGAAACAACCGCCGCATTTCTATCGCTGCAGCCAGGACTATCCTCACACGGGCCCCTGCCCAGCCAATGGACAACAGTGCCTCCAATGTGGGAAAGACAATCACTTTGAAGCAGCCTGCCACACCCATCGTAAGGAAGCTGGGCAAACCAAGCGAAGCACAGATTCACATCACCACGTGAGGGCAGTGCAAGGGAGCAGAGACCGCGCAACGATCTCATTGAGATCCAGCACCCAGTCACAAGGTTCATTTAGATCCCAACAATCAACGTCAAGAGAATTGTCAGCCCTCACTACTATATCCCAAGACAGTGATGAATATGTGTGCATGGTTGCGGACCCAGACCGATTAAAGAAGTACCGCCGATTACCCATTCAAACGGGAAATCACTCTGCCAAGTTTATCTTAGATACTGGAGCTTCACTCAACTTCATCTGAGCAACTGAGTACAAGAGAATGAATCCAAAACCGAAGTTAGAACCAGCCGCGGTGTGCGTCTACACGTGGATGTCCAAAGAACCGCTGCCGTGCTTAGAACAATTTTGTACGTCTTTGATCTACATAGACAGGACAGTTCATGCACCAATTCATGTGATAGAAGGCCCTGTAGCAGCTGACTCCCTTCTCAGCTTACCAACAGCAGAATATCTGAAGCTAGTAAAAATTCGGTATAGAGTTGATGACTCACCTGATATCATCAGCAAGTTCCCCAAACTATTCTCTGGCCTAGGAAAATTAGCTCACTTCAAAGTCAAATTGCACATCAATGAACAAGTGGCGCCTGTGGCTCAGCACCATAGGAAAGTATATTCCGTCTCCAGCAAGCAGTGGATGACGAACTCCAAGACCTGCTGAGAGTGGACATCATAGTAAGGTCAACACTACCTACTCCGTAGGTGTCGCCAGTAGTAGTTGTGCCCAAACGGGAGCGGGGGAAACATCCTTTACAACGCAACTTTTACCGCGCAGTGCTTTTACATCACAACTTTTACAACGCAAACCATTACAACGCATTGCGCTGGGGGGCGCTCTAGGATAGGGAATAGATTTAATTTACTATCCAACACCTTCCCTACTATCCACGGGGACTGGAGTTGGAATAGTAAATTAAACTATTCACTATCCAGCACCCCTCAACACTATGCGTTTTAAAGGTATGTGTTGTAAAAGTTGCGATGTAAAAGCATGCGTGGTAAAAGCATGCGTTGTAATGTCATACATCCGGGAGCGGCATCCAGGACCCCATATCGCGACATGATCACTCGCCTGAATGGATCAAAAGTCTTCTCAAAACTGGACCTCACCAAGGGGTACCACCAGCTCGAACTTCATGAGGAGTCTAGGTACATCACCACGTTCACCACACACCAAGGGCTCTTCAGATACAAGCACCTTCATTTTGGAATCTCTTCAGCTGCAAAGATCTTTCAAGAGGCAGTCCGGCGAGTAATTCAACACATCCCAAACTCATTTAGTTACAGCGACGACATCCTTGTGTTTGGCGAAACACGCAAGGATCATGACAAAGCACTCGATCGCGTGTGTAATGACCTTCTCAATGCCGATCTCTTGCTCAACCGGGATAAATGTGACTTCCATAAGGCACCTCTCAGATTCTGTGGTCACATCTTCTCCAAAGATGGCATGAGACCCGATCTTGAAAAAGTCTTGGCGCTTGCTGATACGCCACAACCCCACAATGTTAGTAACATTCGATCCTTCTTGGGCAGGGCCAGCTACTGCGCCCAATATCACTAAGACTACGTGACCATCAGCTATCCGCTGTGAGAACTCACTAGATAAGGCCAAAGCTTCCACTGGGTAGCCAAATGCAAACACGCCTTCAATGAAATCAAAACAGTTGTGAGCTCTGCCATCAATTTAGCATACTTCAACCCTCGAAGAAAGACAGATATTACAGTGGACGCTGGACCTGTTGGACTTGGCGCCATTCTAGCTCAGTATGATGACAAGGGAGATCAATGTCAAATCGTGGCATATGCCAGTCTCAGCCTCACTGACACAGAGAAAGCATACTCACAGCCCGAAAAAGAAAGCCTGGCGGTTGCGTGGGCGTGCAAGCATTTCCATTTGCTCGTCTATGGGAAGCACTTCACACTTATCACTGATCACCAGGCTCTAATAACCATATTCGGCAACCCTCGAGCGAAGATGCCTCCATGGATTGAGCGGTGGGGGATCCACTTGCAAAACTACACATACACCATCATTCACAAACGTGGAAGGTGGAAACCTGGTGGATTATATTTTGCGACATCCACAAGCTCTGACGCGGATGCGCGTTCCTTTAGCCGAAGAATACCTCCACTTTGTCATCGATCAAGCACGCCCACCTGCCGTCCCTCTGGCTGCCATTGGAGAAGCCACTGCCAAAGACGCCACGCTCCAAAACATCATGCAGCGTATCGGCACAGACTCTTGGAGACATCTGGAGGACCCGCACACTAACTTGAGGGAAGTGTGGCTCAATGGTAGTAGAGAGGTGTGGCTCAATGGTTAGAGCGGCAGACCCTGATGCAGTAGTCTGGCTGGGACCAGGGTTCAATTCCCGCCTCGGCGGGTCTCGGGCTCAATTTCCTCGGACCTGATAATTCTCGTCTCGTGCCTATTCTAATCATGAGTCCCACTCTGCACCTCTGGGCAATAGCTTGCTTAATCTCTACAACGGCCCCAACAACGCTGAGGATGTCTGACATCATCTTGGCGGTGCCCAGGAGTGGGCTCCTCACAGGGAAATTCCAGGAAGGGTTCCTTGGTGGTATTTGTACAAGCGCCGAGATGCCTACGGGTAGTCGTGCGCTGTACAAGTGCGTAATCATTTCATTTCATAACTACGCCATCAACACGCAAGAACTCATATCATTCAAAGATGATCTCATGATCAGCACCAATGGATTACTACTGAGAGACAGGAGATCATTCCTCACCAATTGAGACAAGGAACTGTAAATCTTGCATGCAAAGTGGCCATGAAGAAAGCGTTGCGAGAGCAAGGCTGGTTCCCGTCTCTCAACCAAATGGTAGAAGCCACACTCCAAGACTGCCTGCAATGTCAACTAGTAGGGCGAGACAAACCACACTCTCCGGTGCACATGTCTGAACTCCCAGACAGCGTGTGGCAGCAAGTCATACCCTTCATCAACGAAGCTTTTCCAGCATGGGTTATCCCCATGGTAGTAAAGAAGGGAAGCTGCTACTTGGTGAGATGCACTAAGAAGGTGGAGCGGCAGTCCGCAGCCCACCGGTGCAGCATGGGAGGGAGCGAGCACTGTGGATAAGGGAACCAAAGCCCCAGAGACCAAGAAAGACAGGCGCTGTACCCCACAGACCCTCTAACTAAAGGCAAGAGCCTGATCACTGCTGACCAGGCTGGGAGGGGCGGTTTGCAGGTAGTGGTAGGGCCCAGAGTGGCATAAGCCCAACTGCAGGGCACAGGATTAGAGAGCGAAGAGGCGTCGCTGGCATCAGGGGTTCCGAGCATGATGATGGTCGACCAGGAGGCCCTTACCTTTTTCCTCTTTGCCCCGTGCTGGAGCTGGGCCTCTGAGTAGCGACAAGACTCCAGGTAGTAATTTGATTAGGCACCACTCCAAGAGGCTCTGGTGACCCAACTACATGGACTGAAACAAGCCAGAGGGAGGACCAATGGGGAAGTGAGAGGAGATCCAGCCTGGACTGGAGGTGGCCAGTGGGCTGTCCACTGGCAGCTGGATGCCAGCCTCCCCACCAGTGCTTGTACAGTCAGGAGCTAAATAACTGGCCCACAGCTAATAAGACGACATAGCGGTGAAGCCAGGTAGTGAGAGGTCATTGAAATAAACCACCCCCAGCACGACAAGTCGAAACACCAGTACCTGCAATACAGTGGGCTGCCCTGGGGGTTTTCACTTGCCAAAGATACGGACCTCCATCAACTGCATTGTATTGGGACACGGTATCCACGCAGGGGCAATCCAGGGCATATGGTGCCCCAATCAGAACAAGATGGCACAAGACATTGAGGAAAAACCAAAGGAAATGATGGACGGGGCGTTGACAATACAAGCACTCACCCCCAGTCAACTGATCTGGGTTTAATCCATCACCGTTCTTTAGCCCACTCTGCCACCCCAGTTCATACATGGCCATATGCAAATCAGTCTGACCCTGTGCCTGATGGGAACAGTCCAGCCTGAACTGCCAAGCCATGCCTTCCCTGGACCGGAAACAAGCTACCGAGGACCGGTTTCTGGCATTTCAGCCGTCTTCAGCCCGGCTTGCTTGAATCCAGTGGCAAAGTGAGCAAGGGACTCACGTCTGAGCATACCCTGCCAACTTATGGCGAACAAAGAAAAACCAAAGGAAATGATGGACGGAGCGTTGACAATACAAGCACTCACCCCCAGTCAACTGATCTGGGTTTAATCCATCACCGGTCTTTAGCCCACTCTGCCACCCCAGTTCAGACATGGCCATATGCAAATCAGTCTGACCCTGTGTAGGAGAGTAGGGTCTGCTATCCTATGGTCACCCGAAATTTTTGCTTTTTGCTTCACTGGTTTATGACTTAATGTGGCTGTGGGCCTGCTAATCAGACCCACAGCCTGCTGTTCTCTCTCTAAATTAATGCCAATGCACTTTAGGTGCATTACGAAATTGTAACTGGTTCACCTTATTGGCCCCTGTAACAGTGTACCCCAGGTACCCAGGGCATGGGTGCTTCCAAGGCCTACCAGGGGCTGCAGCACGTATTGTGCCACCCCTGGCCTTGCATCCATATTTAACACAACTGGCTGATCACTCAGCTGGGGTAAGTCGGTGTAACCACCCCTTACTTAGGTATAGTATGCCTATATCTAACCTAAAATGGACACATATGTTCCTATCAGCCACTCCTATGGAAGGCCTCATCAATCCTGGAGGCAAAATGCTTGGAAATACGTGAGATGGTGCTCTGCCATGAGCTGATCCTGTCTGCAGCTTTCGGAACCAAGTCCTTTAGCTGTTTCATGATACTGCCATACCATATACTCTTAAGTGCATTATGAACCTCGCGGTTAAATGCTATCTTTGGTTTGGCTTTATCAAAACATGTTGAGTACGGTGTCATACGAATTGGAATACTACCCCCTCGCCAGGTCTGGCGGCGGGGGTAGCATTCCACCCTTCTAGAGGGACACGACATGTACATAACCTGAAACCCGGGTAAATTTAAACATGAGCCTCAGCATCACAAAATGGATGCTGCCACCACAGACACAAGTCTGACCTCCTGCTGCTGGGAGTGTAACCGCCCCCCTTCCTGGTCCCACCCAGAGGAGGGACCTAGTAGGTGATCCGGTCCCTTGAATTGGAATAAGAGTAGGAGCTGTGTCCCAGGACTTCAAATCATCCTGAACTCGACTTGAAATACAGAAGAAAACTGGACTTAGACATTCTGCTGCACAGAAGACTGAAGAGAATCTCCCTTTTGGCCAAGGAGTGACCACCCTGTGAATATAGGCACCAACCAGCAACTCGACGTCTACTTTGCCGCCGCCTCCCGCCGGAGCCCAAGCCCAGAGCCTGACAAGACCCAGACTCTTAGACATCTCAGAGCCCGATCCACAGTCCCTGAAAAGAAGAGACCCGTGGAGGCACTGAGAGACGTGGGACCGGACATCTTGGAAGACCCCTGAGCAGCTGACTGCGCAGCACCCGAGGCACCCTTGATGCTGTGCTTTGGGGTTTGAGAAGCCCAAACACCGAGCAGCATTTGTACTGAAGATCAGCCCCCCAGCATCTCCACGATCCGCGTGGGGTCCTTTTGCACTTTGCCACTTGACGCGCCATCCCGGCCACTTGCCACGTGGCTAGCGGCCATCTTGGCAACAAAAACTACAACTTACACTTCTGGTCTGGTTGCTCCAGACTGGCCCTTGCTCCCCTGAAAAGGAGCACCCACTCTGACCTTGCTGGTCCGAGTGAGAAGCTTGCATCGATTCCTGCGTGGCTTGCTTTAGCCAAGGCCTGTTTGCTCCAATCAAGTTGCCGACAGCGCCATCAGCGAGAGCCGTTGTGGGACAGCTCGTGATCGACTCCTGGACGTCCTTGACCTCTTCGTGTCCACGTGGCTACAGAGACAATCTTCACTTCTTCACCTGTTTGCACCCGACATTGCCTGGTTCCATCCTGGTTCCACGGTAGTCACTGGCTAGTGACTTTGAACATTGTCCCCTCTGCTTTCAGGTCTTCACCTCTTCAGATCCACCCTTGGATCCACCGGAACTCTCCTCAACGACCCGCATGCAGCATCTTCAGCTCCAAGCACTAATTACTAACATCGTTGCGCCAGCGCTTGGGTGTTAATCTGCATTGCTGCAAGCGTTTTTAACTTTGCTGTTTTAAAATTGTTGTTACTCTTACCAAATTGCACGCTGACTCCCCGGTCCACCGCAGCAATTCATGCTGTTTGTAGTGGAGGGAGGAAAAGCGTCGTTACTTCCTGGTTGTTCCACGCCGGGCGGCCATCTCTGTAGGGTGACGCTCTAGTCTCCCCCTTCCCCCTGACTACATAAGTGCTCAGCGCCTACGCGCACAAACTGATTGATTACTAACATCGTTGCGCCAGCGCTTGGGTGTTAATCTGCATTGCTGCAAGCATTTTGAACTTTGCTGTTTTAAAATTGTTGTTACTCTTACCAAATTGCACGCTGACTCCCCGGTCCACCGAAGCAATTCATGCTGTTTGTAGTGGAGGGAGGAAAAGCGTCGTTACTTCCTGGTTGTTCCACGCCGGGCGGCCATCTCTGTAGGGTGACGCTCTAGTCTCCCCCTTCCCCCAATCTACTTATTCTCCTGCCCACTCGCGCAGCGGTGACGCGCAGCGGGAGCGCCATAGACGCGCCGAAGAGGCGCCTTAGAAAAGCCAGTCTGCGCCAGTCCGCGTCCAGACGCTCTCAGCTCTTAGACCGTTGAGGAAAATGAAATTTTGCCTGACCAATATGTTCCCTGCGTGTACCTTATGTTTAATGTATGTGCATGTCATGCATGAATTTTTCCCGTGATGGCCTGAATCACAAGACCTCTGCATTTACGTCCTGCATTAGGATGCCAGTCATCAAGTCTTCCATGTAAGAAATATTAAGTTAGCATTTATGGCCCATGTATTTGCATTGTGCACTTTTAAATAAATCACGATGAACCCATTTTGTGGCTCAGCCTGAGCCCGTCTCTGAATTAAGGGTTTTTCATGGCTCAGACACTCTGAAAGCTACAGTTACGTATCCCTGACCTCGCATACTTCTGGCTCAGCCGAAAGAGGCCCAGCACGGGGTGCCAAGACAGTGTTTTGCAAAATAGTAATCTGCTTGTTGTACAGAATCACATTCCTGCCCGGTGAAGAAGGTAAACAGAACCCGTCTGCAGAGATAGGGCCGAGCCTCTCTGTCTCTGTTTAAATGAAATTACAGTACTTGCATCTGTATAAAGCTCACAGCCCCCATGCAATGAACGAAGAAATATATGCCCTTTCTGTCTTTTAGTGATGAGCAACCTTTGCTTCAGATAATACATCCCCGACTCAAGATATCAGATAGTACCAGACGTGCTGGTCGCCCTGACACTGAAGGCCTCCCTACTAGACTGAATGTCAGCTCCCCCCAGTTACACGTCAGTTGCACGTCATGATCAAGTTGCGCGCACAAGTAGGGCAAAGTTCCAGCCTGCCATGCAACCCCCTCCATGTATCCACCCACCTATGACTCACCTATGACTCATCAAGTGTACACCCTCATGCACGCCCACATGCTCTTATCTTCTTTTCTCTCTTGCTCTGCCTCGAGCGCTCCTCCTATGTACAAGATTGCACATATAAATATGTACTCTGCAAATAATGTTTTAGAAGACCCTTCCTGAACCTTAGTGGTGATGGAACAGATTCTCCCTTAACTCGAGTTATTGGAATAAAGCCCTTTTGAAACGGACACCACGGACTCTGCCTCTCACTTAATGCATGATGCATGTTTATGCCTAGAAATTATGATAGGGTAATATTTTATTTACCACATTAATCTGGCGCCCGAACAGGGACTATCCCTTTCCCCACGCGCCGGCGACGTAGGTCCAGCCTTTGCCCCCTTCTACAGCCGTGACGGACTTCGAAGTGTACACGCAGCGGGACTTCCTGCTTACTCCCTCAGGCCCACGGAGGAGACGGACTGCGACCAGGCGTCCACACGAAGCGGTGAGGATTGCGGATCATCCCAACCAGAGCCCAACCCGTGAGAGAGCAAGGTCCGAGGTTTCCGAAGGCCCACCTGTTCCAAGGCGCATGCGTAGTATCAAGTTTCCGAGGCCTTCAAGTTCTGCTTCCCGGTGAGTACCACTATGGGGAAAGCATAAAGTTCAAGACTGGTTCACGTTATATGTGAGCACGGTAAAGACGGGTCCACGGTAAAACGTGGGCACGGTAAAGACGGGTCCACGGTAAAACATGGGCACGGTAAAGACGGGTCCACGGTAAAACGTGGGCACGGTAAAGACGGGTCCATGGTAAAACGTGGGCACGGTAAAGACGGGTCCACGGTAAAATGTGGGCACGGTAAAGACGGGTCCACGGTAAAACGTGGGCACGGTAAAGACGTGTCTCACTTTTGGGACTGGTATGGTTGTACTGTATTCCAGTGCATAAAGTTAACTGTTTTCAAGTATGTGTTTTATTCCATGTATCAGGTTAGACTGTATCTGTTTTAGTGTTTTAATGTTGTAGTGTGAATGATTGTTGATTGTTTCAGTCTATTCTGTGTGCATTGTATTTCCATTGTGTTGGTTTCAACATGCCACTGTTTTCGAAATTACGTCAGATAGGGACCAGGAAAGGTATACTAGAAGAGTCAGTTAACATCCCGCCTAGAGACACACCTGGTCATTTTATGTATAATAAGCACGGGCTAGACGCCATTTTGTTTTTAGACTTATGGGAAGACTACACAAAGGATTTGGAGGAGAAATATAGATGGCCTGTCTCTGGAACATGGGATTCTGAATGCATTATGAGAGTAGAGGAAGCGCTATGGAAAAGGAAATCAAGACCCTCTCAGAAAGATGCCATTGAATTATGACGCAAAGAGTCACATAGGAGAACAGAGAAAGAATTGAACAAAGCAGAGAGAACTAAACAGAAAAAGAACTGCAAGAGGAGGGGGAACGGGTCAAGACAGAACAGGCTGATAGAGAAAGAAATGCCGCCGTTACTGGTATTTATCCCGTCCTCTCAGAAGAACTAGCTAGAGTGACCCCCTCAGAAACACCCCGTAGGTCGCGAACGCCACCACCTGTACCCTTTAGAGTATGTAGAAAGAAGCCGACAGCATCAGAGGCTTTTATTTCCCCCTATCTAGAAGAGCCCGCACCGGACTATGTAAACGCAGATTTCCCTCCGCCCCCATCGGCTATATAAGTTTACTGTGGAGTTCCTTGTAAATAGCTCCTTGTAAATATGGTTTATGAAGAGCATGTCATTATTATAACCTTGTTGAGTTTCTTGTAAATATGGCTTGTGAATAGCGCCATGTGGTTATGGTTTGTGCAGAGCATGTTATCATTACGTTAGGCAGGAGGGAGCTGGATCTCTTTCAAGTGCTTGGAGAAAACGTTTTGAAGATGTGCGTACGTGTTATGTGATAACGTGGAGAGATGAGTTCATGACTTTCCCATGTACTGCAGTCATTGGGGAAAGATTGTGCTTCAGCTGCCAAAGAGTTAATATCTTGTATTGAGAAGGCAGTATTTGTTTTAACATGCTGTTTAACATGCATGGTTATGTGAGCTGACACTAAAAGTCAGTGAGTATTTAGATGAATGATGGTTTGATTTAACTTTTTCATTGGTTGCTGGGTCTGCCTATGTGCTTTGTCAGCTTTGCCAGTTTGCTGACTGAATGGTAACATCTTGCATGGAGAGTAAAGAAGTGTTCATTTAACATTCTATTTCGAAAGCGTCCGCGTATTTGTGTGGGTTTGCCTTGGAACACTTGATTTAATGTGTTTGACTCAGAGGTCGGTAAGTTGTAAATAAACCAGTCGGATTGAGATAAGGGTTTGCACGGAGGGTGCTTTAATGTTTTCACGGTTGAGAAGAAAATATAAAACAGACCCATCATAGAATGTGCTTTTAATTAGTGTAATGCAACCGTGTGCTTTTAAAAAAAAAAAAAAAAAATGTGTTCTACAAAATATACATTATTATTTTTCCCAATGCAAGCTGCCCTTTAGAATAGCGTGTGACAGTTAATTCACTCAATTAGAAAACATGGGTTTTTAAAAAATGATGAATCTGGCCCTTTTAATAGGTAGAATAGAAGAGCTTGCACACTTAATTATGAAAATCTTGGTTCTGCAATGCAAAATTATGGTGTTTCACATGTTATTTTCAAAAAGTAAAATGTGATGTGTTTCCATGTCATGTTGTTCTGTTTCTTTTTTTTCTTTGCAGCTAGTAACAATATTTTATGATGTAATTATTTTAAATGCTAGCATGTGTCTAGGTTACGAAATAAAATATGTCCTTATTAATTACTGATTTTAGGATGCTTTTTATCACGTTTTAAATTTGCTTCAGTTAAGTTAGAGAATGTTGGTTAGCTCTCTGGTCTGGGTACAGATGTGTTTTGAATTACAGAGAATGTGTTTTTCGACCTTGAGGTGGCCTGGCTCCCAGGGAAAGATATTTTGTGAAGGGAGGGCTTTTCCCTCTGCTCAAGCCGAGCAGTGCCTGTCTTGTTATTATTGGCCATACTCCAATTCTTTTCCGCGGACAATTGATAAAGAATGCTTGCAATTTGACCAAGCCCTCTCTTCAGTAACTTGGCAGCTGTTCTTAGCTCTCCGGTCCTCATAGTCTCAGAGTTTTGAAAGGGTGGAGGAACGGCCCTGTGGGTGACATCATGATGAAGGGGAAGGCAGTATAGAGAAAAAAAACAAAACTTGATGAGCCGCAGAGAAATGTTTATATAAGGAGGGGGTCAAGTTGCTCTTCCTTACAGTCAGCACTGAAAGCTTCATTGACTTCAGATAAGGCATGCTTGCAAATGAATAGTTTTTCCCTCGTAGTGTAAACAGAATAATTGGCAGGAGTTTCGCTCTTGCAATGAGTCCTAACATTTACAGTCAGGCATTAACAAGACAGCTGGACAGTATTAGCATGCCTACCAACACTGCGCTACTCCAGTACGTAGACGACATCCTAATTACAGCACGATCAGAACCAGACTGCGAAAATGCATCACTGACAGTTTTACACTTTCTGGCAGACAAGGGGCACAAAGTGTCCCCTTCAAAGTTACAATTCTGTGAACAGCAAGTGGTGTACCTTGGACACTTGCTGTCCAAGGATGGTAGACAGCTAACACAAGAACGTATTCGGTTAATTGCTAGTCTTTCACAGCCCAAGACACAGAAGGAGGTACGTGCATTCATTGGCCTCACTTCATACTGTAGGCAATGGATTCCCCAGTATGCCTATCTAGCCAAACCACTCATACAGTTAACTACACAGAAGGCAGCGTCTTCGACTGTCCTCCCTTGGACACAAGAACATACCTTGGCATTTGAGGAATTAAAAAGAGCATTATGTCAAGCGCCAGTTTTAGCGACTCCATGTTACAGTAAACCTTTTATGCTTTTCGTAACTGAACGGGATGGAACAGCGTTATCTGTCCTCACACAAGATCAAGCAGGAAAACACAAGCCTTGCGCTTATTTTTCTAGTACACTAGACCCAGTGGCCCAGGCTCTACCTGCGAACCTGAAATCGGTTGCAGCAACAGCCCTAGCCATAAGACAAAGTGTCTCGATAGTGCTGGGACACCCTCTGACAGTACAGGTACCACATTCAGTAGAAGTTCTCTTAAACAGGACACAGACACAACATTTGACTGTAGCGAGACTGACAGGATATGAACTGACATTATTTCAACCACACATAGAGATCAGAAGATGTAATATTCTAAACCCTGCTACACTTTTGCCCTCAAGTACAGTAAATGCACCACCACATGACTGTGTGGAAGTAATGAATATAGTGACGAAACCAAGACAAGACCTGACAGACATTGCACTTCCAGACCATGACCTAACACTCTATGTAGATGGATCATGCATGAGAACGAGTGCAGGAGAGTTAGTAGCAGCATATGCCGTGACCACTGCTACTGAAGTTATAGAGACACAAAGAATAGACACACTGTCAGCACAAGCAGCAGAGCTCATCGCTCTGACACAAGCCTGCATAAGAGCTAAGCACTTAAGAGTGAACATTTATACAGATTCACAATATGCTTTTGGCGTAGTTCATGATTTCGGAGTACTATGGAGGGAGAGAGGTTTCTTGACCTCTCATGGAGCCAAGATTCAGCACGGCCCGCTTATTCAAGCCCTGTTGGAAGCAATACATTTACCTATAGCCATAGCTATCCTGAAATGCAAAGCACACACCAAAGTTACAGACATCATTTCCCAGGGTAATGACCTGGCAGACCGAACTGCTAAACTTACAGCCCAGACACCAACAGACACGACAAGGACAGAGGTACCATTACTGACAAAAAGCATGACAGTCAGGGATCCTTCTCAAGATGTACTCGACATACAGACACATGCCACTACAGATGAAATAAAGAAATGGATTGAACAAGGAGGGGTCCAGACTGACCAAGGTTGGATGACTAAGGGAAAAGGCACATGGTTTCTTCCAGATTCCATGGTACAAGTAATTATAAACACAACACATAGTCCAGCACACTTGCGAGAAAAGGCAATGATAGACAGCTTACAGAATATCTGGTTTAACAAGCACCTGCGTGCAGCAGCGAAACAGAAAGTACGAACATGTATGATCTGTTGCCAATTCAATCCAGGTAAAGGCATCCCGGTGGAACACGGCGGATTTCATCCTCCTGACCACCCTTTTGAGGTCCTCCAGATGGATTATATCCAAATGAACAGATGTAGAGGTTACAAGTATGTCTTGGTAGTTGTGTGTGCACTATCTAGATGGACAGAAGCGTATCCAGTTCCAGATTATACTGCTGTGACAACTGCCAGGCAATTGGTGCGTGAGTTCTTCCCCAGATATGGATTGCCCCGTGTCATCTACTCAGACAATGGCCAGCCATTTTCCTCTGATTTAATGAAACAAGTGTCTCTTCTGTTAGGATATAATTGGAAGTTCCATTGTGTACGACACCCTGAAGCAGCAGGCCTTGTAGAAAGACATAATCAGACAATCAAGACGAAACTTGCAAAGATTTGTGCAGACAAAGGCGTGGATTGGATGGTAGCCTTGCCGGTTGCCCTCTTTTACATGCGCATGGTAGCTCATTCCAGAACAGGCCTATCCCCGTATGAAGTAGTCTTCGATAGACCACCAAATATGTGGGGTACGCCTATGCCTAAAAAAAGAACTGATGTTGACAGTAACATGCTGACAGATTACCTGGCTTCCTTGATGTCTGCACTACTCTCTTGTCGTTCACAGGTTGCTGCCCCCTTCCCTGACAACACCCAGGTCAAGGAACACGCCATAGTCCCTGGAGATTTCGTGTTTGTGAGGAACTTTGATCGTTCAAGCCCCCTTGAGCCACGTTGGAAGACGCCGAAGTTGGTGTTACTGACCACAAGGACCGCGATTAAAGTGGAAGGACGCAAGGGATGGCTTCACGCTCAACACTGCAAAAGATACTTTGGACAATCTGGAACTTTTAAAAAGAATAAAGACATTAAAGACTTTGCGCCGCTTGCGCCGCCTTTGCTAGAAAAGACTCCACAGCAAGAGTATAAGTCTAAGTTAAGATCTAGTAAGTCAGACGAGGTTTAATTGTTTAAGTCCACTAGGTGGTGAATCGGTTAGACTAGATTTCTGACATGTATAAGATCACATACGAGAATACTAAGAAAAGCAAGATGAGAGAAAAGTACTGCAAGTTATTACGCAGTAGATGTATAGTTTCTTTGATTATTTTATTTTTTCTGTGCATTGTTATCATCTGTGTTAGTTTAATACTACATGTTTTCTTCCCTCCTTTTGCCTCACATATGCACTCATCCCGTAATAACACCATAGAGCATACATTCAGTGAACTGCCACCTCATGAACTGTCATATCGTCTTGCTCTGCGTAACAATACTTTCATTCGAATGTTACACCATTCTCATCAGACCAGCAATGCGACTGATTGCTGGGTATGTGGCCAACTCCCACCTTATCAAAAGACGAAGGGAGTTCTGCCCTTCTTTCCTTTACCGTTCTCCCACAATGGTTCGTGCGGAGCATGGTTTGCCTTAATGACCTCACTAGACAAAAAGTCCATAGTTTACCAAGATGGCTGGATATATGGAAACCTGAATAAAGTAATGAATGAAGCATGTTTTCCAGATAAAGACGGATTTCCCCAAAGGAAAGGAACAGAGTTAGAAAATGAAGAGTACGAGCAAGGAAATACATCTGTTAGTTTTGTAATGCTGAACGCTCAGCCCATGCAAAATATAGGTCCACCGTTTATTTCAGTCCTACCAGCAAAAGGAGATTTATGTGTTAGAAAGAAAGGTTCAGTACATATGGGACACAGTGAGTGTAAAGCCGTAGTAGAGTTTAATGATAAAGGACAGTCTTCTTTCAGAGCATCACGCCATACCTATTTCATTTGCGGTCAGACAGCCTATGTACATCTGCCTTCAGACTGGGGTGGGACATGTTATATAGCGTTCCTGCTGCCACCCGTCTTTCTGGCCCCATCCCATTACCATCGAGATTCACGACTAGAACATGTTAGACAAAGGAGAAAGACCGATGCCTCAGGGATAGATCAGACTGAAACAGCTTGGGAGCAATATAAAGATTTCAACAAAGGATTCTTTTTCTTCATAGGTCCTGTCCAAAACAGTAAACTGATACGCAGGTTAACAAGAACTCTGGAAGCAGTAGTGAATGTGACTGCATCTGCCCTGGCGAATTTGACCCAGGAGCAGTCTGCCATGAGACTTGTTGTTCTTCAGAACAAAGGATTAAAGATGAACAAATGATGCTGTATGATCAACTATACGGTCTTATGAATATAGATGTGTCCTGAGGGTAAAAGTAGGGGACAAGGAGGGAATGAGGAAAATGAAATTTTGCCTGATCAATATGTCCCCTGCGTGTACCCTATGTTTAATGTATGTGCATGTCATGCATGCATTTTTCCCGTGATGGCCTGAATCACAAGGCCTCTGCATTTACGTCCTGCATTAGGATGCCAGTCATCAAGTCTCCCATGTAAGAAATATTAAGTTAGCATTTATGGCCCATGTATTTGCATTGTGCACTTTTAAATAAATCACGATGAACCCATTTTGTGGCTCAGCCTGAGCCCGTCTCTGAATTAAGGGTTTTTCATGGCTCAGACACTCTGAAAGCTACAGTTACGTATCCCTGACCTCGCATACTTCTGGCTCAGCCGAAAGAGGCCCAGCACGGGGTGCCAAGACAGTGTTTTGCAAAATAGTTATCTGCTTGTTGTACAGAATCACATTCCTGCCCGGTGAAGAAGGTAAACAGAACCCGTCTGCAGAGATAGGGCCGAGCCTCTCTGTCTCTGTTTAAATGAAATTACAGTACTTGCATCTGTAGAAAGCTCACAGCCCCCATGCAATGAACGAAGAAATATATGCCCTTTCTGTCTTTTAGTGATGAGCAACCTTTGCTTCAGATAATACATCCCCGACTCAAGATATCAGATAGTACCAGACGTGCTGGTCGCCCTGACACTGAAGGCCTCCCTACTAGACTGAATGTCAGCTCCCCCCAGTTACACGTCAGTTGCACGTCATGATCAAGTTGCGCGCACAAGTAGGGCAAAGTTCCAGCCTGCCATGCAACCCCCTCCATGTATGCACCCACCTATGACTCACCTATGACTCATCAAGTGTACACCCTCATGCTCTTATCTTCTTTTCTCTCTTGCTCTTATCTCTTTTCATGCTCTTATCTTCTTTTCTCTCTTGCTCTGCCTCGAGCGCTCCTCCTATGTACAAGATTGCACGTATAAATATGTACTCTGCAAATAATGTTTTAGAAGACCCTTCCTGAACCTTAGTGGTGATGGAACAGATTCTCTCTTAACTCGAGTTATTGGAATAAAGCCCTTTTGAAACGGACACCACGGACTCTGCCTCTCACTTAATGCATGATGCATGTTTATGCCTAGAAATTATGATAGGGTAATATTTTATTTATCACACTGTGCCGGCACTATGGTAGGAAACCGTCTCTTATATAGCGCTTCTTCCCTGCACGCTCTACGACCTACTCCCAATTCACTATGTCTACACTCGCTTCCCCCTATAAATACGATGGCCCGATGTAAAACATGTGACTGGGGTATGTTTACTCCTATTATAGGGAAACATTCCTCCATGCATAAGTGGAGGATGTTCCTTCTCAATTGTCGGTCTCTGCCGAAGCATCACACTGAACTGGCCATGCTTATAGAGGAGCTCAATCCTGAAGCCCTCTTTCTAACAGAGACATGGCTTCAGTTAGAGACCGATCCTGCAACAGTATGGGTCACCCCCCAAGGCTACACTCTTAAGCGACTGGATCGCCAAACAGGTAGAGGTGGAGGGCTGGCCATCATCTACAGAGACAACTATAGATGTCGTATCACTCCTTCCACAACACCAGTCTGCGAGAGCCTACACTTCACTCTCGAATTCTCCTCTACCACCACCTTTTCTGGGATTTTAGCTTATCGACCATCTGGTACTCTTAGTAACTTTGTCACTAATATAACGGATACAGCCGCCAACTTAGTACTCACCTCGGCAAATTTTACCTTGCTGGGTGACCTAAATCTGCATTTAGACGACCCGCTTGATTCAGCAGCCAACAGTCTTCGTTCGAACCTCCATGCTTTCGACCTGCTCCAGAAAGGTTTTCACTCGACGCACACCAAGGGACATCTCCTAGATCATATTTATAGTAATCTAGATAACCTTATTGTCGAGGTACCCATACCACTGCCCTGGACCGATCATTTTTTAATACCTTTTACATGGTCCACAAGCACTCCCCCCATTCTACAAAATCATAATAAACGCTGGGGAAGAAAATGGGCTTCGCTCCCGCTCCCCAAGTGGACACTGGCTCTCACCGAACATCTACCTCCGAAGGTGACTAATCCCAACACAGCCACTGTCAACTTTGACAACTGGATTTCTAGTACCCTTGACCAAGTCCTCCCGAAGAAATACCTGCACTTGATAAAAAGATCCAAAGTCGCCCCTTGGTACTCCCCTGCCCTCAGAACTATGAAGCAATCTTGCCGCAAACTAGAGAGAGCATGGAGACATGATCACTCACTTCCTAAGAAAGCAGAGTATAGAGCCGCAATAAAGCTCTACAAAAATGAGATAAAATCTGCACAAGCCCAATTTTATGATTCCAAAATTAACCTAGCTGCAAATTCCCCTAAAGAGATTTTTAAAATAGCCAAATCTCTAATTTCTCCCTCCCCTGAGCGTTTGTCATCGGATGGCGCACAAACTCGTTGTAATAACCTGGCCACCTACTTTTTACAGAAGATTCAGACCATTTATTCCTCATTCACCACTGGTAGTGACGATATGGAATCCACCATCACAATAGAGCCTGACCTCCCTGTTCCCTGTTTTCTGGACAAACTCCCCCTTCTAGATCCCATCACATTAGATAAAATGATCCCCAAAGTCACCTCGGGATCTCCTAATGACCCAGCACCTCCGCAGACTCTTATCAAGGTCATTGATGCCATTCGCCAGGTCATCCTGGATGTCCTTAACGCCTCCATCACCTCCAATTCCGTCCCAGCCCCATGGAAGTGTGCGATGGTGAAGGCCCTACTAAAAAAGCCTACCTTGGACCAGAACAACTTGGCCAATTTTCGCCCAATTTCCTTACTTCCTTGGATGAGCAAACTGCTTGAGAGGCACGTTAACAACATTTTAGTAGATTATTTAGAATCTAATAATCTGCTATGTGCCTCTCAGACAGGGTTCCGCCCTCATCAAGGAACCAAAACTGCCCTCTTAGCAGTGACGGAAGAAACTAGAGCTGTGCTGGACCGGGGAGGAAAAGCAGCCATCATACTACTCGATCTCAGCGCCGCGTTCGACACGGTTAACCATGCCACTTTATTACATCGTCTAAAAGGCATGGGCGTGTCGGGCGCGGCCCTGGAATGGCTGTCCTCCTTCCTGGATGAGCGATTCTTCCAGGTGTTTGAGGACGAGGTAGTTTCCCCCAAGCATCCTCTCAGCTGTGGGGTTCCTCAGGGTTCCTCCCTAAGCCCCACACTTTTTAATGCCTATATGCAACCTCTAGCAGAGATAGTTAATCCCTTCGGTGTGCGCATTGTCACCTACGCGGACGATACCCAATTGGTGGTCTCTCTTGACCACACGGAGGGATCGTCCAACACCCTGGGCCCCTGTCTAGAGGCTGTCGCTAAGTGGATGCAACTCTCCTGTCTCAAACTTAATGGAGAGAAGATGGAGATCATGTTACTGGGTAACCCTCCTCCAACTACTTTGGCTTCCATCTGGCCCACATGTCTCGGCGTCCCTCCTCCCCCCAAACATCAGATAAAGAGCCTTGGCATTTGGCTTGATAAAGCGCTAGACTTTTCGGTCCAAGCCACCAAAACAGCCTCCACATGTGTTGGGCTAATGAAAACACTCCGCAAAGTGCTCCCTCTGCTTCCTTTCCAGGCGAGGAGAGTCATGGTTCAGGCCCTGATACTCTCCCGCCTGGATTATGGAAATGCTTTATATCTAGGAGCCCCGGCAGCAGTGACCCACAGGCTTCAAGTCACGCAAAACTGTGCCGCCCGATTACTGTTCAACATCCCCCGTTGGCAGTCAGCCAAGAAAGCCCTAAAAGATCTTCATTGGCTTCCAGCGGCTGCTAGAGCACAGTTCAAGGCCATGTGCATTGTGCACAAATCCTTCCACCGAACAGGCCCGGCCATCCTGTTTCCCTTAGTTGTGCCCTACGCCCCTTCCAGAGCCCTTCGCTCTGTGTCACTGCATCTAGCGACCACAACTAAAATCAACAAAGCCCGGTGGGGCGGTCGTTCTTTCTCCCACACCGCCGCGAGGCTTTGGAACTCTCTTCCCTTGGCTCTTAGAGAGAATACTAACCCGATTGCATTCAGAAAAGCCTTGAAAACTCATCTGTTTGCAAAAGCGTGTTAATCCTCCCGGTGGCTCGCCACAGTAATCAATCCAAAGCGCTGCGAGGCCTCCGGGTAGTTTACGCGCCATACAAATATAATTTTTCATTTCATTTCATTTCAAGCACCATCGACCTGCGTGACGAAACCCGACACTACTTCGCACCTGTGCACCCGCTTCCTGTGGGTGAGGTAACTCAGCAATGCCGGTGTTCCCACACTGGTATACACCTCTAGTGCCTGTGTCTAACGTTTTATTCCTTAAACACTAACTTTGTAACTTTTACGCACCATTGACATTGCATTGGTGCATGCGTGCGCTTTAAGCGCTGCACCCGAGTCCCGCGGGCCTTTCCCGACTTCATCACTGCTAGTCCCGAACAGCTCCAGCGATTCCCCAGGCCCTAGGCCTCTTTCCTTTCAGATTGGTGGTTCTTATACCACTATTTTAGTATATGGTTTAGGTGGCCCCTAGGGCTCATCCATATTCGTGCAACTTTTGTATATTTAAACTGTGTTTTGTTTTAACGCATTTGCTTCTGTGCTCATAAAGAGTATAGGGGATATTTGTAGAAATAAATCTATATATATTTTCAATATATATCTGTGTGGTGTCCTTTCATTTGGTATTCAAGGGGATTGTGTATGGTAAAACAGCTTGCTTCACATGCCTTTACAGAGTTTAGCCTAAGACTGCTTAGTCCATGCTACCCCTTGGATAGCTTGTCTATAAGGTTGACTTTACAACCAATCATCATAAGGGTTGCTTGGCATGGTATAATGTGATCACTAGAACTAGTGAGCATCATATACCAGGCCAACTTCTCACATTGGTGAGCAGCGGATTGGGATTTGAGCTTGCTGTTGTTTTACCATTACAATCTTTGAGAGTATCATTTGAACGATCATACAGGTATCTGATAGGTACACTAAAACAAGACTAATATACTTAAGTTCTACTGAACTTAGTTGTTGTAGAGGATAGGGAGTAGCACACCCTGACTACAACTAGTAGATAGGTTTAGTAGGTAAACACAAGTGTAGGTAGATTGCAACATATCCACCCACACTAGAGCAATGTCTGGAGCAGAGGGATCCAAGGGACCTATCTCTGTTGAGAGTGACCCTCCAAGGGCACCATCCAAATTTGCTATCTTTAATTTTAAAGAACTGAGGCAGCTGTGTTCCTTAAGAGGAATCAAAACGGGTCCTACCCCTACAGCAGATCACCTCAGAGAGCTTTTAGAAAAGTCTGAAGCTCTAAAGACCTCCAAACCAGGCCCCTCAGGGAATGGAGATGGAGGCTCTCCCACTGAAGATGATAACACTGATGCCCCTGTCCCTGTCATCCAGATAGATGAGGAAAACCAGACCTCTGGGGATACTCAGCCTGAGGATGAGGAAGAAGAGGAGGAGGAGGAAGAAAGTGGGTCTGATGATGAGATAAATAGCCAGGTGTTAGTCAACAGGCTTAACCAGGCTAACTTAAGCTTATTTGGGACTGAAAGTGGGTCCAACCCATTCAGACCCCCAAGTGGACTTAACCAGGAGCCTAGGAGGAGGAGGAATCACTCAGGTGCATCCAATACCTCCCAAGCTTCTAGAGGTTCTCATGGTCACTCCAGAAGAGTGATGTCTAGCCCTCAGAGAAGGGAACATGAGGCCAAAATGAGAGAGGCTGAGCTTAGGATCCAGAAGCAAGAATTAGAAGTTGCCCTGGCCAAAGAGAAACTTGCTAGAGCAAGGCAGCCTAGAGAGGGTGGATTAGGATCCACTGGTGGCAGCACTATCCCTAAGGATAAAGACAGGTCCTATGACAATAGAAATCTGAGTAAGATTGTGCCCCCCTACAAAGCTGGGGATGATATCCACAAATGGATGACTGCACTTGAGAGAGCCTGCAGAGTACAGCAGATCCCTCAGGAGCAGTGGGCAGCAATCTTGTGGCTCTCCTTTGAAGGTAGAGGCCGAGACAGACTCCTCACAGTTAGTGATGGGGATTCTAGAAACTACCTGGTCCTGAAGAGTGCTCTGATTGATGGGTTAGGCTTAACCACTGAACAGTACAGGTTAATGTTCAGAGACACCCAGAAGACACAGACTCAGGACTGGTCTGAATTTGTTGAATGTGCCACTAAGGCTCTGGAGGGCTGGTTTCTGGGAAGTAAGGTTACAGACTATGAAGGATTGTACAATTTGCTTATGAGAGAACAGATTTTAAATAACTGTCAGAACCAGCAGTTGCATCAACATTTGGTTGACTCAGATCTAACCTCTCCCCAAGAATTGGGAAAGAGGGCAGACAAATGGGTTAGAACCAGAGTTAAGCAAAAGAACCAGAACCAGAACCAGGGTGGTGACCAAAAGAAAACAGACCAGAAGGGTGGGGAGCAGAAAGCTAAAGACCAGAAGTCTTCAACAGGGCCCCAAACTAATACTGAGGGTGGGTCCCAAACTTCCAAGAAGAAGAAGAAAGAAGGTCAAAGAAAACCCTGGTGTAGTACTTGTAAAAACACCTCTCACTGGACAAGTGATTGTAAAAAGGGTGGAGCCCCCAACACTGCAGCCCCTAAGGCACCTGCATCCACTAGTACAGTTGGCAGTGATGGTCCACAAACTAAGGGGGTAGTGGGTATCACCTTGGGAACTGAGGGAGATTCTGGCCTAGTCAGAACCCCTATACAGGCTGTTCTGATCTGTGATGTGGGAATTGATTTATCCACTACTGTCAGTCCCAGTAACCTGGGCAAGTACAGGCAGACGCCTTTAATTAATGAAAAAGTGGCTCAAGCATACAGGGACACATGTGCCAGTGTCACTATGGTGACACCTAGCTTTGTGGACCCGGGACAATACATACCAGGTGATAATTACCTGATGACCAATGCCAGCAATGTCACTACTACACATAGTGTGGCAATTGTTAACTTTTCCTGGGGAGGGGTAACTGGCCTAAAAAGAGTTGTGGTTAGTGCTGATCTCCCAGTCGAATGTTTGTTGGGCAATGACCTGGAGAGCTCTCTATGGTCAGAAGTTGAGTACAGGACTAATGCAGAGATGTTAGGGATATCATCACATGTCCTTGCTGTGACCAGGTCACAGGCCAAAAAGTGCCTCTCTGAACCTCAGGTCTTGGATCCTGGAACAATGGACCAAGCACCTCCCAAGACAAGGAACAGGAGGGTAAAGGCTGTGCCTTCCCAACTGCCTACAAGTGAGGATCAGCGTTCACAGGAAGATGATCTTGAGACCCCTGAAGGAACTGTCCTTGAAGAGCTTGAACCTGATCAGGTTGAGTTTCTGGACACAGGGGGGCCTTCTAGGGAAGACTTGGGGCAGGCTCAGTTAACCTGTCCTTCTCTTGAACCCCTCAGACAGCAGGCTGCTGCTGAGGCTGCTGGGAATGCTCAAGGTACCCATAAAGTATATTGGGATGATGGGCTCCTTTATTCAGAGGGTAGAGACCCCAAGCCTGGTACAACCAGGAGGTTGGTCATACCTCTGCAATTTAGGGGCTTCCTCCTTACCTTGGCCCATGATATTCCCTTAGCAGGACACCTAGGCCAGAATAAGACTTGGGACAGGCTTGTCTCTCACTTTCACTGGCCTCACATGTCTGAAGATACCAAGGAGTTTTTTCGCTCCTGTGTAACCTGCCAAGCCAGTGGCAAAGCAGGTGGTACCACAAAGGCCCACCTGATACCACTACCTGTGGTGGGGGTGCCCTTTGAAAGAGTGGGGATTGACATTGTAGGTCCAATGGATCCCCCTACAGCATCTGGGCACAGATTCATACTGGTGGTGGTGGACCATGCCACCAGGTACCCAGAGGCAATTCCACTTAGGACCACAACACCTCCTGTTGTGGCCAGGGCCTTACTTGGAGTTTTCTCCAGAGTGGGGTTTCCTAAGGAGGTAGTATCTGATAGAGATGCCAACTTCATGTCAGGATACTTAACAGCTATGTGGAAGGAATGTGGTGGCAACTACAAGTTCACCACTCCCTATCATGCGCAATGCAATGGGCTTGTTGAAAGATTTAACAAGACCCTAAAGGGTATGATCAAAAGATTACCAGAAAAGCTCAGGCGAATATGGGACATCCTTCTACCCTGCCTTCTGTTTGCTTACAGAGAGGTCCCACAAAAGGGGGTTGGCTTCAGCCCCTTTGAATTATTGTTTGGGCACCCTGTAAGAGGACCCCTGTGTTTGGTGAGGGAAGGATGGGAGTTACCTCTCAAAAAGCCCAAGCAAGACATAGCGGACTATGTACTTGGTCTCCGCTCCAGGATGGCTGAGTATATGGAGAAGGCATCCAAAAACCTTGAGGCTAGCCAGGAATTACAGAAAGCCTGGCATGACCAAAAGGCTGTCTTGACTGAGTACCAGCCTGGACAGAAAGTATGGGTGTTGGAGCCAGTGGCCCCAGCAGTACTCCAAGACAAATGGTCTGGACCCCATACTATCATTGAAAAGAAGGGAGAGGTTACCTACTTGGTGGACCTAGGAACTCCCAGGAGCCCCCACAGGGTGCTCCATGTTAACAGGCTGAAAGCATATGTTGACAGGGCAGACATGGGCTTGCTCATGGCTACAGATGAGGGGCAGGAGGAAGAGAGTGACCCTCTCCTAGACCTGCTGACTCAAAACCCTGAGGATGGCTCAGTTGATGGTGTGGCCTTAGATGGCAGCTTCACTGAACATCAGCAAAATGACTGTAGACAGGTTTTGCAGTCATATCGACATATGTTCTCCCTGACACCCAGTCAGACTAACTGGTGTACCCATGTGGTGGACACTGGTAACAGTCTTCCTGTGAAAAACAAGATTTACAGGCAACCTGACCATGCCAGAGATTGTATCACGACTGAGGTGCAAAAGATGCTGGAATTAGGTGTCATTGAGCCTTCAGAGAGCCCCTGGGCTAGCCCAGTGGTTCTGGTCCCCAAACCTCACACCAAAGATGGGAAGAGAGAGATGAGGTTCTGTGTGGATTACAGAGGACTCAATGCTGTCACCAGGACAGATGCACACCCTATTCCAAGGGCAGATGAGCTCATTGACAAATTGGCTTCTGCCAAGTATTTGAGCACATTTGACCTGACAGCTGGCTACTGGCAAATCAGGTTAGCTGAGGAGTCTAAGGCCAAGACAGCATTTTCTACCCCAGCTGGGCATTATCAGTTTGTGGTAATGCCCTTTGGTTTGAAAAATGCACCTGCCACCTTCCAAAGGTTGGTGAACCAAGTCCTTACTGGGTTGGATGACTTTTGCGCAGCATATCTGGATGATATTGCTGTCTTTAGCTCCACCTGGGAGGATCACCTGGTCCACCTGAAGGAAGTGCTAGAGGCTCTGCAAAAGGCAGGCCTCACTATCAAGGCAACCAAGTGCCAGATAGGGCAGAGTAAAGTTGTTTACTTGGGCCACCTTGTAGGTGGAGGCCAAATTCAACCACTGGAGAGTAAGATCCAGACCATAAAGGACTGGTCCCCTCCAACTACCCAGACTCAGGTCAGAGCTTTCTTGGGCCTGACTGGGTACTACAGGAAGTTTGTTAGGAACTATGGGTCCATTGTGACTCCTCTTAATGATCTGACATCCAATACGATGCCCAAAAAGGTTCAGTGGACAGTAAACTGTCAAAAGGCATTTGACGACCTGAAGAAGGCCATGTGCTCTGCACCTATCCTGAAGAGTCCTGACTACTCAAGAGAGTTCATTGTCCAAACAGATGCTTCTGAGTTGGGAGTGGGAGCTGTGCTTTCACAACTTAATGTAGATGATCAAGACCAGCCCGTTGCTTTTATTAGCAGAAGGCTGACCCCCAGAGAGAAACGTTGGTCAGCCATTGAGAGGGAGGCCTTTGCTGTGGTGTGGGCCCTGAAGAAGTTGAGACCATACTTGTTTGGCACTCACTTCAAGATTCAGACCGACCATAAGCCCCTCTTATGGCTTAATCAGATGAAGGGTGAAAACCCCAAACTGCTCAGGTGGTCCATTTCCCTACAGGGGATGGATTTTACAGTGGAGCACCGCCCAGGGACTGACCATGGTAATGCAGATGGTCTCTCCAGGTACTTCCACTTAGAACATGAAGACACAACTGGTCAAGGTTAATCTAATGTCCCTGCGTTTGGGGGGGGGGTTGTGTAGGAGAGTAGGGTCTGCTATCCTATGGTCACCCCAAATGTTTGCTTTTTGCTTCACTGGTTTATGACTTAATGTGGCTGTGGGCCTGCTAATAAGACCCACAGCCTGCTGTTCTCTCTCTAAATTAATGCCAATGCACTTTAGGTGCATTACGAAATTGGAACTGGTTCACCTTATTGGCCCCTGTAACAGTGTACCCCAGGTACCCAGGGCATAGGTGCTTCCAAGGCCTACCAGGGGCTGCAGCACGTATTGTGCCACCCCTGGCCTGGCCTCCATATTTGACACAACTGGCTGATCACTCAGCTGGGGTAAGTCGGTGTAACCACCCCTTACTTAAGTATAGTATGCCTATATCTAACCTAAAATGGACACATATGTTCCTATCAGCCACTCCTATGGAAGGCCTCATCAATCCTGGAGGCAGAGTGCTTGGAAATACGTGAGATGGTGCTCTGGCATGAGCTGAGCCTGTCTGCAGCTTTCGGAACCAAGTCCTTTAGCTGTTTCATGATACTGCCATACCATATACTCTTAAGTGCATTATGAACCTCGCGGTTAAATGCTATCTTTGGTTTGGCTTTATCAAAACATGTCGAGTAAGGTGTCATCCGAATTGGAATACTACCCCCTCGCCAGTTCTGGCGACGGGGGTAGCATTCCACCCTTCCAGAGGGACACGACATGTACATAACCTGAAACCTGGGTAAAGTTAAACATGAGCCTCAGCATCATAAAATGAATGTTGCCACCACAGACACAAGTCTGACCTCCTGCTGCTGGGAGTCCTTCCAGCGAGGGAGGCTTGGACAATGGGTTTCCTGCCTTGGGAAGTGCTAGCACCACCCCAGACAGGGTTTTGTGTATTGGGTAGGACAGGGCTGAATAGAATCAGACATGCCTGGGGCACACAAGGTGTCCCTGTGCATTTGCCAGTTCAAACCGGTGCTAGGGCTCTCCAGCCCCAGTCTTGGCGCGAAGCTGCACAAAGGAAAGGGGGTGTAACCGCCCCCCTTCCTGGTCTCACCCAGAGGAGGGACCTAGTAGGTAATCCGGCCCCTAGAATTGGAATAAGAGTAGGAGCTGTGTCCCAGGACTTCAGATCATCCTGAACTCGACTTCAAATACAGAAGAAAACTGGACTTCGACATTCTGCTGCACAGAAGACTGAAGAGAATCTCCCTTGTGGCCAAGGAGTGACCACCCTGTGAATACAGGCACCAACCAGCAACTCGACGTCTGCTTTGCTGCCGCCTCCCGCCGGAGCCCGAGCCCAGAGCCTGACAAGACCCAGACTCCCAGACATCTCAGTGCCCGATCCACAGTCCCTGAAAAGAAGAGACCCGTGGAGGCACCGAGAGACGTGGGACCGGACATCTTGGAAGACCCCCGAGCAGCTGACTGCGCAGCACCCAAGGTACCCTCGACACTGTGCTTTAGGATTTGAGAAGCCCCAACACCGAGCAGCATTTGCTCCGAAGATCAGCCCCCCAGCATCTCCACGATCCGCGTGGGGCCCTTTTGCACTTTGACACTCGACGTGCCATCCCGGCCACTTGCCACGTGGCTAGCGGCTACCTTGGCGACGAAAACTACGACTTACACCGCTGGTCTGGTTGCTCCAGACTGGCCCTTGCTCCCCTGAAAAGGAGCACCCGCTCTGACCTTGCTGGTCCGAGTGAGAAGCTTGCATCGATTCCTGCGTGGCTTGCTTTAACCAAGGCCTGTTTGCTCCAATCAAGTTGCCGACACCGCCATCAGCGAGAGCCTTTCTGGGACAGCTCGTGACCGACTCCTGGACGTCCTTGACCTCTTCGTGTCCACGTGGCTGCAGAGACAATCTTCACTTCTTCACCTGTTTGCACCCGACATTGCCTGGTTCCATCCTGGCTAGTGACTTTGAACATTGTCCCCTCTGCTTTCAGGTCTTCACCTCTTCAGATCCACCCTTGGATCCACCGGAACTCTCCTCGACGACCCGCCTGCAGCATCTTCAGCTCCAAGCACCATCGACCTGCGTGACGAAACCCGACACTACTTCGCACCTGTGCACCCGCTTCCTGTGGGTGAGGTAACTCAGCAACGCCGGTGTTCCCACACTGGTATACACCTCTAGTGCCTGTGTCTAAAGTTTTATCCTTGTAGGTCCATCGGAAGGTTCCTTAAACACTAACTTTGTAACTTTTACGCACCATTGACATTGCATTGGTGCATGCGTGCGCTTTAAGCGCTGCACTCGAGTCCCGCGGGCCTTTCCCGACTTCATCACTGCTAGTCCCGAACAGCTCCAGCGATTCCCCAGGCCATAGGCCTCTTTCCTTTCAGATTGTTTCCGGTCCAGGGAATGCATGGCTTGGCAGTTCGGGCTGGACTGTTCCCATGAGGCACAGGGTCAGACTGATTTACATATGGCCATGTCTGAACTGGGGTGGCAGAGCTGGCTAAAGAATGGTGATGGATTAAACCCAGATCAGTTGACTGGGGGTGAGTGCTTGTATTGTCAACCCTCTGTCCATCATTTCCTTTGGTTTTTCTTTGTTCGCCATAAGTTGGCAGGGTATGCTCGGACGTGAGTCCCTGCTCACTTTGCCACTGTATTCAAGCAAGCCGGGCTGAAGAAGGCTGAAAAGCCAGAAACCGGTCCTCGGTAGCTTGTTTCCGGTCCAGGGAAGGCATGGCTTGGCAGTTCGGGCTGGACTGTTCCCATGAGGCACAGGGTCAGACTGATTTGCATATGGCCATGTCTGAACTGGGGTGGCAGAGTGGGCTAAAGAACGGTGATGGATTAAACCCAGATCAGTTGACTGGGGGTGAGTGCTTGTATTGTCAACGCTCCGTCCATCATTTCCTTTGGTTTTTCTTTGTTCGCCATAAGTTGGCAGGGTATGCTCAGACGTGAGTCCCTTGCTCACTTTGCCACTGGATTCAAGCAAGCTGGGCTGAAGAAGGCTGAAATGCCAGAAACCGTTCCTCGGTAGCTTGTTTCCGGTCAAGGGAAGGCATGGCTTGGCAGTTCGGGCTGGACTGTTCCCATGAGCACAGGGTCAGACTGATTTGCATATGGCCATGTCTGAACTGGGGTGGCAGAGTGGGCTAAAGAACGGTGATGGATTAAACCCAGATCAGTTGACTGGGGGTGAGTGCTTGTATTGTCAACGCTCCGTCCATCATTTCCTTTGGTTTTACAAGACATTGAGGAACATGAAGTGAAGGGGAGTGAGGGTGCTCTGCTGGGAGGTTGAACTACTCTAGAGGCCCACACAGAAATAATTCTGGTGGAAATCTGTGACACAAAAACATCACTGGAACACAAAATTGAGACTGTGGCCAAGGACGTGGGCCTGCTACATGCAGATCATAAAAAACTAGCGCCTAAGGTTGTGGATGCAGAACGATCCTTCAATGAGGTTGCGCCACTAATCACAGGTCACGCCACTAAGATACGTCATCTACAATGAGAAATAAAATGCTGAAAAACCCTACTGCTTGACATGAAGGGATGATCTAAGCGCAACTATGTGCGCCTAATTGGAGTCACTGAACATGCGGAAGACCCCAGCACAAAACTCTATTTGGAACAACGGTTGCTGGAGATGGTGCTTGGGGATCGGTCTTACAATATGTACACATTCAAACTCTCCCACAGTGTCCCGGGGTGGCCACCACAACCTGGAGCACCACCAAGGCTGATTATTAGTAGACTACTAAACTTCAGGGACCAAGACCACATTCTATAAGAGGCATGAGAAAAGGGCCTGTGGATAATAGAAGGAAGTCAGGTAAATATATACACCGATTACACAGTGGTCCAAAGTTGGAGAGGGACTTAACTGTTGGTGAAAAAGCACTTGCGAACTCTGAATTTAAAATGCACGTTGCTATTTCCCCTGCCCCCACTTCATCATCAAGCTCTGTAGTAAGGCAATCAGCATTCATCACCACAGCCACCTTGCCCAAAGACTGGAAGCACTCAGATGTCAAGTCCCTACTCAAGAAACCATCCTTTCTTTGATCCATTTTGTTTAGCTTTTTAACAGTGTTGTGTTTTGGGTGCCTTGCAATGCGCCGGAACGCCCCTTTGCTGGGTCAGCTGAGCGCGGTATAAGTTAAGATAAGATAACATAACATAACATAACATCAGCCAACCCCAACAAACCTAAGGACTACCGCCCCTTCTCTCTGCTGCCCTTTCCTGCCAAAGTCCTTGAGAAGAATATCAACCACCATCTCAAAGTACACCTGAAAGCAACAGTCTTCAGGACACTTTCCAATCTCGATTCCGCACCAACCACTGCATTAAAACCCCGCTGATTGCAGCCATAGAAGACATCAGATCCCTCCTCGATCAAGGAAAAAGGGCACAACTGATCCCCCTCAACCTTTCAGCAGTGTTCAACACAATATCACACCACACCCTGATCAAAAGGCTTCACAACATTGGAATCCAAGGAGATACCCTCAAGCGGATCACATCCTTCCTCAATTGAAAGAAACTGAAAATTGGCCTTCCCCCCTTAACCTTGAAACTCAAGAACACCATCTGCGGTGTCCCTCAAGATTCATTCCACAGCCCTAACCTGCTCATCCTCTCGCTATCAGAAGACCCCTCCACTATGCTGACCAACTTCCACAGGTGCATGACGTGCATTACAGGCTGGTTGAGAGATAACTCAACACAGACAAGACAGAAATGCTAATCCTCAGGAACAACGACTCCCCATGGAATGACACATGATGGCCTCCCAAACTAGGACCCTCACCCACTCCGACTGACCATGCCTGCAACCTTGGCAACATCCTCGAAAGTAAGCTCACCATGAAAAGACACATCAACACAGTATTGTCCGCCGTCTTCCTAATCCTTCGCTTGTTATGCAAGATTTTCAAGTGGCTCCCCATCGACACCAGACATTTTGTCACATAAGCCCTATTCACCAGCTGGATGTATGACATTACAAGGCATGCTTTTACCACGCATGCCTTTACAACGTGGTTTTTACCACGCATGCCTTTACAACCATTGTGCTTTGGGGCGCTGGATAGTGAATTGTTTAATTTACTATTCCAACTCCAGTCCCCGTGGATAGTAGGGAAGGTGTTGGATAGTAAATTAAACCTATTCCCTATCCTAGGGCGCCCCCCAGCGCAATGCGTTGTAATGGTTTGCGTTGTAAAAGTTGCGTCGTAAAGGCACTGCGTGGTAAAAGTTGCGTTGTAAAGGATGTTTCCCTCACCAGCTGAATGGACTACCACAATTCACTCTACGTATCACCACGCACCTCCTCAAGAGACTGCAAATAATGTACAACTCAGCAGCCAGACTCGTAGTTGACCTCCCTAAATGGACCTACATCACTCCCCACCTCTTGATTTATCCTACTCTGAACCCTTCTTGCAACCTTGGCGCTAGAACAGTTATTGTGCGAGGACTAAAATCTTTTGCTCCATGTTTCTCTGATGAACGGTAGTGCCAAGAGAAAGCACTTCAGAGTCATATGCATAAACTTTGCACCCCAACCTGTTTTCCGAGGTTATCCTTGGGAGTACAAGTAACTCCAACCTGTGTTCGAGGTTATCCTTGGGAGTGCAAGTAACTTCAACCTGTGTTCCGAGTTTATCATTTGGAGTGCAAGTAATTCTAACCTGTGTTCCGAGTTTATCCTTGGGAGTGCAAGTAACTCCAACCAGTGTTCAGAGTTTATCCCTAGGAGTACATATACTCCAATCTGTGATTTTGCTTATTCTGCTCTCGTGCAGTGCTGTTGATGAAACCTGTAAGTGCATGTCACAGAAGTCAATGTACGGTAATTGTGTGTAAAGACCTGTTAGTGTACTGATGATAACTACCTTCTCTTGTTATTTCCAGTGTATTGCATCATCACAAAACCTGAGGTTCTAGTCCAGTGCACATCTACCTGGCAAACGCAGAAAGTCTCAGAAGTGACAAATGCTGTTATGCAGTGTCGCATAGCCGCTGAGTAGATCCAATACCGCAAGTTTCTCTTTTCTTATGTTAGCCCAGCTGGAATGATTGAAAGTGGTGCAGGAAGTCCAGAAGGGAAGCCCATGGACGACGGGTAACAAATGGTCAACAGTTGCAAAGATTTTTGACTTTCATTTCAAATAATTTTGACTTTCATTTCAGAGACTAAGTCAGAACGGAAAACCTTGAACTGGGACAGACCCAGTAGCTGTATCCGACCCGTGCTCCCTCAGGTTTCCTCAGAAATACTCATGTCCCAGTTTAGCATGATCAGTTGGTTGGTGTTATGCATTTTTTGGTTCTATTTGTGATTAACAATCCTCAAGCTATTTTTATTTCAAAACATTAAAAATTCATATCTCTTGTTCAGGGATTATTATTGCATTGTGTTTTCAAAATGATAACTGTTGTGGTACGTCTAAATGCTATACATAGTTTCTTAAATTAAGCCAGTCTGCTCTGTGCTATGAGCTTAGGTTTAAACCATGGAAACAATTTAATGGACCTAAGAAGAAGAACAATGTAATTATTATTTGTGGTGATCTACTGTCCACCCCAACTAATAATTCATTTTCTCACAGATATCATTTGGATTGTCATTTGTCATATGGGTGAAGTGAGAAGCATTGCATTTGGGATTCATATTATGGTTTACATGGCGAGACACAGGATATGGTTTGCTAAGCAAATTATAACTGGTCCATGGATCTGTTGAAAAAATAGACAAATTCAGCTGCATTGTCTAAACCCTGCAGTTTTTGGCAAAAGTCTGTGCCCTGTGACCAACCCATCATGGGCATGGCTTTTCTTTGAGTATAAATGGTTTTGTCTACCTCTGGGCGTCCCGTGGCATGAAAGGATGAAAAACCCATGCACAGTAAGGATTGGCCCAGTGGTGTGGTAGGTACCAGGCCTTGCTGAAGGCCAGGCACTGTAGAGCTTAGCCACACAGTGGTTTGGGTACAGGCCTTGAGGCCAATCCTTAATGTGCAAGGTCAAAAGACATACTGAACAGGGGTGAGGTTTGTGAACACGCTTTATGCCTGTGTTCAGGAACCGGGGTACTTGGCAAGTTGCTTTTTAAAGCTGCATCTACAGATCTGCAGATATGCTCATATGCGTCTGGTTTTCCCGGAGCCTCGTTGCCGCTGAGTGCTATTGGATTTCTCCCAGGGGGCTTGACTCCAGAAAAGCCATCCGGAAGGTTTGTGGCTGGGCCTTAAAGGGGCTCCCCAGGTAATCTGATTCTGTTTTTGTTCTCATTTCATTTTTCCCTTTCTCATATGGCTATTTCGACCTTCAGTTTCCATTGCTTTTCCAATAAATCATGGGGATTGCCACATGACATGTTTCACCATTTCTGTTTAATGTTTATCTCATATGTAGTGCTCCAATTTGACTGGAAGGGTGTGTTGCAACACACCTGTGTTCCTTGAGCAGTTCTATAGTTCTGCCACCTGCGGGTTCCTGCTTCGTAGTGTTTGGGGGTGATTCTTGTAGCATACTTTGGCCTTTGTCCAGGAATATTCCACACTCTCCTCTGGAGTTCTTTAGCCTGTAGGGAGATTTTTTTACGCTATGGCTATTTCTTCCTGAGACCGTGGCAGCTTCTTGTGAGCACGATCTAGTTGTGTGATTACATTGTAGCTTTAGGAAGTAGTCGCCCACAATTTGGATAGTCTACGTTTCCGCTCTGAAAGTTAACTCGGCATCCAGCTCTGAACAGGTTACAATGGCAACTCTTGGTGACTGCAGGTTCAGAAATGGATCAGGATATGCCTCTGGTGGCTTTTCTTTAACAGCAGACTTTGTAAGTAGACCAGTTAAACACAAAGAATGCTGCCCTTCATCAAGCAGCCCTGTCTAGGACTCAAAAATGTCCCGTTATTAGTCCTTCAATGCTTATAGTTGCTGAGGATCTCACTAAGTTGAAAGCATTTCTTTGTGGCCTAATGGCTCATTTTACCTTTCATCCTGAACAATTTTCTTCTGACAGAAAGAGTTTGCTACCTGGTTGGATTCTTGCGGGGTGCCACTTTAGCCTGGGCCACTCTGATGGTTTCCATTGAAGGCTCTACCTTGAATAATTTTTATAACTTTTTGGAGAAATTCCGGAGCATGTTCGAGAAACCTGATCAATAAGCCTCTTCAGAGGAAAGCTTGTGTGGCAGCTCCCAAAGAAACTCAATATTTTCACTTGTATCACCTGTTTTCGAGAGAGAGCCAGACGAAAACACTCGAGTTGAATGCACCTTGAGGACTTTCTTTCAAAGCAAGAACTGAAGGATGAATGAGCTAGAATTCCACTGGCTACTTCTTTATCCAGACTCTTAGAACTGACTTTGCTAATAGAACACAGGCTTCTGGAGAGAAAACTGTAGACCTGTAAGGGCCTTTCTGGCTCTTCAACTTTCCACTTCAAAGTTTTAGATAGCCTGAGGCAAACCCTGGCTTTGAATGTTCACCATAGAAGCCCAGCAAATTAGTTCAACTAGGCACTCGCTTTCTATCTCTGGAAGATACTGACGATGCAAGAGTGGCATATGTTAATACTTTGCAGACACAGGCCATTTGGTTAGACAATGCCCCGTTGCGGCATCCAGGTTCCATGGAAATGCCAAGTCCCGCCCTTTATAGGGGTGAAAAGGACATGAGAATCTGTTCTTCCAAAATTGAATACCTTGACTTCTTCCAAAAGAATAGATCTTGCCTGTTTGTTCTGCAAGTATTGCTACAGATAAATACTGGATGGTCTGTTGCCTGTCCTGTCTTGTTGGATACAGGGGCTTCTGGAATGTATATGGATAAGGAGTGGGCCTCAAAATTAATCTTAAATATTGATCAAAAGAATAGAATATGCATACTATAGATAGTTTCTTCTTGACATTGGGACTTGTGACTTCCATGATGTTCCATTGATACTTTCCTCGGGCAATCATAAGAAGATGGTTGCCTTTTATCTGATAACTTCACCAAAATATACCATCATATTTCACATTCCTTGGTTTGAGCATCATAACCCGTACATCAATTGGGTGACTGAGACATTCTCCCAGTCCTCCGAGTTTCATAAAGACAGCTATTGAACTGAGTGTAGACATTGATCTTCTATTGAGCAGAAATCTGCAGAAACTGAGTCTGCCTCTGCCATAGCTTAGGTGCTCATTGTCCCTAGACCATATCAAGAGTTTCTGGATGTTTTCCAAAAACCCACCACAGTTTCTCCACCTCTACACAGAGATTTGGATTGCTCCATTCCCACTTCTACCTAATGCTATGATATCTTTCAGGTTGTATTTATTTCTTGTCCCAGCAAAAAAGGAGGTTCTGAAACAGTATTTTGAAGAAACGCGTCAGGATGGTCTGATTGGCTGGTCTTCCTCTCCTGCTGCAGTATCATTCTTTTTTGTGCTAAACCAGTTCAAAGTGTTGAGGCCATTTATCATCTGCATATGGCTTAATATTATGATCAATGATTGCCAACCTCTCCCCTCAATAAGGGCATCCTCGTGTCAGTACAGGGGGCTACATATTTTACCAGGCATAAAGTCTGAGGAGCTTACTTTCTGATCTGAGTCAAGGAAGATGATGATTGAAAGACTACCTTCTTAACTCCTTTCAGGCACTTTGAATATCAAGTTATGCTCTTTGGCCTCACAAATGCTCCATTAGACTTCCAGAGATTCATAACTAGCATCTTCTCAGAAATTTTGAATCAGTAATTGTTAGATGTGTCAGCCTTAGGGTGGTGTTACCCCAAACGTTTTGACTACTTACCTCCAATTTGTGCTGAAATTCGTTTTTTGTTGACCGTAGGACTCTGTGCGCTTTACCACTGCTAATCAGTGCTGAGGTGCTTGTGCTCCTTGCCCTAAACATGGTTTGATTTCACATACTTATAAGTCCCTTGTAGAGTGGTATATCATATACCCAGGGCCTGTAAATTAAATGCTACCAGTGGGCCAGCAGCAAATACTGTGCCACCCACTTAAGTTGCATTTAAACCCCCTTGCCAAGCCTTAAACTCCCCTTTTATTACATATGAGTCACCTCTGTGGTAGGCCCTAGGTAGCCCATAAGTCAGGGTGATGTGTCATTAAAAGGTTGGGCATGTACTTTTAAGTTTTACATGTCCTGATGGTGAAAAACTCCTAAACTAGTTTTCACTACTGTGAGGCCTATCCCCCCCACCCCACCCATTGGATACCATTGGGGATTCCTTATTACATTTGAAAAGATGTAATTTCTAATTGAGAACAGGTAGAATTGTCACGTTTAGTACCAATGAAATTGTTATGATAAAGCCTCTTTGATGGTAAAATTGGATTTTTCATTACAATTTTGAAAACTATACTTTTAGAAAATTTGCATTTTCATGCCCTTATCCCTTTTGTGCTGGCAGCCTGTCCTGGGTCAGATGACTGGGTGTAGTTGACAGTTAGGCTTTGTGAAATACTCCCAGACAGTCACACAAAAGACAATATAGGTGTGCCTCAGTGGGCCATCTGCTGGCAGGATGGGGGTCAGAGCTGAGCACATCCCACTTACACCTGAATAGCCTGTGCTCTGCCTTTACACAAAGGTACTAACAACCCTGCATTGTCACTGCAGCTAGCTTGGTTCCAAAACAATGGATCTAACCCAGATCTGTGACTGGGGTGAAGGTTTGACAATGTTCATTCAGTATGTCATCCATCACCTTTTTGTGTCGCTATAGTCCCCCGAAATATGAAGGGTAAGCCCAGAAGTAGGTCCCGTGCTCACTATGCTATTAGATTCAAGCTAGCCTAGCTGATGAGGTGTGTACCCTGAAACCAGTCTCAGGATGCTTGATTTCCGGTCCAAGGCGGATTTGGCCTGGCAGCTCGGTCTGGACTGTCCCCATGGGGAGGAGGATCAAGACTAATTTGCAGAGAACAAAACACAAAGAGGGTTGAGGAAATAATCCTGCACCTGTCACCTAAAGTGGCTTAACAGTATGGTGATGGTGCTAAAAAAACAGGAAGTGCACCCCTCTCCACTTCCTTTTGGGTTGAACCCCAAAAACAATCACAGAAAGGAATGGAATCAGCACACATCACTTATAAATCTTGTTTAAAGTGCATTAGAGCATCAGGTGTCCATGATGATTTGAAGAAAATGCCAGGCGCAGATTTTTCTTGTAATCTCAAAAGTTTTTCTTTATTGATAAATATGTGCAGTTGTTAAAATCCAACATTCAAAAATTCATTTATCAAACACGTTTCGTCTCAGAAGAGACTTCTTCAGGGCTCAGAATTATATACACGTTATATGTTCGTATTCCAATAATAAAGAGGGGTTCCAAGACACAAACAGGTATAATGCCGTGGTAATCATCTTAGTATGATGAAGATAATGCAGATGGTAGCATTGATAGGCAGGGTAGCCAACAGAAGGATCTCAGCTTCCATGCATGAAGCAAGACTAATTTGCATATATCTGGGTCCAAACGGGTGGAATGCTGAGCAAGTAAATGATGGATTTACCCTCGATCTGTGATTGGGGGTGAATGTTTGATGATGTTCAGCATTCCGTCCATCATCTTTTTTGTGCTGCTATAGCTTGGAGCCAGGGTAGGGGTCAGGGAATTCCATGCACTTCAAAGAACCTTTCTAGAAGCATCTCCCACCTTCCAGAAGAAGGGCAACAGGGTTTAAAAATAAGTCCTTCAGACCCGCTCTCCAGTTTACTACTGGACCTGCAGAATAACTCTCATAGGCCTGCCTGTTGCTGTGATCTGCTTTTCACTCGGCCAGACTGCTGCGCTACCTGGAAGAACTGCTTTGCTGCCTGAAGCTTGCCTTGGACCCTTAGAGGCCAGCTCTGCACCTTCTCCGGCACCCAGGACTACCAGAAGTGTCTCCAAGGGCTAGTTTGCTTGTCTCCTGTTCAGAGCCACAGGGACATAACAGACTCCCACTGTTTTGAACCCACACCTGAACCCAGCTTGAGTGAGTCCAGAACCCTCAAGTTGTGTCACACCAGTCATGAACCCTTTGTTTTGATACTAAAGGTACCTAGATGGCCAATTCCCCAAACTGAGGACCTAGGACGAATTTGGACCATAAACTGCTGTGAGAACCAGAAGACCGAGATCTGACTGCTCTCATATCTGCCAGAGATGCATCACCAGTCGGATTGACTTCGCCGCTTCTCCTGCTTCGTTTTTCTCCACAGCAGCAAATCTGTTTCAGCAGGCCCTCGCGAAAGAAGTATCCAACTTTGTGGAACTGTCATTGGCTATAGCCCTCTGCCTTGTTCCGCAGGAGATTTTTGACTTCCATTACAATGACTAAGTCTGAATGTAGAAATCTTCACCACAGTTTACCCAAGGCCATCCAATGATGACGCGCCATCCTGGGACACCTCCTGTAGCTTTGCCCCACAGAAATTTATCCTTCTCCCAAACATTTCTTCAAGAATTAATCTTAGACCGAAGGTAAGGACAGACTGGGCTCCACCTCGGTTGGCCTTACCTTTCGACTTTGACCCAGTCTTGCGCAACTAGATGTCCGCGGTTGGCACTTTGATCTTTTAGTCAGTAGTTTTCACTAAAAATTTTAAAAAGTCATAACTCCAGTTTTACTGATTAGATTTCTGTCGGTTTGGTGTAAAATAACTGATTAAAATGTACTGTATTTTTCTAAATTAGTTTGGGATTTTTCTTGTGTTGTGGTTTCACTTTATTACTGTTTGTGTGCTGCATAAATACTTTACATGATGCCCCTTAATTAAGACTGACTGCTTTTTGTGCCAATCTACCCAGGGCTAAGCACAGGTTTATTTAGTGATTATTAGTGGCCAACCCTGCATGGGATGGTGGCTGTTGCTTGACCAGGGCTCAAACCCCAGACAACCACCAGCCCATTTTCTTACAGTGCATGGTTGTCAACCTAGATGACATTCTGAATTTCTCGTTCAACTCGTCTGAGCATCGGAAGTATGTTGTTTGTGTTCTTCATCGCCTTCAAGAAAATCAGTTAACTTGCAGGCCAAACAAATGCACATTCGAGAACAGAGAACTGGTGTACTTGTCAAATCGACTTTCAGAGTGAGGTTTATCTACCCAGAATTTATAAAACTGAAGACCAACACAATTTTATAAGTTATGAGATACGGTTTGGTAGTCTTCCAAGTTTCTGCGCACTCACATCATTCCTGTACAGTTTCATCCTTGTTATTTTGGTCCTTTTTTTGTTGTTAAGCAGATATGTCCTGTAACATTTAGACTCCATCTATCTAGCTTCTGGAAGATTAATTCAGCTTTCCGTGTAGCCCAAATGAAACCATATATTCTTGATCCTTTTGACAGAATATTCTTTTTATCCTCCTGTGATGCTTAATGGGAATCTTGAGCACGAAATCAGTGAGACTTAGATTTAGTAATCAATTGCAGTTCTACTTCCAATTTTATGCTCCTGGGTTCCTATCTCCTCTGTCAACATCCCTGGATTGGTTTGCCAAATTTTCTTAGCTTTTCCAGACAAATCTGGGGCTTTGGGATGGAATAATGTTGTGAATGTGGTTTTCCGCTAGTGGTCTGCAACCGTGATGTTACAGTCCGCGGAGTCAGGATACCACAGTACACAGGAGTCCCACCCTCTTGTTTAAGCCTGTGGCTGTAGGCTAGAGGAAACACTCAATTGCAGCTAGTTTTCCTCGAGCTTCCTAGCTCCTTGCTGAAGCTGGGTGCTCCTGACTGTCTCCCAAGAGGGTTGACTCCAAAAAGGCAATCACTTGCCTGAAGTTAGTAGGTGGGCTTTTAAGGTAGTCTGGTACAGTTTTTTATTTCTTTTCCTTTCCAACAATGTTATCCTTCCTTCAGTTGTTATTGTATTCCCAATTAATTGTGGGCGTTGTCACATGGGGTGTTTAATCATTTCCTGTACCTGTTACTTCATTTATAGGATGGTGCATCGCAACACAACCATGTGCCTTTATCTGTTTTTTGCTCTTACTTACTGTTTCCTCTTTCTTAGTGCTTAGAGGTAAGCCTTCTAGAGTTCTTCGTCCTTCAAGGAGGTTTGTTTTCCTATGGCTTTTCCTCCAGAGACTGTAGCAGCTTCTCTTAGGGCATGCTTTGAAAATTACCTCATCATACAGCTCTCAATAGTGAGTGGAATAGATGTTGGAGGTAGTACACCCTCCAAAGACTCAAAAATTCAGTTAAACAAAGACTTTGCTTAAGGAATGCTATAACTTCTTCTGCTCATAACATATTCATGCATTAATGTACGTTTAAAAAAATCTTAGATATTTAAAAAAAAAAACAACGGATAAAATGAAGTTACAGTTACAAAATAAAACCAAAAACTCCCCTGGAATTGGTCAAATACGGTTAGCTAGAAAAATATTTCATGGCTCTGCTACAAAAAACATGACTTGCCCTCAAAATGCTCTACTTATGACCTAATAATATTCATAGCAAATACAGAACTTAAAAACTCATCATTAAATAACAATACCTATCTAAATAAACACATTATAATGCATTCTTAGTGACTTAAATTTTAGGAGAACAGCAGTGTAGGCTTAGATGGCTGCAACAGTATATTAATTCCCGAGAATATTAGATTCGAAATGTTCAACTTTCCGTAACTCCACTGCTATGGAAGTCACACTGTACGAGAAAGAACTTCTCTTCAAATAATGCAATGATGGAAAGGAGCATAAAGTCAAATATAATACATGTATAAATTGTAAACAATCTCTTCTCAAACCCGTGCAGTTCACACAAAATTATAGTGCGGGGAGTCTTGAAAACTCTTTTTTTCCATTAATCTTTATTTTCATTTTCAATCAAGTGCATCAAGCCCAGCCAACATGTTTTGTCCCAAAATGGACCTCATCAAGGCTGTAAAACAGTTGAAAAACACCTAAACTATCGAATATGAATAAAAAGTTTAAAGAAAACCTAAATTAAACAAAATATTATGACAAAAGGACAAAAGGCCAGATAGAATGGAATTGATATTTTGTAGGTTATTTGTTTTATGAGGATGGATATATTGAGTGAATATTCACATCAACGAAAACTTTCCCTTATTTCATTATTCTGTATCCATAGTGAACTCCTCCTTACCATATTATTAATGGTAAAGTGGACCTTATGATTCAATTAGTGTAATTTGTGATGCCATTTATCACATCATGCATGAAATCATAAAATATAAATTTTCTGTCTGAGTAATAGTTTTAAAGGTGAAGTGTGAGTTATAGTTTCTTTAGCAATGTGTGTAGGAACCATGTGAGAACATATATCCCCAGTTTTAGAGTTCAAACAAATATGCAAAAATAGTTCAAAGAATGTTTTCAAATTTCACATGACTTCACAATGCATCTCTGATAGCCAACATGTCCAAAATCCAATACTTAGGGAAATAGAGGACTTAATGAATGAAAACCATCACCGATATATCGAGATCCAGCTGCAGCAATATTGTATCACAGGTTGCCTAGCGAAAATACAAAGATCAAAAGGGAAGTTATATCTGAAGATCAAAGATGGTCACCATCTCTTTAGAAGTACATCATGCACCGGGAAACGAAGTTCACTGCTGATGCTGTAATGTGTGGCTTGTTTCCAGTGCACACGCAGATTGCATTTAGTCAGTGCCCACACTCACTGCCCAAAATCCTTTTGTTTGCTTGAAGGCCCTCGGCCTAGATTATTTCAAGGTACTGCTTCCTCATACTGGATCCTGAGATGACGATAAGTAGCACTTCCAGCCCTGCACCCTGACAAGGTAACTGCTGGTGTGCCAGGTTTTTTCCAGATTCATCAAGGGGGTAGCAAGTTAAAGGGAGAATTTGTAAATACTCATAATTTTAGGGGTGTTTGGACAAAATTGTTATTTAAAAATATCGGGGGACAGAAAATATTGAAAATTAAATATTGTGACACACAAATATTGTGATGCCGAAATATCATTGACAAGAATATAATTTCTTGAGGTAAGAAATATGAATGTAAATAATATTAATGTTTTTGATATCATTTTCACTACTATAGTGGTTAATAGATTGTTTTATATTATTTGAGTGTGTTTAATTTTAAGTATTATTATTGTTTAAATACATTTTGTAATTTTGTTTAAAAATATACATTGTAATTTTAAGTGGTTTAGTGTATTGATTTTCAATAGTAATTTGTAGTATTGTAGTGTGTTGTTGGGTTTGTAGGGGTAGGGTGGAAAGTTAAAAGAAAATGTATTAAATAATTAGGAATTATTTAATACATTTTATTTAAGTATATGATATATATTGATTTATTTTCATGATATATTATTTGCATGCTGTTAGGTTTGTATGGGTATTACTTGAGAAGATGTGCACCCAAATGTTAGCCGAAATCGGACTGATTACTTTGAACGGCCAATTCTCGCAGGACCAGCCGGCATCCTCGACCAGAATTGTCAAAAAGGCTCAATCAATTCTGGATTACACTATGGTGGACTTTGAGGTATTCCAAATAGTAGACAACTATAGAATAATCCATAAACTGGAGAGCGATCACAGCCTACAAGTAACAGAGATCAGATTACAACACTCAAGGGCCCCAGCAACCAAAGATCTGACTGTAACCCCGGCCCTTTACAATCTTAACCGGTTAGCTTGGAACGGAAAGAATGTAGGTGAAATCATGGTTCATGTGAAAACTATGTCGGCAGAAGCCAAAGAAAAACACCCTCTAGCATACCAGGATAACTGGGAAAAAATGACAGAGAATCTAACTGACAAATTTGGTCAACAAAATCAGACTAACAAAAGAAAACCCTATAAGGTACACCAAGCGCACCTGGGAGCAATAGGGAGTAAAAAAAGGATTTTCAATCAGGAAGTCAGAAAACTTAAAGGGATAGACACAAAGAGGGGTGACGACATCAAGAGGCAAATATATAACCTAAGGCAAACATACAAAAAAGAAGTATGGACTGTAAAGGAAAAACATCAAACAGAAATCTGGCTAAAAATATTAGAAGCCAGTAAATCCAATAACAACAGGAAATTCTGGGCAGAAATTAACAAAGTAGCCAATGGAGTAGCCCTCGATTTTAATGTAAACATACTACAAGAAGACTGGATCCACCATCTAGAGCAAACACAAAAGACCCATGCGCACGTAAGGAACCAACATCTCCTCACCCACCCGCTGAATGAAAAGCATGAAGAAGATCAAATCTTTGGTGCAAACTGGATTACGCAATGCCAAGTCCAAATGGTCTTGAAAAAATTGAGGCCAAAAGGTGCGCCAGTTCCGAACGGCTTGCCTAATGGGCTTTTCAAACATGATCAATCGTTTTGGGCAGAATACCCCACCCCACTGTACAATCACGCATTTCAATCAGGAAGTATTCCCTCTTCATGGAGAGGGAGCATTCTGCACCCAATCTTCAAAGCAGGCGCGCGCACAGATCCAGCGAATTACAGACTGATTGCGCTAATTGACGTAGAGGCCAAGGCATATGCATCAAATCTCCTGAAAGCATTGGAAGATTGGGTTAGCCGCAACAACATCCTCCCAATCACCCAGACAGGGTTCAGGCCTGGAATCAACACGTCATGTAACTTGACAGCGCTGAATCTTCTTGTCGACAAAGCAATGGCCAAATCTACAAAACTGTACACCTGTTTTGTCGATCTAAAAGCGGCGTTCGACACAGTACCAAGGGAGATCCTATGGGAAAAAATGGCCAGCTGGGGCATACCTCCGAAGTTGCTACGGGCCATTATAAATCTGTACTCATCCACCTGGGTTAAGATAAAACTTGGCAATGGGGACAGAACAACATCAAAAATCACCACCCACATCGGCCTCAAGCAGGGATTTGTATTGGCCCCCACCCTTTTCAACATCTTCACTGCGGACCTCGACAAGAGCATCTCAGAGATCCAAAGTGACCCGCCAAATTTAGCCCAATACAAAATAAGGAGCATGCAGTATGCTGACGATATAGTCCTTTGCAGCCAAACCCCGCTGGGTCTCCAACGCGCTATAACAAGGCTGCATGAATACACCTGTACGCATGGGCTGCATTTCAACTACAAAAAAACGAAAGTGGTCTGCTTTGCGTCTCAGCCAGGGAAGCAAACATTCAGATGGCACATCGCTGAAAACAACATAGAGCAAAGTGCCACCTATAAGTATCTGGGAGTACTGGTTGATTCAAGATGGTCATTAAGAGAGCACACCCTGTACAGAAAAGCCCAGGCAAATAAATTGCGGTTCGCCTTAAACATACTAAAAACAAAAATAAAATGTCCTTCTAATGAATACCTGCTGAAAGTGATTGCTACCAAATTTTTACCTTCCCTTACGTACGGCTCCGACCTATATAGAGGCAAAGACGCAAATTTCCTGAACCTCCAACAGTCAGTGTTGTTTAAACACCTTTACCAAATCCCGCAGTTTGCATCACAGGCGCAGGTACGCCTCGAATTCGGGTTACTAAACCAGCACCAAGCCAGACAAGCCGCCACAATAAAAACGTGCTGGAAACTAAGAGCAGCTCAAGGGGACACGCTGATGGGTTACTGTTGGTCTGAAATTAACAATCAAGCAAAAGAAAAGAAGGCATGGAAAACAACACTGGAAGAAGCATTGAAAAACTTAGACATGCAAGAGACGTGGAACACCAAACATACCTTCGCGGCCTTTAAAAAAGTAGCCAATGGTGCTGCAAAACATAAATCCTGGATTGCTGACAAAGCAGCATTGGCTAAGAAAAAACACGGCTGGATGGTACTGGCTACGTATGAGAGATGCGTCCCGCAACCGTATCTTGTTAACTACATAACACCATCTACGCAACAAATACTACTACGACTGCGGCTGGGAACCTATATCTCAAAAGATCAGATCCCGGCATGGCGGCAAACATGGCCAACAGCACTGTGCAGACTTTGTGGTCTCTCAGAAGAAACATTGATTCACGTCCTGTGCATCTGTCCCTCTCTGAGCAACTTGAGACGGTATTATCTCCTTCAAATATTCCGCCTTTTCCAATTCAGAACCTGTCGGTCGGCAGTCATGTTAGTAATGAACAGCCAACAGCTGCAGACAGCCTGCAGGGCCACCAGATTTTTTCAGAAAGCGAGCCTCCTACTGCTGAAAAACGAAAAAGAGGTGATCAATGGGACAAAACCTCAAAGTCTTAGTGAAACAAATGACTTTGAAGTTAGACAATGAAAGATAGACTTTATTACTACAAAAATGGTTATCAGTTTGTAGATGCATTTTATTTATTTATTTTATGTAATAAGCTCCTTTGAAATTTACTCTTTTGTAAAGGTTTTAACTAACCATACACAATAAAATTTTACTTACTTACTTACGTGAGAATTTAATTAAGTAATAATTCATCAACAATTAATTATCAATTGTTAATTGATTATGTCATTGATTTGTAATTATGTAACTTATGGAATACTTATTTCTTTTACTTATATTTTAGTTGCAGACTACTAGGTTTGTAGGTGTTTAGGGTAGGAAGGTAACTAAGTAATAATGAACTAACAGATTATTATTAAGTATTTCATTATTTTGTAATTATGTAAAATATGGAATATTGATTTATTTTAATTATATATTAGCGGTGAGATGCTAGGTTGGTAGGGGCTTAGAGTGCGAAGTTAATTAAGTAATAATTAATTAACTCTCCCTTATTATGTGTCAATTAATTATTTAATTGAATTTTAAATATGTAAGTTCTGGAATACTTGATTCTGTAATTTTATTTTAGGTGCTGGATGTTGGGTTTGTAGGCTTTTAGGGTTAGTAGTTAAATAATAATAAATCATCAATTAATCAGTAATTGGTAAATATGTACTTAATTTATTTTAAATATATTAGTTATAGAAAAGATATTTTCTTAGTTATATTTTAGGTGCGGACTGCTAGGTTTGTAGAGGTACAGGGTGGGAAGTTATTAATAATTGAATAGCAATTATTTAATCATTAATTTTTTTTATAGAATAGTAGATGTGTAAATTGATTATTTGTAGTTGTTTAAATGCATATATATATATTTATTTATATGAATTAATATTTATTTATTACAAGTTTATTATTTTTTCAACATTTACGTGGTTACTCATACATATATTGTGTTTGAAGTGAGCCATTTTCCCTACTCTTGCTTAGATTGTAGTAGGAACAACCGCGGCCTGTGCAGGTAAGAGCAGTGTGGTGGTGGGGCCCAGTGGAGGGTATTTCAACGGACGATGATGAGGGAAAATTAAATAAAGAAAACACAAGGAGATGAAGGATGAAGCGCTGAAACTTTTCAGACACTCAACCCCAGTCACAGATCTGGGTTGAATCCATCATCATTCTTTAGCTCACTTCACCACCCCAGTTCAGACACAGCTTTATGCAAATCAGTCTTGGCCCTGTGCTTCATGGGAACAGTCCAGCCCGAACTGCTAAGCCATGTCTTCCCTGGACTGGAAACAAGCTTCCTGGGACCGGTTTCGGGGTAACACACCTCTTCAGTCAGGCTAGCTTGAATACAGCGGCAAAGGGAGTAAGGGACCCACATCTGGGCATACCCTGCCAACTTAGGGCGAACAAAGCAAGTAGAAGGAGATGATGGACAGAGCTCTGAAACTTTTCAGACACTCACCCAAGTCACCGATCTGGGTTGAATCCATCATCATTGTTTAGCTCACTTCGCCACCCCAGTTCAGACACAGCATTAAGCAAATCAGTCTTGGCCCTGTGCTACATGGGAACAGTCCAGCCTGAACTGCCATGCCATGTCTTCCCTGGACCGGAAACAAGCATCCTGGGAACGGGTTCAGGGTAACACATCTCTTCAGCCATGCTAGCTTGAATCCAGTGGCAAAGTGAGCAAGGGACCCACATCTGGGCATACCCTGCCAACTTAGGGCGAACAAAGCAAACACAAGGAGATGATGGGCGGAGCGCTGAAACTTGTCAGACACTCACCCTAGTCACAGATCTGGGATGAATCCTTCATCATACTTTAGCTCACTTCGCCAGCCCAGTTCAGACACAGCATTATGCAAATCAGTCTTGAACAGTCCAGCCCGAACTGCCAAGCCGTGTCTTCCCTGGAACGGAAACAAGCATCCAGTGACCGGTCTCTCTTCAGCCAAGCTAGCTTGAATCCAGTGGTAAAGTGAGCAAGGGACCCACGTCTAGGCGTACCCTGCCAGATTAGGGTGAACAAAGCAAACACAAGGAGATGATTTGCGAGTCGCAGAATGAAATGGTCATACATCTGGCCCTTAGACTCCTATACTTTTCATATTATTGACTAAATAGATTTTATAGCATTATTCATTTAATTTTGTTTACATTTATGTTATTTATGTTATTTATTTTTATTTCTATAATTATTCTCAAGTTTATAGTCTTTTTGTGAATGTGAACCGCGTTTCGGTGGTACAAGGCCACCTTCCTCAGGACCTTTTCCAGATTACACAACCATACTTGTCCAGGGGACCTATAAATACATGAAATATATGTCACCACACATAAACTCAAAAAGAGGATGAGTATAAAACACCACAATTAGGATAAACCCAACACAAACCACCCCATGTGACCATCCAACATGAATTTCACCTACCAAGAAGAAATTCAATTAAACAAACTTGATAAAGAAGATAAAGGAAAGGAAAAGTAGGAAATAAAGTTCATACAACAATCACATACTTTAAGGTATAGAATTAATCTCCTATATAACACATCGCCTGCATGAATTAAAAACACTTCAATACTTTCACCCTATTTTTTTTTCCAGTATTCTTATCCAATGTAAGAGAGTTCAGCAGTTGGACCCCGCTACAGTATACAATCTATAAGCCTATAGAATGTAGAGAGAGCTACCTAAAAAGTGGGAGACCACAGTGTCAACCATTAGAATCAGGTCACCTCAAAGTTAGACCAAGAGTCCCCTGTGGCTTAGGCTACGTGGGGGAGACTGGCCGGGAATTTCGTTTGCCGTTTAGCGAACATAAATCTGCCGTTAGAACAAAAAGACTTACGGCACCCTTGGTCCAACATTGCTTAGACATGAACCACTGCGAAAAGAAATTAAAATGGTCGATTCTTGAGAAAATCCAAATTAGATTGGGTCAACCAGTCGAAGTCACACGCAATAAGCGGGAGACGTTTTGGGTGTTTCACCTGAATTGTGTTAAATATGGTCTGAATGAGGAAATTGCTTGGTGTGTAACTAATAAGCCAGGGATATGATTATTGGCTAGCATTTCCTCTCTCCTACTGTTCTGACCCTATAGCTTCCCTGCGTGGTTAACTGCAGTATACCCTTTAGTTTTTATCATTTTTGTAGTAAGGCTAGCACATATATTCCTATACCTATATCGCTTACTTGTGGCACTATATGGTTGATCAGTGTAGGATGCATCCACTTCTGCATTCTTTCCTTCTCCTTTTTTTTTTTAAAAGACCTTATGATTTTTTGTTTGCTATACTATATGGAATATATAATTACCTTTATATTTATATTTATATGATTACGCTCATTAGTATTAGTTCTCCCCTTTTTTCGCATACTGCGTGGGGGTGATACGTCATACACGTTCAACTGTTGCGATATCTAATTGTCTATACTGTGGTCTTGAGCGCCCCTCAATTGCACCGTAATTCATTATTTACTCCTGTTACCTTTGTGTGTGGGGTGTTCTTTTATATGTGCTTCTCCTTCGTTAGATAGCTGTAACTAACCTCCTTTTTCCTGCTTTATCATGGCTGTTTTTGCAGTTCCATGTCGATCTCGTTATAATCGGGCTCTTTTCTTCCTCGCACAACATGTCTGTGGGTTGGTCCTTTGTCTATGTTTTCTAACGAATGAGTGTTTCAACGGAAGTTAGAAGATATCGCGAGGGTTTGTACCACTTGCATCGGGCTTAAATACGGAAAGGACCACGGGAGTTCTTAAACTCCGATACGTGTCATGGAGTTGGTAGACACGACGGCCCTCTGTAAACTTTGACTCAGGTAAGCCTTTAGCGATTGTGAACTTCGTGGGGTGTATTACTTGAGGTTCTCACTCTCGAGCGTACAGTTCGCCCTCCCTTATAATTGACTGGGATACGAGGTTACGAGGGGAGGTGCGCCTTTCAATCGAAATTACGTTTATGTCCATATAACCCGTGAGAATTTACTCATGGAACATCACGTTTATGTTTATGTAATCCGTGAGAATTTACTCGTGTGACATCATGGATTTAAAACAACAGCCGTAGAAGGGATGGCGTCTAATTTGTACATCATTTTCGCGCCCCTAAACTCATAGTATGGCTATAGGAATGTTGGCTTCTCAGCATATTATTAGTTTATGTACACTCGTGGGATATAAAGGATTGTAGAAAAGGGATGGCGGTTTATCAGCATCTCTGCGCCCTCCAAGAAACCATACCCAACAAATAGTGACCTATTTCAGGACGTAATTTAAACATTATGGGGCAGATGTTCTTTATACGATCATTATTTGATCTTTAATAACGCGTAGCATTGTTTCCCTCCTCAGGTGTCGTAGAGGTTGAGACAATAGCCACACCTATGTTGTTATGTTGAGGACTAATACAACAGGAAGCCAAAAATAAAGGAAATTTATATGATATAAAACCGAATAGGATATACAAAGGTGGGTCCAATTTATTGAAGCATTTATTGGACCATTTATTTCACTTTTAAATCGTGTGAAACCCTTATTCTTACCATCTTGTGGTTGTCCCTTTATAGCTAATGAAACGGATGTCTGCAACCTGAACCTGAACTGATTTTGTGACTTGTATAGTAGGCCATGCTGCGATATTTGGGGTAAGATATGTTTACCCTACTAAACGACTCTTGGTCTAACTTTGAGGTGACCTGATACTAATGGTTGACACTGTGGTCTCCCACTTTTTTAGGTAGCTCTCTCTACATTCTATAGGCTTATAGATTGTATACTGTAGCGGGGTTCAACTGCTGAACTCTCTTATATTGGACAAGAATAGAGGGGAAAAAACAGTTTTGGGGTGTAAGTATTGAAGTGTTTTTAATTCATGCAGGCGATGTGTTATATAGGAGATTAATTCTATACCTTAAAGTATGTGATTGTTGTATGAACTTTATTTCCTACTTTTCCTTTCCTTTATCTTCTTTCTCAAGTTTGTTTAATTGAATTTCTACTTGGTAGGTGAAATTCATGTTGGATGGTCACATGGGGTGGTTTGTGTTGGGTTTTTCCTAATTGTGGTGTTTTGTACTCATCCTCTTTTTGAGTTTATGTGTGGTGACATATATTTCATGTATTTATAGGTCCCCTGGACAAGTATGGTTGTGTAATCTGGAAAAGGTCCTGAGGAAGGTGGCCTTGTACCACCGAAACGCGCGTCGACCAAGTGCGGAATCTCATACTGTGGTTTGAGATTTATCTATGGGCAGTAATTTCTCTGCCAACTAGACCCAGCCCTTGTACAGATGTTGTTTGAATGAGTGTAGTGAGGGTATGAATGTATAACATGAAATGAAGGTCAGGAGAGAAAACAACAAAAATTTAGGAGAGATGAAGCTGATTAAGAGAATGGAACAATCTTCACGTTTGCGAAAAGATTCGATATTCTTAAACAAGAAGAAGAATCAAAATAATCAAAACAGCGAGAAAGTACATACACCTCGCAAAGTGAAACTGAATCAGATCTAAGTGAAAATGAACATAGACCAAAGGTAACAAAAAGTTTTATTTTTTAGACGAAATGCAACTGTTGTACAAGGATCAACAGAATCCAAAAACAAAAGGAAGAGGACGTGGGACATCACGAACAAGGGGCCGAGGAAGAGGACAAACTGGGAACCGAGATCTAGGCGAAAAACAAGAAGAGGCAGAAAAACAAAGATATCAGCTTCGAAACAGAACAGTGATTAGAAAGTAACTGTGAAGAACAAAGTGGATTCCAATCTGATAATCAACCTATCCCACTACAATCTAACACAAACTGAACAGACCATAGTGAACATAGGATTAACATTTTGTCCTGACAAACATCAAGATGAAGTACAGACTAGGATAGATATGTATAAATATATCCGCAAATTAAAACTGAAAAAGTTCTTTGCTAAATCAGTGCCAAGGTATGTTGATGGCACAACAGGGGAAATTTCCAGCCAAACAGAAGTTCAAGAAGACTATACTTTTGTCGAAACAACTAGTCTAAGAACTGCCTATGAATTAATTCATCAACTAGAGAATACGGAAATTACAGACACACAAATTCTTTCAGAAATGGGGATATCTACAGATAGACATCCACGAACAAATTTCAAAAAGAAATCAAATTTCTGTCCATCCTTACATCCCGGAAACAACAACAAAATAGAAATAAATCCAGCTGACAAGGGTGGTAACATTGTCATCCTGGATAAAAATGACTATATAGAAGAGGCGAACCGACAGCTAAGTGATACAACCAACTACACTTTGCTAAAAACCAATCCCATAAATGAAATGATCAGCGATGCACATAGGCAAATATCTGAATGGCATGACAAAGGTTTGCTGAGTCAAGATGAGAAAAACGTCCTAACGATATCCCATCCAGTAACACCAATGACATATTTCTTGCCAAAGATTCGCAAGACTTTATGCAAACCACCTGCCCGTCCCATCATCTCTAGCTGTGGCTCACTCTATGAAAATATGGCCTCATATGTTGATCACTTTCTAGCACCGATCGTTTCAACCGTGAGCTCTTTTATTAAAGACACAGGAGATTTTTTGGAATTATTATGGAAACAGAGTGACAACCAGAATACTTATTGGCCACAATTGACGTAGCATCCTTATATACGTCCATTAACCACAACGTAGGATTGAAAGTAATAAAATACTTTTTAAAACAAAGGCCCATAGGAGAGCTACAGCATTCCAACATGCTGTTGGACATGATGAAACTTTGTTTAACAAATAATATCTTCCTCTTCAACAAGCAAATGTACTCTCAAAAATGTAGATGTGCCATGGGCGTTTCCTTCTCTCCAAGCTATGCTAATCTCACCATGGGATGGTGGGAGAAACACATAGCTTGGAGAGAAGAAAATGAACAATATACCACCGATGTGGTACTATGGTTGCGATTCATCGATGACCTCTTCCTGTTATGGAAGGGTCCAAAACAAAAGCTCATAGAGTACATAAAAATTCTGAACCAGAATGAAGTTGGTCTCAAATTCACTTATAACATACAAAAGAAGGAAATTGGTTTTTTTGGACACCAAAGTATATATCAGGAACAATAAACTAGAAACTACAGTCTTTCGTAAAAAAAACATCGACCAACAGTGTCCTCCATGGCACTAGCTTTCATCCGCAATCGCTCTAGCAAAGTATTCCGTATGGCGAATTTCTGCGAATGAAAAGAAACTGTTCCGAGCAGAGTGAATTGGAGAAAAAAATCGCAGAAACAAGAACCCACTTCATTAATCGTGGATACAAAAATAGCGACATTGTAAAGGGAGAATCAAGAGCCAGATCCAAAACAAGAGCTGACACCTTAATTGTGAAGAACAAAGATGGAAGCGAAAAAGAGGATGATGACAAACCTCGACTAATTTTAACATACTACAAAGAAAGCTTCAAAATTCGAAAAACCTGGATGAAGTACTGGAGTGTGCTTAAGAAAGATCCTGATATTGGTTGTCTGATTGGAGAGAGACCGCTAATCTCCTACAGAAAGTGCCATCCCTCCAAGACACACTGATCAATAGTCACTTCAAGAATGAAAAACCTGAAAACTGGAAAAACGATAGAAGGGCTTCACAAAATGTATGGTCTGCAAAGCCTGCAAGGTGGGCAGAAACCTCAAGACCATCAAAGACCAAAAAGGAAGAACATTTGAAGTTCAAGACAAAATCGCATGTGAATCTCAGTTTGTTGTCTGTTTGATTGAATGCTGTTGTTAGGGGTGCTACCGGTCGTCTTATTTAAATTAAGACTTGAAACAGACTCTGTTAACATCTTCTTTAACGAATTAATTATTTAATATTCATATGTATAAATAATTAATAAAATATAATTTACGAATCAGAAAAGACAATTTAGATGAGTAGGAAAATGTTAGGTTTGTTTTTAAGATGCTAGATTGTAAGTTAAATTCATCCAGTTATTATCTTTGTAAACATTGCTTTTTGCAATGCTTGTTTGTTGGCAACCTATTTGTGGGTTAACTGAAAACAGAGTGTGCGCTCTTTTAGAGACAGGCTCGAGCCCGTCCTTGTGTCTGATGTCATCACTGTAAGGGGGCTCGCGCTGGCTCGTGGCAGAAGTTATTTATAGACGCTCCTGCCAACGGCTCAACGCTTCGTCTCTCGTTGAGCCTGACGAGAGCTTCTGCTTCAGCGCTGGCTGTTGTCCTGCGGACCTCTGGACTCCGTTTCCTGGCCCAAAAAGATTCATTTCCTTTCTTAAACCCATTAAACCGTAACCCTCATTTAAGCCCCGTAAGCCCTAGCTGACAGCTCCTGTTGATTGATGAGCTTCGTCGAAGACGACGCATCGGGTTTCCCTTTCCTCATTCTGACAGCCGGGAGGTTTGATTGTTTACCTTCTCTCCGCCGGCTGATCGAGTCTCCTGCTCGCCGCAGTGCGTCTGAACCAGGACAGTAAGACAATAATTATTCCAGCAACAAGAACTATTGAACATGCATATGGTTGAGAGAAAGTGACTTTAAAATAGAGTTTAGAGTGTTCAGTTAAGGATTAGCGCTAGACTTGCTGTGAGGGTAAAAACAAGCCTTGGAAGAGACAAATGATTATATGACATTACATTTGGAGCATTCAAGCCAAGGAACAAGCGCTTGCCTTGCTGATAGTATTAAAACAAGCCTTGGTAGAGGCAAGGATTTGAACTTAACTTTGGAACATTTAAGTAAATGAGCTAGCGCCTGCCTAGCTGAGAGTGATATAACAAGCCTTGGTAAAGGCAAAAGACTTGGGTGTGAAAATCCTATCGTATGATTAATTTCTTTATAATTTATGAACGCACATAGAGTAATGTACAGAAGGTTAGTTATTACCAAGGTCAGTTTGGAATGATAATTCACAGATAGCAGTGTGAACTAGATGTAGGCTGCTATTTCTTGTCTTCCAACTGCAGAATCTTCAGAACAGAAGAATTATTAAAGTCTCAGGTATGCTCTTGCATGAAGTTATTTAAGTTTAGTTCTCATTAACCCTATTAATCAAATTTATCAGTTAATTCAGTTAGAGATTAAGCGTATTTTGACATGTTATGTTTATTTGAAGGTGTCAAGACACAGAACCTGTGCTAAAAACTTCTGTCAAAGTGTGAACAAGGGCCAGCCTATCTAATGGTCAGTAAGCACAATGTTTAGTCATTAACTTAAGTTCAAGAAGTCAGCAGCTGGGTAATTATTCATTAATATTGTACTACAGAGTAGCGTGAAGTCAACGCTGAACACCCATTAAGAAAAGGGTCCACGGCCTGGAACACTTTCTTGAGAGAGTCACAACCGAAGATCTTATCTTGTTTATTTGTTGTGAGTCTCTCTGTCCACTTCCCCTTTCCCTGGAGGGGAAGTCAATCCAGTCAGTGTCAAATTCCTGATTGGGTTGGTTGATCCTTGAGGGAGCTGGGAGTTTGCAGCTTGAAGAGGAAACGTCAGAAGAGTCTCACAGGACTTCTCAACAGTAGACGAAGCCGCTTTTCCCAATAATTAAAATCGTTTCCTCTTGAGTCTGCAAACTCACCCTCATGGATGTCTCACAGTTATCACAGCTAGTACAGAAAATGACAGTGGAGATGGAAAATTTACGATTGGAGAATCAATCGCTTCGTCAGGAGTTGGATGGAACTAGAGCGGGGTTTTCTGTTTGGAGGGATCCCTCTAAGGAGAGAAAACCAGTTTTAGCGCCAACTAGGTTCGGGGCTGACGTTGGGCAGTCACATTCTTCCGGTGATCGGTCCGAAAATCAACCAGTTCAAGTTACAGTTGTTACCCCTGCACCTGTCCCTTTGGCTAATCCTGAGAGGTTCTCTGGAGATAATAGCAGATTTGCTACCTTTCTTAGTCAGTGTCAATTGCACTTCATGTGTAAACCTCAAATTTTTTCTTCCGATACAGCTAAGGTAGCATTTATAATTTCTTATCTAGGGGGGGGTGGCTGCTAATTGGGCAATGCCTTTGGTAGATAATAATGACCCTTTGCTTCACAATCTACAAAATTTCAAACTAGCTATGTCTAACTTATTTGCCAAACACACTTTAATTCAGTCCTCTGATAATGAGTTATTGAGTCTTCGTCAAGGGACCAAGGATCTCATTTCTTATATTACTACTTTCAATAGACTCTTGACTGAAACTCATTGGCCTGAGGAAAAGAGAATTTCTTTGTTTTATAGAGGTCTTAGAGATGACTTGAAAGATTCTCTTGCACACATTGTTAATTTGCCTGATGATTTTAAGGAATTTCAAGATCTAGTGGTTAAGCTTGATCACAGATTAGGTGAACGCAAAAATGAAAAAACAAGGAGTGATTTTAGAAATTCTATGGTTAGAGTTGAGAAAAAAGAGTCTGAAGTTAAAAACAATGAACCTGTTTTGTCTGGTGGGTTTAAAGGTCCTTTATCCTCTGAGGAAAAAGAACGGAGACGTAAGGGCAATTTGTGTTTGTACTGTGGCAAGCCTGGGCACTTTGCTAAGGATTGTACTGTAAAACCTGCAAAAAAGAAAGTCCTAGCTATTGAAGCTCTGCCAACTAATCTGTCGGAAAACTAAAATTCTCGAGGAAAGCCGAGATCGTTTCCTCGAGTAAATTTTCTTCTAAGATCTCCAAATTTGTCACCAATGTAACTACACATATTCCCAAACATTTTATTATTCGGATGGTTTTTATTTTAACTACTCTTCAAAGACATAGTATTCCTGTACTTTTGGACTCTGGGGCTACAGGAAATTTTTTCGATATTGAGTTTGCCCGTAAATTGAATCTAAAATTTGTTGCTAAGAAGGAACCTGAGTCTGTGAGGGCGGTTGATGGTTCGGTTTTGTCTTCAGGAATGATTCAGTTTAACACTGAACCATTGACTTTAGTGGCAGATAATGGTCATACCGAAAGGGTGGTGTTTGATCTTATTGATGCACCAAGTTTTGGTGTCATTTTGGGCATTCCTTGGTTGGAGTTACATAATCCAAAAATTGACTGGATTAAAAGAACAGTTACCTTAGAATCTTCTTTTTGTAAGTTGCACTGTTATCAAGAAACCAAGGATCCTGTGATGCCTCTTTTTTGTGCTACCTTGAATTCTGAAGATAATAGGCTTCCTGTTGAGTATAGGAATTTTTCTAAGGTTTTTGATCCTGTTGAAGCAACCAAATTACCACCGCACAGAATTTTTGATTGCAGGATTGACTTAGTTCCTGGTACTATTCTGCCTTGTAGTAGGATTTACGCCTTAACTGAACCTGAAAATGTTTATTTAAGGAAGTATTTGGATGAACTTTTGGAATTAGGGTTTATCCGTCATTCTACTTCCCCAGTTTCGTCTCCTCTCTTCTTCGTTGCGAAGAAGTCTGGGGATTTGAGGGCTTGTATTGATTATAGAGCGGTTAATAAGGCAACCATTAAAAATAGATATCCGTTACCTTTAATTCCTGTGCTTCTTAATCAAATTAAAGGCTCTAGTATTTACACCAAACTAGATCTTAGAGGAGCATATCATTTGATTAGAGTCAAAGAAGGTGATGAGTGGAAGACCGCTTTTCGTACTAAATTCGGTCTGTTTGAATATACAGTTATGCCGTTTGGTCTCTGCAATGCTCCGGCGGCTTTTCAATATTTCATCAATGAGGTCTTGCACGATTTATTGGATATCTGTTGCATTGTTTATATTGACGATATCTTAATTTATTCTAAAAATGTGGAAGAGCATGTGCAACATGTGCAGCTAGTTCTACAAAGACTGAGGGATCATTCCTTGTATGCTAAATTAGAAAAATGTGTCTTTAATGCCTCCCAAGTGGAATTTCTTGGTTATTGTTTGTCACCTGAGGGGATTCATATGGATCCTAAGAAAGTTGAAGCTATTTTAACTTGGCCAATTCCTGTTTCGATTAAGGATACTCAGAGAATTCTTGGATTTGCTAATTTTTATAGGAGATTCATTTCTAAATTTTCTGAGATTGTGACTCCTATTACTGAGTTATTGAAAAAAGGGAAAGCTTTCTCTTGGACTGAGGAGGCCGATCAAGCATTTTCTTTGTTGAAAAGGGCTTTTACCTCTGCTCCCATCTTGGTCCATCCTGATCCTGATAGGCCATTTTTTGTGGAAGCTGATGCTTCGCAGACAGCCATTGGTGGTGTGTTGCTTCAAAAGGATTCAAATACTGGTCATCTACATCCTATCGCCTTTTTCTCTAGGAAGTTACTTTTGGCTGAGCAGAATTATACGATTGCTGAGCGAGAACT